>NC_139643.1:30455875-30613375 GCF_964638095.1 Poromitra crassiceps | reverse complement strand
CGTCACAGCTTTCACCGGGCCCGCTGTAGGCCCGCTGTAGGCCCGCTGTAGGCCCGCTGTAGGCGCCAGAGATTGCAGACAAGGAGGAGAGACAGAGAGACAGTCTTGAGACATCAAAGACGCCTCTCTCAGCGTGTATTCGAAAGGGGGCGGAGGAATGAGTGAAACATCGTCTCAAATGAAATACGTAATTATGTTGTTCCCTTGAGGGGAGCAGAAGCATGAGTCACCTTTGCTAACGCTTGTCTCCCCCATGGCATTTGATCACCAAAATCCCTGCCAGGCGACGACGTGCTGGGAGGCTCGAGTGAGGAATACAAGACTGACGAGCCGCGCTACAATGACAATCTGATAAGGTGCTGGATGACTCACTGTTGATCACTCATTTTCAGGCCTCTGACCGTGTGTGTGCGTGTGCGTGTGTGTGTGTGTGCGTGTGCGTGTGTGTGTGTGTGCGTGTGTGTGTGTGTGTGTGTGTGTGTATGTGTGTGTGTGTGTGTGTGTGTGTGCACGCGTGCGCGCGCGCGTGTTTGGGACTGTGTGTGTAGGTGTGTGTGTGTGTGTGTGTGTGTGTGTGTGTGTGTGTGAGAGAGACAGATTGTTAGAAAGATAAATGGAGAATTGTGGGCATGAATCTTGAGTAGACAGCACCAACATGATTATAAAACCATTGGCTGGAACCACATATGGCTGGGACACAACTGCTACTAGGTGCAGTATCAGTATCGATTATCAGTAATCAGTATCGATTATCAGTATCAGTATCGATTATCAGCATCAAGAGTATTTTTGATCCAAATATGTCAACACAAAGCAATAACTTACACACAGAAAGATGTTAAATCAATCTCTCTGACGGAGGATTAAATATGATGTTTTAATCGCTTCTCTCCAATGATCCCAATTTGGATTTGGCACAAATCTGATGTTTTCTATATCAAGAAGTCACGTTTTTCTAATTCTGATCTGGACCAGATGGATACATGACTAAAAAAAGGACCTCCAAGGCGTGCAACCTACATGTGACTTCTATTTGAACACTTAAAGTGGGATTTGTCAGTGTTGCCATGACAGTAAGTAAATATTGAGGCAATTTGGGTGCATGAAGGACAACGAGACAGTGGAAAGAACACTGGAACAATGGAAAGAAAGTCAAAAAGACAACATGATTGGTATGTGGCGAAGCACCTCAATTCAGTAAAAAAAAATGAAGGTGCAGTGGAGCAAAATTGGTTATGACTCCAAAAGCAAAACTAAAAGCAAAAACGGACGTGACGTCTTTTGTTATTGTTACTCTGTACTGTACATCCATGCACTTTTGTGTCGGTTCATATTGGTATCAGATGTGGGTTACATCTTTGAACAGTCATTCAAATCAAGTGAAGTCTTATTACGTCTTATTACGTTATTTCAATCATTAAGACTATTCAGCCCATGCCCTGTCCATTCACATTTCTCCCTATTCATTCAGTTATCCACGCCCAGTTTCATTCATACTCCTTCCGATCCAATCACAGTTGTCCAAGCTGTCCCTCGATATCAATAGCCAATTGGTCCAAGCCATCTCGCTTTTGCCGCTGAACCAATCATCAAAATGGTTGAGAGCTGATTTGTGGGGCTTTCGGGTCTCATTTAAGAGGCAGGTGGCAGTTGGGAATAAACTGTCCCTGTGTCGAGAGGTTCTGGTACTACCAGTCTTCTACCATGGGGGTGGGCCCTGAAGAGTTTATGAACTGGGTGGTGAGGAGTCAGCCATGATTTTGTGAGACCTCTTTAGCATCCTCCTGGCAGTGTGATGGCAGGCTGCATCCAACCACCTTTTCAGCACGGCAGATGACGCACTGCAGTCTGGAAATGGCCTTGCGGGCAAACAAGTCTGAAAACGCCCTTATATTTGGAATCAGTACTGCTATAGTGGAAAAGTAACAATGGTGCATCAATATAAATGTAAGGGTCATATCGTTCAGGATCTGGTATAGACCAGCCAAGTCCAGCAAAGGGGAGGAAGAGGAATTGTTGGGTTATTGTATGTATTGGCGAAAAAAAGAGTATTGCTATGGAGAGTTGAGTCAGGATTTAACGTTAAGTACAGTATGATCAGTCCATCTGATCTCTGCATAGAACTTACTACAAACTGATTTCAAAGTGAAAACTGAAAGAGTTTCTCCCTTACTTTTAAACTTGAACTTATGGAGGATCATCACGGAACGTATGCTGAGATCTACAGTACCTATACTGTATAGCCCTTGATGCTGTGAGTCTGCTGCTTTCTAAGCACTTCTGGATTTTCCCACAGTGTGATGCCTCTGCCTGTCTGCAAGAAGTGACAACTGCAGATCTTAATGTTTATGCTTGCGCATTTTGCACTGGATCATATACCTGTATCAAACAAATGCTGTCATATCATGAGGTTCCTTAAATCCTTAACTGATGCACAGGATCTGATGTAATTATTCCACTATTTAGGGTTAGTGCCAACAACATCTCACCCATTCCCACCTGCACCCACAATATTAACCACAAGATAGATAAGCTAAGATCACTTTATTGTCTGTCACAAAGCAACCAAAGTTTTCCTTTGACAGGGGTGCTTGCTAGGCTAATGGGACACCTGACTGGTATGAAGCTGCCTGCTCAGCAGTTCAGAAACCACTCATAAGCTAAACGGTGACACCTGTAGCTTGAAACTGCCCATTGAGCAGTTCAGAGACCACATTGAGCAAAGACAGTTGACACTGCTGACTTGAAATTAATTATACCAGGAGCTGATGGTGCATTACTTCGCCTTTGACCTCTACTTCTATGGTATCATGATGGATAACCTGAGATTGCTTTGGACTAGATCGGCGGCCTTTTTGCTCCTTTCTGAGGAGCAGCGCAGCACCCAGCGTCCGCAGGGAATCCTGTGGCTTAGCGGCTTCACTGTTCAGCCTCGGCAGCTGGCTCAGCGCACATAGCCTCTTCCTTTGATGTGCCTCATCCACCTTGCCTTCCCATGGCACAGCAGAGTAAACACACCAAGTGTTGACGCACAGTACGAGGTCAGGCTGTACCGTCTGTATAAGGATTGTAAATGTCTGCCTCATGTCTAACTCGCAGTTCCCAGTAATCCGCGGCTGTTCCAACTTTTGCTTTCCCAGTAAGAATTCTTTCTCCTTCGCACGCTGGAGCCAGATTGAAGTAGAGGGTTTTCAAATTGAATGGGTATATATTTTTTTTCATTCCCTCTCTGTTGCTGCCAGACACTCCAGCACTTGGTTATGCATTGACCTTGCTAAAAAACTAACTTTACATTCCGAGAGGATATGACTAGGGGGTGCGGACATGGGAATCGTGCAGCTTTCACTTGCAGCTATGCTATGCTAGTAGGAGCCAAGCGCAGGACACAGTAGACGAGGAGACAAGCTGAAAGTAAAGATGAGGATTTATTCAGGAGAAGTACGTGGGGCTGGTGACTAGCAGGGGGAAGCAGAGGGGGAGAGGGGGGTCCATGGCTGAGGGGCGGGGCGAATGAGACACAACAGGAGAAGCAGGGCACATGAGACGAGCGACGGGAGACGGGGCGAGCAGTACCAAGGACAGGAGAACAGGGTCAGACAAGGGTAACGACGAGCAAACAGCTAGGATAAAGTCTAGTAATTTCACTAGGAACATTTGGTGACAAGTGTGAGGTGAACCGGGGGTTCGTATAGGAGGCTGACGAGAGGATGAAGTTCAGGTGTGCAGGCTGGTGCTGGGCTGATTGTAAGCTGATGGGAGCCAGGGGTAGGAGGTAGGGAACATGCCCACGCCAAGAAACACAAACAACAGGACAGGAAAAGAGACATACAGAAGGCAGCGAACACAGAGAAAGCAGACTCACAGCTGGCACCGTGACATCACTCAGGCATTGGTTGAGTCTTTGGGGTGATGGCAGTGCAAGCTAGATTAGCCCATTGATACCTGATGCAGCATTTGTGTGTGTATCCCTTTAAGACCGCGAACCGCATTAACGCGGTTCGCGGTCTTAAAGGGATACGCGCACAAATGAGGGATATACACGCAAATGCTGCATCAGGTATCAATGGGTTAGTCCAGTAATGAGTCTAATCCTAGATGCGTCCAAATTCCAGAGTTCTTGCCAATGCGCAAGTTAAATTAAGTTCTCTCCTTTTTGCACTTGTGCCTCTTGGTCTTAATTGCTCTCCACCACCCTCTTGCCTAACAATATTCCTGTATCTAAAGTGCTGATTGTGATTGAATCCAGTGTTTCTGGAGCATTTCAATTTAAGGTTAAATAGCCATTTCCTAACATGCCAGCAAGTCTTTCTCTTTAACTTCTCACCTTCCCCTATCTTGGCCTATTTCATGCACCATCAATGGCTGCATCACCTCCTATACCTAGGGTCAACAGCTCGAGCCGGAGACACCAGCTTGTCAAGTGACATTAACCTCTCTACTCCTCCCATTGCATACTGTACCGTCATACCCGATTAGGGGCAAAGTGCTGGTGCTTGACTTTGGGTCACCGAAAAATACAAAATAAATGATGTTGAAATCCACACCCACAGATTAGTAAACCATGGATTCCTAAACCACGCCTAAACAATTTTTGAAATTTAGGGTGGCAGACGCAGAGTAGAGTGGGCTGCTCCTCCCTGATATCCTGCATTTCAGAAATTTCGCATGTATGTGGTCGCAGGCAGCTATTGCAAATTTGCGCTTGTTTTGGTGTTTTTATCTCCACCAAGCAAAGCTGGTAGGAGATCATGTGTTCGGTCATGTGTGTGGTGGTACGCCATGTAAACAAACCACGTAGGCTACCTATCAGCTGTGTGCCGGAGTTCAGACTAGAGACGTAACCACTGTCAATATTTTGTGTTGTTACAGTAGGCATAGCAGAGCTTGGCGGAGATCTGCACTCTACTGAGTGCACTTTTCTAGTGGTTCCTGCTCTTAAAGATCGTTTTTCAATCGAACACTGTCCAGTACTGTGACGTCTTTTTCCTTGCATTTTCTGAAATGCAGTTTGAGTTTCTGTAGGTGGCACTCTGTTCTTTGTCTCTTCAGCCATGATGCTATCACTGCACATGCTTATACCCAGTTCTTCTTCTGTTTATTGCAAACAAAACGGAGAGTTCAAACATCACATCCTGTGCAGCAGAGGATTTTTCCCAGGAAAGAGCTAGACGGCTACAGGTGTTTAGAACAGCAAAGGCTTTCATGCAGTAACAAAACAGACAATTATTTAAATACCAAAATGTCTCAGATTATTAATTTGAACCAAATCTTCCTTTTTTCGTATAAGATTAATGTGAAACCATCATTGCGCTCATTGTTAGTCACTCTGGATACGAGCATTCATGCTTAAAATGTAAATGTGATCTTCCTAAGCTGCTGGAAGGTCTCTGCTAGCATTGGAATTGCCTCTTTTTTCAGTGAATAATTTTATGTTTGACATTTCCCTCTTAACACATTGACTGCCAGCCGTTTTTTTTTGCTGTAGGTAGCTTCTGCCAAGCCGTTTTTTGAGGATTCTGGCTCATTTTACAAGAGCCGAGGATTCGTTTCAGCTTGGACTTTGTGAACATACAATATCTCAAAAGTACTAATAGAATGTGTACTTTCTCTGTCTAAAAGAGTTAGTTTGTAGAGTTAGTAGTTATGTAAGCATTAGCAGTTGAATACAGCATGGTTTTAGCGTCAGAAAAAATATTCAGAGATAAACGGCTTTTTGTGAAATTGGATAGAACAGTCACTTTAACCATTCATTTTTGGCTCTCTCTCTCTCTCTCTCCCTCCCCCTCTCGCTCTCTCTCTCTCTCTCCCTCCCTCTCGCTCTCCCTCCCTCTCTCTCTCTCTCTCTCTCTCTCTCTCCCTCCCTCTCGCTCTCCCTCCCTCTCTCTCTCTCTCCCTCCCTCTCGGGAGGGAGACGCACTAGGTTTAATCCTAGTGAGAGGGGGAGAGGGAGAGAGAGAGAGAGAGAGAGAGAGGGAGGGAGGGAGAGAGAGAGAGCGAGAGAGAGAGAGAGAGAGAGAGGGAGAGAGCGAGAGGGAGAGTTGCTTCAACTCCTCCCTCCGTGGGCGTTCTTCTTGGCTGCAGCGCCGTGTAACAAGCACTTTCCTACCTGTGCAAATTCACTTTCTCATACTCTCGACCTCTCAAATAAATTTCTGAATAGAAATTAAATTACTCTAAATTAGAGCGAAAAAGAAACAAAAAAGAATGGGTTGAAAATCCCATTCTAAAAGCCTTTTATGGCTGTTTCCAATTCCAATTTTGCAAGGCAAAATGGCCTGCTGCTTGTCACCAGCCTCACTGCCCCGCTGCCGCTGTGCCTGGCTGTGCCTGTCTGCGTGGCCGCTCCCCGAGGAAGCCCGGCTGGACTCGCCCGCCTCCCGGAGCCCTGGCCGAGAGCTCCGATGAAGCCCCTGCGACTCTGGTCATATTTACGCTGCGTGCCTCAAAGTGTGCTCCATCCGCAATCCACGATGCAAGTTTGCAATCCCGCACCGCCAGCAATCAACGCGAAAACGAAAGCGCCTCCGCCAATCCATTTTCATGAGAATGGAAATGGATCACACTGCTTTTTGCTTGCCTTCCTACTTCCTTGTCGCCACTTAGTGGGTCGGTGGAATGGGTTGTACACGTTGTACACGTCCAATACTTATATAAGATATGTAAAAGGGTTAGATGCACAACCCCCCGTTAAAAAAAAAAAATCGATGCCAAGAACGTGTTTACACGTTGTTGGCAGTCAACAGCTGGATTCTGAAAACGTGTTTACACGTTGTTGGCAGTGAATGTGTTAACAATGATAGAGTTAAGGGCGTCCCGGTAGTGCAGATCCCCTGCCTACCAACATGAGGGTCACAGGTTCGAGCACCCGTGTTTGGTCGAGAGTCCCTACTGGTCACAATAGGCCGTGTCTGTTCAAGCTAGGTGCCCCAGGTTCAAATCCCGCAACCAGGTTATAATTTTACCAAACTCTGAGACTGGGCTGTTATTCAATCACACGAGCGCTAGAGGTCACTTAGCGTTGAAACATGATTTTAGATCGTATTCAACTGCTTGTAAAAACGACGCCTTGGGTCGTATCCACTTGGAGGTCAGTCTCCATAACACACATACAGCCCAGTTTATATGTTCTCCTTTTTTTCCTCACGTCACGTCATGTCATTTCATGTGATGTGATGCAATGCCATGCGATGCCATGTCATGTCATGTCATGTCATGTCATGTCATGTCATGTCATGCCATGTCATGTCATGTCATGTCATGTCATGTCATGCGGTACAATAAAGTGGAACGGTAGCGACTATGTTTCAAAGAGTGCGCATGATGAGAGGTTCCCTGCCCGTCGTAGCTAACCATAGTTTTCCCAATTCCCAGCTCTTGTCAGTGATGCGCTGGAGATCAGACAGACAGCGGAACAAGGTGTTCCCACCTCTCCTCTCCCTGCTCTTCTCCACCTTCATCAAAATGCCATGGTCTGCACCAATTAATGCCACTGGGGCAGCTGAAATACTATGAAGTGGATTAACCTGCAGATCAAATGAGCAACAAGCATTGGTTTGAGCAACTGCTCAACACTTGTCGAGGACCTGCCCAGCCTGTGTGCGCATGCTAATGAGGGACCACCTTGATGTTGTCATGAATAATGGAGGATACATGTTATGTAACTTGCACAAAGCAAAAATACATGACAGCTTTTGGAGGGGGGGGGTTTGGGGGGATCGAAAATTCACGTGATGGTTCAGCTCTATTGGTTCAGTTGTCCCGGGTCACGATTGGGGGGAATGGGGGGGGGGGGGGGGGGGGGGGGGTTGGTGCTAAACTGCTGGTCTGAATAACAGGTACGATTTCCCCGCCCCCTTCTGACTTCTGATGACAACTTATAGGATCAAGCCGAGAGAGGACAGGTCAGAGATGATGGGTAAAATGTATCTGATCCTTTGGTTTCGAGGCTCATCGCTGATTTTTATCCAGCGAAAATCAAATATTCAAGCGCTTTAGTGAATGATTACTATCAGCGTCGGGCCGCCAGCTGTGCCAAATTAGATTTTTGAGTAACAATGAGTCACACTGACACACACATACATTTATATAGATGGACCCATGGGGCTCTTGTTGTGGGTGCAGGCAGACACATGCCAAGCAAGTACTGTAATAGTCGCCTGGATAGGAGCCAAAATGTCAAAATGAGTCATGCTGTTTATCATGGTATAGCCTATTCATAATTAGAAATATAGAGGCTCTTTGGCTATCACTGTGGACAGCCAGAGGGGATGTGATACTTCTATTCTTATCTTTAGATACGGAAAAACAAGACTAGGTCAAACCTAGTATTGTACTGGATGGTGTGTGATAACATGAATGCCGGAGATGTGCTTGCTTTTTGGGAGTGTCGGCCGTGCATGGTCAAAATTCAGCCAGGGCCGGCCCGCCCTATATGCGAACCAAGCGGCTGCCTAGAGCCCCGGGAGCCCCGGGAGCCCCGGGAGCCCCGGGAGCCCCGGGAGCCCCTCCCCTTTTTTTTTTTTTTTTTTTTTTATAAACATAGGCTATAATATTATAGGCTGTGTGTGGTAGTTAAAACATAGGTTGACGTTTATTTATGTTTGTAGTTTAAACAAAAACATAAATACTGTAGGCTACATACAACACAAAAGGCTGTTATTTACCTTTTGTCGCCACCTGGTGAGTAAATATATATGTAACTAAAACCATTAAAATTGACAACCGGTCCTGCATGGGAACCCCTGGTTTAACTGACCTGGCAACCCCTATGGCTGCTGGGTTCTACACGCTTGCTTGACACTGATAGGGCTACAAACGAGCGTCATTGTCATGTTTGTTTGTTTTAAATATTCTTCTAAATATGGCTAAAAGTCCAAAAACGTAAAATTTTACGGGGCGCTGCCCTAGCGGGCAGCACCGGGAGTCCCCTCCTTACAGCACCCCCTACTTAAAAGTACTTCCAGCGCGGATGCCACCAAACCCCTGCCCCTGGGAGGGCCCCCCTGATCTATATCCTGCTTAGGGCCCCCAGATGGCTAGGGCCGGCCCTGAATTCAGCCCAATCCGACCTGGGGTGTGAGGTGGTTTCCAGGACTTTCCAGGTGGTTCCAGGACTCCCCCTCTCACTCAGTTAACTCCCCCTCTCCTCTCTCTGTGTTGTTGACAGTCTTTCTCTCTCTCTCTCTCTTGCAGCTCTGTGTGTGTGTGTGTGTGTGTGTGTGTGTGTGTGTGTGTCTCAAATGCAGAGACCAGTGGAGTAGTTTCCCCCTCCCCTCTGTGTGTGTGTGTGTGTGTGTGTGTGTGTGTGTGTGTGTGTGTGTGTGTGTGTGTGTGTGCTGCAGATGACCCATCCAGTGGTTTTAGGATTTTTTTATGCCTCCGTCGCGGACAGCTGTGGCCAGAGGCATTATGTTTTTGGGTTGTCTGTCTGCCTGTCTGTCCCATTCTCATAACACGGTATCTCAGGAACGCTGGGAGGACATTTCTTCAAATTTGCCACAAACGTCCACTTGGACTCACGGATGAACTGAAATTTGGTGGTCAAAAGTCAAAGTCACTGTGACCTCACAAAAGACGTTTATGGCCATAACTCAAGAATTATGCTAATTATGAAAAAAATTCACACAAATATCTAATAGGATAATGGTGAAGTGATGACATTTTATATCTAAAAGTTCAAAGGTCAAATTCACTGTAACATCATAATGTTTTTCTGATCAATGTACTGTACTGTAAAATTATCTTGGGCCATTCTACAGTACAAAATGGTGGAGGTCATGTCACTTTTGCAGACACCAAAACCCCTTAAGTTGGCCTAAAAATGACATTAATTACCATATTGATTTGGACCCCAAGATACTTGTATGAGTCCACCCACTTCACTTCCTCTGCCGGGATGACAACCAGGCCAGGGGGCCTCCTTTTCCTCTGGTAGTCCACCACAAGCTCTTTGGTTTTGCTGATATTGGGCTTCAGGTGATTGTCGTTGCACCATGTGATGAAGCTCTCCATCAGTTCTTTGTACTCCTCTGTAAATAGTCTCTGAGTGAAGAAGGCATGTTTCTCACTGGAAAATATTCACTGGAATCATACATGTCAATATAGTGATGACTTCCATTTCGTCACAAAAAAAATACACTTCCTACTTTTTATTAAATTCCTTCAAAGTCTTCACTACATATATTTTATGAGTCTAGACAGACATGGATGTACAGTAAACTGCAACTTGAGCAGAGGCAGAGGCGTACAGTCGTGATGCGGTTATTTCTAGTTCTTTCTTTTTGGTAACCAAAGTTCTAAGAAGGTAAGGTTGTGCCATGATGATGTCTTGTGCTGCAGCTTTTATCTAAATCACAGTAGAATATATATATATTTTTAAGAGAAAGGCCTTTTGTCTCGATGTGCTACACTTCCCACTCAGATCTGCTTCCTTCTAACATTCAAAGAGCGAGTCAACAGATGTGCCATGGTATGAAAAAACCTCGTTCCACTTAAATGTTGTCGGTACAAGCTGTTCCGCTTGTAAGTCTCAATGCTTAATCTGGAAGGTGTGTCTTTTCTTTTGAAAGATATGCCTACTGCACTGCTATTTTGGACTTTTGGACATTGCTTTTCATATTATTACAACTTTTACCCCTGTCTACTGTATCTTAAAAATGATTGTCACACCCTCCCCCCCACACACAATACAAAGGTACACATTTTCATTTTCAGTTCCATTTAAAATTCCAATCTAATTCAGATGCCATTAAAGTCAAATATGACATACAGTAAGTCTATAATTCTCATAAGCCTATTTTTAAATTTTAATGTGAAGTATCACACTACAGTAGGCTACTATAATTGGGTGGCTAGCGGCGAGTGATGCACAATTGCAGTTGATCGGGCGAGGTTGCGTGTGAAGTAGTTTGAAGTAGTGTGAAGTAGCGAGGTTGCGTAGCGTGCGAGGTTGCGTAGCGTGTGAGCTGCGTCTGCGACCTCGAGGGCAAACCAACGAGGCATGGTACAAATTAGCGCTGCCAGTTCAGCGGTTGAGCCAGCGTCGCGAGGAACGCTAGAAAGGAGCACGGCCCACGCTCAATTTCTAGTTAGGCTGTACTAGGCTGGAGGTGTGTATTAATGTTTTAATGATTTTTTAGCATCAGACAATATTCATATCAGAAATCATACCATAGATACATATAAGAAAATATAAGTGTATAGGTGATGTATATTTGCAGTGGTTGAGTTGATAGAGTTGCTGATAATGACTCAACTATTACTTCTGATATTTCTCACTTGTTGCAAGTGCGGGGGAAGGGGGGGGGGGGATCCCCACACACTGGACTTTCAAGACACTTCCAATATCAGAACACCCACTTTTTGTTTGCACATTTTTAATTGTGACAGGGACTGATGTTTTAGGTAACACATTTTAACAGATTATGAAAGTGTAGATTGTAAGCTTTCAAATGATGTGTCATACATTGAAATCTGAAAATATTTAAAGAAGATATGCTTATTTGAATATTTGTACTCTTAAAAGCAACATTCAGAGAAAATAGTCCTGAAAGTTGGTTTGGTTTGTCCTGAACAAGCTTAGTTTTTCTAACAAATTATGAGTATTTAGTGTTTTGTACTAAAACTGTTGTTTGTTATATTGAGTGCATTCTTCGACATCTAAACTTTTGCACACACAAAAAAAAACCTTGATCTTGATTTGTACGATTTCACGTTGCATACTTGTTACCCTTTCACCAGACGGGTCACAATTATGTAATATAACGAGCGGGCAGCCGAGTCTCTCTCATGCTTTTATCGTTTGTGAAAGTGTGTGATTTTCTTTCTGCTGCACCACACACTGTGCCGTGCACATACACACTGTGCCATGCACAAACACACACCGCACCGTGCACATACACACACCGCACCGTGCACATACACACCGTGCCGTGCACAAACACACACCGTGCCATGCACAAACACACACCGCACCGTGCACAAACACCTGTTCACCTGTGCACACACCAGCACAAAAGCACCTGTGCATGGCAAGCCTGCGCACGGCAGGGCAAATATGTCTGTTCCCTCGACGACAGCAGACAATAGAGTCATTATAACAAGACAAACAGATTACACACTCCAGCACTGCCTGCTGCAAAAAAGCAAGCGTCCTGTCAACAACATGAACGGGCTCAGAGAGGAAAGGCACACATTAAAGAGGTAATCCATGAGATGTGTTTTTACCGCGGCGCCCCGGTAGCGGAGCCTCGGTTATATAACACCACATATTTGGGAGACTCAGTCAGTCATTCGGTCCGGGACACTTACTGAGGTGTCCGCATTGGGGCAAATTCCTGTGAGTTGGTACATCTCAGAGACATCACATTTGGCCCAATTACAGATATTGGTAATCAATACTACCTCCAGTAATATTTACCCAATTGGCCTGATGGAGGCCATAACCACACCTTTTTACACATGTTCAGCTGACCTTGCAAATTTGCCTGGCTCTCAAGGTCCGTCTGGAAAGTTTTTGAGGTATTTTGAAAGTTTTGAAAAAACACATTTTTAACATATTCTCCTACACCATTTGACTGATCACCACCAGATTTCGACTTTTTTGATTTTGTCGTCAACACCAAATTTGGTATAGGTCCCGTTGCCCTGTACAGGATCTGTACTTGTCTATTTTGTCTGCATCTTTGTTGCTTGGTTTTGCACCACACTTCCCAGAGATCACCTGTCTGTCAATCATGTATTTATTTATTTATTTATTTATTTATTTATTTATTTATTTATTTATTTATTTATTAATTATAATAGCTGAGGTCTGGGGTATGGGTGCGAGAGTGTGATGAGTGTGAATGAGCTGTCTGTGTTTTTGTAGTGTATGTTATGTAGGCTAATGCTATTTTGTTTCAGTTTTGTATGATTTTTGCCATTTTGTATTCGTCTATAGGACCCCCTCGAAAATGAGATGCTACATCTCAAGGGGGCTATCCTTTGCAGAAATTCAAGTTCAAGTTGATTCCAAACAAGAGGATTTTTCCTGGAAAGATCTACGCCGGGTGTTGAGAACAGCGAATGTAGAAGCTTTTGTGAATGGGATATAGATTGAATTACTGCTGTATATGAATCAGAGATAGAGAGTAGGAAAGCAGACACTTATTTCTATGAGGAATTAACAGATTATTAGTTAGCTAAGTTACTTCAAGTGCTCCATGCGCTGTAGGTCTACAGTCACTTCGCTGATCCCCTGTAAATCCCCAATATACGGCTTTAACATCTTCTGCATTGCCGGCTTTCCCATAAATATATTTTTCATTCTCTCTGAAATACCCTAAAATCATCCAATATTTATTGTCTAGTAAACAGCTGCAGCAGAAAGAGGGAGAAGCTCCATCTTGGGGTGTGATTTCCTGACATTTCCCCCATTACAGTAATAAACTGATTTCATACATCTGCATAAGCGTAATCCATCGGCCGTCAGAGAAACACACTGATATGCATGCCGCCGCCATCACATGGCTGTCTAGGCCTCCGTCTGGACAAATTGGACATGGGTGTGTGTGTGTGTGTGTGTATGTGTGTGTGTGTGTGTGTGTGTGTCATAGGCCTAAATGTTGTCTCAAATGTTCTTCACATCAAGGACTAACTGACACGGATTAGACCACAGTCCCCCATTTGATAAGATTTTGTTTCTTCCCACAGTGCCTGCAACCAGGGGCGTAGGCAGAAATTCAATTATGGGTGGGCCTGGATAAAATTGGGTGGGCCTGGATAAAATTGGTGGGGCAATTGCATGATGAAATTTTGCGCGCGAAGCGTGCAAAATTCCAAGATGTCAGGAAGTCGTCATGCATTAGACTCTGGAGATGATGTGCCCTGCGTGTTTAAGCTACAAAACCATTAGCTAGCAAGGCAGCAGCAAGTTTGCCTCTAGAAAACAAACAATATATATATATTTTTTTTGGGTGGGCCAGGGCAAGAAGTAGGTGGGCCTGTGCCTACCCAGGCCCACCCGTAGAAACGCCCCTGCCTGCAACTAGTATCACCATTACCGACGTAGATTTGTGGCTCCAGTCTCCACGTGAATCGTTATCACAACGCTGTCGTATAGACATGGAACCAAAGGCCAGAACACAACGACATAAATGTATCTTTTACTTTAAGAGTGTTTACTTTTACTCACCACATTTCAAAAGCAATGTCTATACTTTCTTACTCACTACCTTTTCAAAACAGACTCGTTACTTTTGGGAAATCATCTTTTTGTTTATTTTTTCTGTATCAGACAGCTTCCCTTCTGGAAGCAGCAGATCAAGTGCCAAATGTGATTGGCTGCTCGCTCACCAAAACGACAGCAAAAAGAAGGGAAAAGGACAGAGAGAATTAACGTTACTGATAGTGAGATGCAGACTCTTTCTCATCTGTTAGTCAGTGCAACTTCATCTTTTACCAGAGTTAATTTTTAGATGAGTATAAGCTATTAGACATTACTTGTATCACATGAAGCTAATTAGAAGACCAAAGTCATCCATTGGCCAGCCAAGTGAACTGGTATGGCCATTTTCAAAGGGGTCCCTTGACCTCTCACTTCAAGATATCTTGAATGAGAATGGTTCTATGGGTACCCGCAAGTCTCCCCTTTACACATAGAAACTGCATACAGTGTAGCTTTATGTCTTTGAGATTTTCTTTATTTCAGAAACAACAAAAACCCACAAAATAAAAAAACATTATTAGAGAAACAAGTGACATAAAACAAGACGACATGGGAACCTGATGCTGCATCGCTGGACTGTGCTGAGGAGGTGGAGGGGGCAGGTGCACTTGATGCTGCATCACTGGAAGGTGCTGAGGTGGAGAAGGTGTTTGCTGGTGGCAGAGTCCTGCACACACGCACGCACGCACGCACGCACGGGCACGCGCGCGCGCGCGCACACACACACACACACACACACACACACACACACACACACACACACACACACACACACACACACACACACACACAGACACACACACACACACACACACACACACACACACACACACACACACACACACACACACACACACACACACCCCAACCTACACAATCATGTGCAATACTAGGCCGCAATGTTAGTACTCTTCTACTTTACTCCACCTTATATATATTATGGTAAATTGCTAACTTCTTGGTTTGCCACACTTGGTTGTTAATACTGTATCTTTATACCTGTTTATATCTTTACATTTTTTATATCTGTCTATATCATGTATATTTCTTCTAACTTATTATGTTCCTCATGTAACGTATAACTTGTGCACCAACCACACCAAGTCGATTTCCTTGTAGGCCTATGTGCAAACATAACGTGGCCAAATCAAAGAATTAATTCTAATTCTATTAACATTATATCAGGGACAAAACATTGTCTTAAAATGACAATAATATCGTTTATCGCAATTATTTGAGACAATATATTGACCAACAATGACAGGCCTACTGTTAAGTACACAATCACTTTCTATAATTGTGTTGGAAAAATAAATATATCTGACTCCTATTGTTCGCCCCCACAGGTTGCTTTTGAAACGTCTGCTTGTGTGTGTGAGTCAGCAGTGTGCGGCCTAAAGATAGTCTAATTAAGCTAAAAGGTTCACTGGCTCCTCCATCGCTCCTTTCTCATCCAATCCTCCCCCTTCCTTCCCCAGACTCTTCTACCACGTAGAAACTTCTGACTAATTAGCCACAGTCTTTGAGCTCAAATAAGATGAGCAAACCGCAGACACATCTCTACCGTATGGCTTGCATACAATGAGAGCACATGGCCTCAGGGAGCTTTCTTGCTAGGTCATGTTTGTCAAGCCAAGCTGAACTGGGAGTTATTTGGGGTAGCGGGTGTGGCGGAAACCCGATATGACCTCTCTCATTCCTCATCAGTGTCATCACTAATGCAACCCAATCGCCAGAACGATGTCGGCATTGTACATTTCTGCAATCCACGGATATGTACTGTATATCGCAAATGTACATTTGAAACAAAACGTCTGCCTTTTCTAAAACGTGCTATTATATGTTTCTGCATATCTACAATATCAACGTAAATATGAAACTTAACAGCAGTTAATTTGAAAACCTTGCTGCTTTTCCAATGTTAAAAGCAAATAAAACAACTTTAACTTGTGTTATGTTTAGGCAAGTAAAACAACTTGGTTTAGGTTAGGATTATGGTTTGGGTTAGGCTTAAAAAAAGCAAAAACATTAGTGACTCAGTTGAAATGTAGGTTTTGGACTTTGTGTTTACACGCTCCATCCACCGTAGCCACAACACCCTTCCTGGTCACCACGCTATTTCAATAGCAGACTCGATGACATTGATATGCACGTATCTATACACGTGCTATGCAATGTATTTTTGCTTCAGAAACGTAATATTCGACGTATCCGTGGATTGTACAGATGCCAGCAATGTACAGTACAATGCCAGCAATGTATCCTGACGACCAGGCTGACTAATGTCTCCTCTCTGCGTTCTCTCTAGGCTACGGGCACGCGGCTCCGGGGACGGACGCTGGGAAAGCCTTCTGCATGTTTTATGCCGTCCTGGGCATCCCCCTGACCCTCGTCATGTTCCAGAGCCTGGGCGAGAGGATGAACACCTTCGTCAAGTACCTCCTGAAGCGCATCAAGAAGTGCTGCGGCATGAGCAGCACCGACGTGTCCATGGAGAACATGGTGACCGTGGGCTTCTTCTCCTGCATCGGCACCCTGTGCATCGGGGCGGCCGCCTTCTCGCATTACGAGGACTGGAGCTTCTTCCAGTCCTACTATTACTGCTTCATCACATTAACTACGATAGGCTTCGGGGACTTCGTGGCCCTCCAAAAGAACCGGGCACTGCAGAGGAAGCCCCTGTACGTGGCTTTTAGTTTCATGTACATCCTGGTGGGCCTGACGGTGATCGGGGCCTTCCTGAACCTGGTGGTCCTCCGCTTCCTGACTATGAACAGTGAGGACGAGCGGCGCGACGCCGAGGAGCGCGCCTCGCTGGCCGGCAACCGCAACAGCATGATCATCCACATCCAGGACGCAGAGTCGCTGCAGCGCGGCCGGCGGCGACCCCGCGAGGAGCGGCCGTACCGCGCCGAGGTGACGGACCTCCAGTCGGTCTGCTCCTGCATGCACTACCACTCGCATGAGTTCGGCAGCTCCGGGGGAGGGGCGGGCGGGGTGGGCTGTGCCTTCTCCCATCAGAACTCGTTCAGCTCGCAGCTGAACCCCAATCAGTACTTTCACTCGGTCTCCTACCGGATCGAGGAGATCTCGCCCAGCACCTTGAAAAACAGCTTCTTCCCGTCGCCCATCAGCTCCGTGTCGCCAGGCCTTCACAGCTTCACGGACAATCACCGGCTCATGAAGAGGAGGAAATCCATCTAAGTCTCCGCCCACACGGGACGTTTAGCTTTCCATGTTTTATACACTAGGTCAAACAATGCTGCTCCTTACCAAAACTTATTTCAGCACTTTTGTTTCTTTTTCCTTTTTCGGGTTGATATGTAAATATAAAAAGTATTCATGGGAACAGGTGCAGAACGCTGCCCAGAACAGCAGGCGTGGACACAAAGGGATGCAAAGCATGAAGCATGGATGTCTATTTTTTCAACAAACTGGCCCATAAAAAACACAGTACATGAACTGTGAGACCTTCCTAATCGCAGATTTACAATATTGATATATTAACTTTGGTTACATACCAAATGATGCACACTTGGCATTTTGGGGAGATGCTATTTTTCAAAGGGAGTATGCCTGTTTCACCTTAACTTGAAGAAACTCTTACCATTATGTACTATTCCATTGCCTCACTGCAGACAGAGAATTTAAAATGACTTAAAGCATCAGGTATTGTTTTCTATAAGCAATCATACTTAGGCAAATATGTCAATGGTTTCTCCACACAACATCATGCCAAAATATTGTTGCCAATATTAGCATGTGCATTAGATGTCATTTAATGTGTGCCATGTTTTTGTGACATCCTTTTATCTGTTTTCAAAGCAGCCAATTTTGTATGAAGGACATGTCTATAGGTCTTATTTGTCTCAGATTTAAAGGATCATACTGGTGTTATTGACCTTTTTCTTGCCTCATCTCCAAAGGTCACAGATTACAACAGAAATATTGAGTTAAAAATTTACTCAGAAGGGAAATTTTGCACCAAGAGACATTCAACAATGATACAGGGAGAAATCCATCATAGAAGAGGAGCAAGAGACAGACCCGAATGCAACGCAGCCACAAGGCATACTGCATGTACAGTGACGGTAAAGGGCATGGTTGCAATCATAGAGATGTCCCAATGTTTCACAACTTTGCGAACAAGTAGTTAGCTAACTAGCTATATTTATATTCCCAAACATCCGCCTTTGATTGAAAGCATTAAGTTGGGGGTTGTTGAAAGGCATTCTGGGAAACAGGAAAAAACAAACAGAAGTAGTATTTTGTGTAGTTTGTGGATGAGGCAGGTTTAGGGAACAAAATTTGGGAACGCTTTAGATTACAACCCGCAAATTACCCTATAAGTACAGGGTAACAAGATCTGTACTTACAGGGTAAGTACGGGGTACTTAGGGGGTAAGTACGGGGTACTTATGGGGTAAGTATGGGGTACTTAAGGGGTAAGTATGGGGTACTTACATGGTAAGTACGTGGTACAAGATGCGAATTTACCCTGTAAGTACAGGGTACCAAATCTGTACTTACAGGTTAAGTACGGGGTACAACACCTGTACTTTACAGGGTAAGTATGGGGTATCACACCTAGTTTAGAGGGCAAGTACGGGGGTACACGAACGGGGTACAAGAAGTCTTGTACCCCGTTCTTGTACTTACCCCGTAAGTACCCCGTACTTACCCTGTAAGTACAGATCTTGTTACCCTGTACTTACAGGGTAATTTGCGGGCTGTATTCTTAAGTGTTCCCCAAAATTCCAATACTTCATCACACAATAACTCCTGGAATGCATTGAGATGCATTGAGAACACCAGGAGATTTAATCTGCCATTCATTTTTCCATCTACGTTTTGTAAAATGCTTATAAAAATAGTTTTACTTGGTCAAACCAAGTGATTCAGCTATTCAGAATCAGGAGCGACCTATAACATTTCACTTGGGTCAAACTAAACAACAAAACAAACAAAAAACACATTTTGTGTTGTTGATCCGAGTGAGATGTTACTGTATATGGTCTCTCCTGATTCTAAATATACCTGAATCGCTTGGTTTGACCAATTAAACATTTTACGAAACGTAGATGGAAAAATTAATGGCGGATGAAATCTCTTTGCTTATGCCTAACCCGGAAGAGGGCGTGACTTTGGCACTATATATCACAGTATACGAGTGTCAAAGGGTGGATTACAGCTACAGTACCAACTCCTCCAAAGAGTATTTAAATGATTCTCCAATGGCCCCAAGTACTGATTAGAGGTCAGTTACTGCCTATGTGATGCATGCGTGTAGAAGCTGATGCTAAGTCATGCTAGCTAGCATCCCACCACGCAGTGCCGAGGATAAAACTTTCACAGCGACTCTTGAGGTTTAGATGGACTCTGGAACCATTAGGAAACACAACCTAAACTAAATTAGCTGAAATAATGAGTAGGACTTCATGTGTTGGGACAGCTGAATCGGAGGGAAAAACCTCAATAACATTCGTGTGATCCTTTCAATTGATGTAAAATATGAGAAGAGGAAAAGGGATAGGAATTCTGTTTTTATGTTTGAACGAGCTGATAAGTGCATGTACTTTGTATGAGGAA
The DNA here is from genome assembly GCF_964638095.1 of Poromitra crassiceps. Classification (NCBI taxonomy): domain Eukaryota; kingdom Metazoa; phylum Chordata; class Actinopteri; order Beryciformes; family Melamphaidae; genus Poromitra; species Poromitra crassiceps. The sequence continues at coordinate 30,593,580 of NC_139643.1, read as the reverse complement.
TGGGGAAAAGATCATAATAACTTTAAAAATGAATTGAGTATCTTAATGGCCAATAGTCTTAAGAATGATTTTGGACATAACATTTTTTTTATGTTTTTAATTTTGCCAAAGTCCAGCCGTTCTGAAAGGGATAAACTTTGTTTACTTGCTTTCCTTTCATTTTCCCCCTTCATACCCATTGTACAATAATGTTTGTTCTCAGGTTTGAAAGAATAGCCGTTTGCTCCTAAAACAAACAAAATCCCAGAAGTGCGAATGCATCTGTCGGACCAAACGATGCACAAGTCCTTGTTTCCAAATAGCCTATTAGGAATTTTCCAGAGAAAGGGAATTGAGATGCATCATCTCACTGTGGTCTGTGCTGTCTGAGGCACAGGACTCTGTTTGTTATAGGCATTGTTTATGGGAGCCAGGGGGCCGACAAATATTTGATCAATTCTGGATACTAATGATGATTACAGGCCTGTTTTAAAGCCCAATCCAGAATACACGTATAGCACCACTTTTAATTCGACAGTTGGCCCACTGCTGACTTTGAAGACAATAGTTTCCATAATTGTTTAAATTAATTTCGGAGCTGTAATTGTATGTTTAAATACGTACGTATTGTTTGTACAGACGGGAGCAAAATGGAGCAGTCTTTTGAGTTGCACCAGTGAAGAGATAGTTTCCCATTAATTAATCAATCAATATGTATGTATACCCACAATTCATATGCTCAAATATTCTTGGATTGGGACTTTAAAGAGCTTGGAATTTCAGTATCCTACTTCAGGCTTGAGTAAGCAAGGCTCATATACTGTACTGGGTAGCTGAGCATGTCACACAAGGTGAATTCTACTCCATTTGGGCAAATGGTGGAGTGCCATAACAAAAATACAAGGCGGAGGAGATAAGTGCTAAAAGCATTGTTTCATTATTGGAACTATACTACTGGCTTATCTCAATATACTGTACAATATGTTCATAACACCCTTTGGAATAAAAAGGCCTTTTCATAGCTGAGATGCACATGTATTTTTACACATTTTAGCATATGTGCCTTGAAGAAACAGCATTCAATGTTTCTATAAGTGGGCACATGTATCTTACCATGGCTGCAGATCTGTTTGTGCTTTAGCAAACCCATTTGATGACTATTGATGTCTGGCTTCAGGGCTAATAATAGCGTAGATGTGGTTAATGTATAGACAGATCGAGGTCCAGGCAAACCAAGTTCATATGGGGACACGAAGAAGAAAAATCTATATCTGATCTTAATCCTACACCGTCTATAACCATCTGTAGATTCAAGTGCACATCCAGAGCCGAAGCAGATTTATTCATATTTGCGATGAATACTTAAGATTTATGTTAAGAAGTCTCCATAGTCTCACAACGGGCCCAGCTGCTTGTGTTTGAATAATTTTGTGATGCTTCGTGATAGGGGTCTTCCATAATATCAATGGAAGACCCGCTGCAGAATCTACCTACACTATGGCATCGCTTACGTCAATCGCCATCGCCTGCCTTTACGGCTGGGTATCATTTAAATAATTAGGATACCAGGACCAATACCAGTACCCTTAAAGGCATACTATGCGGCATTAAAAAAGAAGTATAGACTCGTATAAAAGGCATAGTATGCCTTTAGTGATACCGATACCAATAGTAATTTTTTTAGCCATACTCATGAACATTTTGGTGGCATCTCCACACGTTGAACTGCCAACTCCGTCACATACACTGAGCTTGACGTCACCACCACCAGACTGTATGGGTTGTAGCTGCTGCAGTCGCGCGCCAATCACATGTCACTTGTGGCGCTTGCGGTGATTGGCTGCATTTTCTTCTAGATCTGTTGATGAACAGGATTGAATGCAGGTGTCGTTTGACTGGAGAAGTTTCTATACTATACTTGGTACTGGATTATTTCGGTTGATACCTGAAAGGTATCAAGTACTAATACACAGCCCTACAGTAGTACCTGCCTTCCATTGACAGCAGTTCACATGCAGTTAAACTTTGGAACGGCAGTTTGGTGGAATGTTTTAAACCGTAATGGATCTTTGAAAGGAAGCAGCAAACAAATGAAGCCATTTGCTCTTCATGAGCCACGAGTCGGATAATCTTTCATCCCAGCCCCTTCGTCCCCGCATCACCCACCCACCCAACGCACACATTAGAGGGGGACACATTTGTTTGCCATCGCAAAACGTGTCATATTGATGGTGCCTGATTGAGCGTTCCTCTGCAACACAGATGGCGTAGAGGAATAGGCGCGTGCACACGCCATCAACTACAACTGTCGCACAGTGCGATGTTATTTTTCCACCGCGCTGCATTCACCGAGACATAGGTGAACTGGATTTGAATTCAGATGGTTATTGGCAGTCGTTTGTGTTTTTGTCTTTCCTTCCTTCTGCTTTTCTTATTTTGCCGTGCTTGGCCTCCAGGCATCGTACACTGTAGGCTATGTGGCCGAAACCTCCGTGTGCTGTCCATTCCCTCTGTCAACAGCGCCATGTTTTACTATGACAGGGACAAAGAGACACTAATTGCACTACTCTCTGTGTAATTCGATATTCTAGAAAGGCTGTTGGGGTTATGATTTTCCCATTCATGTTCCGTATCTTCTATTTCAAAAGTATCCTTTTTGCAATTGGTTCTTCTTTAGATCTGATGAACAAAACAAAAACAAACAAACAAGCAAAACACGTAGGCTACCATATTTCTTAGAGGGGATTTCTATCCCATCTGTCGCAGGTCTGTCACGGTTTCCAAAACCAGTTGTGATACCGGCCATGTCATGTTCTGATACAGTACATGCAGCAGCCCCAGTATGGGTACCCTCTTTTCAACATACCGAGAAGAGACTGTCGAGGGTTGTTGAGAGTGAAACCACCATTTTACATTTGTATGTTTTTGTTTGTTTGTTTTTTATTTTATTTTTGTGTGTGTGCATGATTTGGTGTGGAAGACTCACTGGGTTACGTGACCCGAGTGAAGCCATAACACACTTGAATAAAAACAATGAGCCTCCTTCTGAAATCTTCTGTTGACTATACCTTTTCTTCTCCAAATCACTAGGGGACTTCGATTCACAACATTCCAAAAAACAGTTTGCATTAAGAAGAGTTACAACATTACATATTCATTAAATCAACTATTTCAAAGTGTTCGTAACACGCTGCAGGCCAATTTCTGAAATCGAACAGAATTTTGATAAATTTTCAACCTACTGATACTGTAGTAATTGATTAAAAAGTACACCTAAGAATATCTCATTTGCAGGGCTAAAGCTAATACTTTGCTCAAGACTCCCAGACACTGCAGCTAAAGAAATAAAAAGGAAGGAGACCAATTCAAGACAGAGGGGCTTGACCTCCGGGGGTCTCCGCTGATTAATATCCAGAGGCACTGAGAGCTAATTGAATATAGCCTCATTCTTCAATATTTCAGACCTCGAGGCGTTGATCAGACCAGAGTGGAATGGAATATTAGATGAGAGAGAGAAAAAGGCCGCAGGGGTTATCTTAAGTTTTTACCACATTTTACACAAGTCTCAGAGTTAAGGACTCTTCCTTCGTAGTCCCGTCCATTCATCAAAACAAGGGAAATAGAAAAAACAATCAGGGTGCCATGATGGCCTAAATCAGTGGTTCCCAACCTTTTTCTGGCTCATGGCCAACTTGAAAATCTCAAACATGTCCACACGGCCCACACCTGAGCATAAACAGCACGGAGGCCAGATAATGCGTTCTCAGAGCACTTTTTATTTTAATGATAAAAGGAGCTCCACACAGAAACCAGAAGCTAAAAGAGGGGCTGTCTGCAATCGGAAATCATTGATTACACATTAAATAACACTATCATTAAACAATGGAGAAAATAGTTCTCATAGATAATAATAATTAAAAAAAAATCCACCAAGATCGCAATGTTTTGCAAATGATTTGGTGACCCTCTTGCAATACCTTCGTGGCCCACCAGTGTGCCCCGGCCCACAGGTTGGGAATGGCTGGTTTAAATGCTGTTTCATAGGCTTTTCCACCCTGGTAAGAAAGCATTTAGGAAACACTGAATACGCTCAAATGTAATGCTATTGAGAAATAGGGTTATTTGAAAATATCGACTATCTGTAATCGGTATTGGCCTTGCAAAGTCCATAGCCTCACTAGGGATGCAATAATCAATATTGGATTTTTTTTGGCTAATATCCAATATGCCAATATTTTCCTACTCTTTTGGCCGATTGCTGATGCGGTAGCGATGCATGCATTTATTCCACCTAATTTCAGAGACCATGAAGTCTCTCCTGTAGTTGAATTATGTCTTCTCTTATAATAATAATAATATTATAAATATAATCAATCAAACTTTATTGCAGACTCCACTGTCCAAATAGACATACAATAACATATAGTAAATATATATACTATATATACTATACTATACTATACTATATACTATACTACTATACTGTATATACTATATAATATATATACTATATAATATACCCTTTTCACAGCAATCATTTTGACATGTCAAAAATGATAGTTCCATTCCATTTAGATGTTCCAGTGCCAGGGCCCTCGTTAATGGCATTGGTTGCACCTGTGTTTACCCAAGCTTTGAAACATAAAAATGGCTGCTTCGAAAAGGGTCGATTAAAGCGTCATTCTATCGGCCTGTCATATCGGCAGAAATGTTCGTTTCGGGCCGATGCCGGTATTTCATTTTCAAACCTTTATCGGCAGATACTGAAGATGATGTACTAGTATTACCAATATCATTGTGCATCTCTACCCATAACTGTCGAAACCTGATGTGCATAAGCTGCTCCATATGCCGTGGGTGTGTGAGCAGGCGGGAATTTGACAGAAAAGTGAGCTCTTCTGCCCAGTCGCCTGCCTCTCTCTCCATCTCTGCGCGGCCCGAGCCGCGGTGCAGCTGGCTGGGTGTTCAGTAGGTGGGAGAATGAGCAGGCTGCATACATCTCTTCCCTTCCCACACCTCAGTAATTATACTGTCAGCCGTGGATGGCAGCGAGTGCAGAGGGCGACACAATAAGAACAGTGGCGGAGGGGCGTTCGGGCCCTCTCGCGGTGTAAAGGCCTGTAATTTTACATGCTAAATGATCATGCAACGGATCCAAGTTGCTCTGCAGCGAGACCGTGTCCGCCATACCAATGATATGATGAAGCTTCGCAAAGCAGATGTTGATGGCGCGGCCCTTGTTGACTTTGTTGTTGTTGTTGTTGCTGTTGTTTTGGAGGGCCCTGTAGCCTGTACTACGAAGCTAGTTTAATGCCTTATCCGAGTAAGTTTGAGTTTAAACCTGGTTTAGCCGTACTACAAAGCAAGTTAACTTTCAATCACCATGGCAACTGACGCTGCAAAGCTAACCTGGTCGCGACCAGGTTAGCTTCAGAGGATAAGATCAAAATCCATGACAGACCCATATAATCGGCTCTCTGGAGTCACTCACCGTTCATATAAGATCGCCATATGAAAAATAGATTGCAGTTGTGGCAAGGTGGTGGTGTAATTAAACCAGAAGATATAAATGACCCGACAACGCCACCTGGGGAATTTCACCCCAGGAACTATAAGATGAAAACCTAGGCTAAATGAAATACAAGTCTCATAGGCTACACAAGTTCAACACCTTAAAGCAAGACAGAGACGTGGTTCCAAAAGTAAATGTAAATTTATTGAATAATGATGACTGGAAGTGTCTGTGGAGGAAATAGGTTAGTAGAGAAAATCTCAATGTTTATAAATGTTTAGCAATAGGTTTATTACAATAGTTTAGATAACAGTAGATTTATTCTTTTTAATAACACTTCCAATACTTAAAAACCAAACTACAAAAGGAGGGAGGGGGAATGTGGGCGAAGACCAGCAGTGGGGAGGCAGCCTACATAAGGGTGTGTTCCAGGAGTGCCACAACTTACCCACCACTCGTGTACTCACAGCAAACGGCAATCACTGCAAACAGGTGAAATATATGGTGTCCCAGTGCGCTTAACACTACAATCCGGTGAAGGGGACCACACTAGAGTGCCTAGCCTCCACCGCCGCCAGCCAATGCTCCACTAAAGGGGGGGGGATAATCAATTAAAAGAAGCAATAAAAATCAAAGTACAAAAGTTAAAGCCAGTTGGTTCAATCTAAAACCAATTTCCCAATACAAATGGGACTCAGGTGATGGTAAAACTGAACAAAGCTAAAACAGTAATAATAAGGCAAAACAGCAGCTGATTAAGACCTAAAATACAAAACCACACATTAGCCAGGTCTGCCACGTCACCATTACCTCAGGTATATACATTATACCTCAGTGACCATTACCTGGACACAAAGTGTATCGTCTTAGGACTCAGGTTACAATCCACAACACAAACGGGTAGACAGGAACTAAAAGACAAAATACAAGGGTCAGTTGCAGTGCCAATACACTTCACATGTATGGTGACAGTTGGCAAACATACCTCAAGGAAGATACATCAAGTCAGGCCTAGCAGACACCAGTACGGCCAGGTAGATGAACACAGGGGACTGTGACACAAATAGAGTCAGTCACTGGATAAACAACAAAGGATTGAAAACCTTGGGATTTCATCACCTACCTCAGAGTAAGAGCAGTGAAACCCACACAGCATGGCAACCAGGCAGAGAGAGACGGCCATGATGCCACAGGTTTCTTAAATACTGTCACTAATTAGGGGGGTTGGGCTAGGGAGGAGTCAACCTAAGTCCTGCAGGGGTGCGTTCAAGACTGAGGGAATGTCTCCCAATATGAACACAAGTGTTCTCACTACAATCCACCCCTGCTTTTTGAATCGTCGGCCCGACGATTGTTACCTATTGCCAAGGCCTAAAAATGGCAGCCATTCCGTCATCAGCTACAGGAACCTGGGAGTTCGTAGCCCCAATCATCCGGCTCCCTGCTGTTTGAGGGAGATGGTAAAAGTTTGTGTGTTGGCCTGCGTTGGCACGGGTTGTTCTCCTTAAGGTCCCTTCATTGGAAGGGGGTTGGGGCGCACTCTGAGGTCCCATTGATGGCTGGCTCCCTGATGCTGTAGTAGATGCGGTAGGGGCCATTTGGGGTTGTGCTGGCAGTGATGAGTTAGTCTGTGGGCATACAGAATTCAGAGGCACATGAGTCAGAGTCATTTCAGGCCTTACCACACACCAGTCCCCATCCAATGAATCGCCCTCCCCGACAAGGGATTCCACATCTTCTTCCGCAGAAGTCTCAGCAGCTTCATCAAAGGCTGTACTTCCAGGATGGCCTTTAAGCAAAGAGCGGTGGACATGCTTCACCTTACTGGGATCTTCCACTGGAGCAATGGTGTATACCGATCCTCCCTCTTTCGGGGCTTTCAGGACCCTGTACACCACAGAGCTCCAAACGTCCTGAATCTTGTGGCGGCCCCTCAATCCTACGTCTCTGATGTACACCAGCTGCCCTTCCGGTAGGGGTACATCCTTAACCTTTTGGTCATGATTTGCTTTACGGCGGCTTGCTGCAGCTTGCAGATGCTTGGTGGCTCCCTCAAATGCAACCCTGAGTCTGCTCTGGTGCTCCACAATCCAGTCATGCGTACTGCCTGCTCCGGGGGCCGGGATTCGTCCTAGGAGGAAGTCAACAGGTAAAAGAGGATCTTGACCAAACATCAGAAAGAAAGGAGACTCACCCGTAGATTGATGGGCTGTGGTATTGTATGAAAAAACAACTTGTGGCAGGTAGGATGACCAATCCCTTTTCTTGGTTATGGGTAAAGTGCGCAGCAGGTTGTGTAGGGTGCGGTTAAATCTTTCGCATTGGCCATTCCCAGCAGGATGGTAAGGGGTAGTGCGGGACTTCTCAATGCCGTACAAGCTGCATAACTGTTGGATCAGGGCGCTCTCAAAGTTCCTGCCCTGGTCGGAGTGGATACGGCTAGGCACGCCAAACTTGCAGAACCACTCGTTTACCAGTACCTTGGCCACAGTTGAAGCCCGTTGATCATGTGTGGGAACTGCCTGGGTGTACTTTGAGAAAACATCCGTCATCACCAGAACATGCTCCATCCCATTCTTAGATGGCTCCAGCAAGGTAAAGTCAATAGCCAGAATTTGGTTTGGGCGGGCAGCAAGAAGGTGGCCCATATATGTACGGGTTGATGGCTGGGTGTCTTTGGCTACTTGGCACCTTTCGCACTCTTGACACCAGCGTTTAACATCTTGGTGCATACCGGGCCAATAGCATCTCTGCCACACCAAATGTGCCGTCCGTTCCACACCCTGGTGGCCATGCTCATGGTGTAGCTGGTGTAAGACCTGGTTCTTCAGGGACAAGGGCAGGACCAGCTGAAGGACCTCATCGCCATCTGGGGAAAAGACTTTGCGATGGAGCACACCATCTTTCTCCACTATTCGGTCCCACTGTTTAACCAGCCCCAGAGCGTCCCTGGACATCTGGCGCCGTTCAGCTGCATCTGGACCCTTCTTCCTGGTCCAGAACCCCAGGAACTCCTGAATGATTGAATCTGCTTTCTGTAAGACACAGAGATCAGGGGGAGTGTGCGAGGGGAAAACAGAGATGGCATCTTGAGTTACCTCGAATGCTGGCCTGATAATGACTTGCTGCATGGCTTCAGGAATTTGAGAGCCAGGAACCAGACCAGCTGCATCCAATCTGGGCAGGTACTGCCGAGAAAGGCCATCGGCATTGCCATTACTTTTGCCGGGCCGGTACTTGAGGACATAGTCAAAGTTGGCAAGTTCTGAAGCCCAGCGCTGTTCCACAGCGCCCAACTTTGCTGTCGAGAGATGGCTGAGGGGGTTATTGTCAGTGTATACTACACATTTCTGCCCCAACAGGTATTCTTTGAACTTTTCTGTCATGGCCCATTTAAGGGCCAAAAATTCCAATTTCATGGAACTGTAATTGTTCATATTACGTTCTGCTGGCTTAAGGCCCCGGCTGGCATAGGCTATTGGCCTGATCTTACCATCTTGCTCCTGGGAGAGGACAGCTCCCAATCCGCTGTGGCTGGCATCCACTTCGAGGATGAATGGCAAGGAGAAGTTGGCATAGGCTAGCACTGGTGCTTCCACAAGCTTGCTCTTCAGTCCTTCAAAACCCTGCTCGCACTCCTGGGTCCATGCTGCGGTCAAACTCCGCTCAGACTTCCTCCGGGTCTTGGTGCCACGCAGTTCAGCATCCAGCCGGTGCAGAGGGGCTGCCAGCTTCGCAAAACCATCTACGAAGCGCCGGTAGTAGCTGGCAAAGCCGAGGAATGAGCGTAACTCCGCCACATGGGTAGGGCGTTGCCACTTGGATACAGCCTCAATTTTTCTGGGGTCAGTAGCCACACCCTCTTGGGAGATGACATGGCCCAAATAGCCTACCTCCTCTTTGAAGAAGCAGCACTTCTCCAGCTTGGCCTTGAGGTTCTCCTGCTTCAGCCGCTCTAGCACAGCCTCCAGGCGCTCCATATGTTGGGCTACAGTGGAAGAAAAAACCACAATGTCATCCAGGTACAACAACAAAGACTGGCAATGTTGAGCCCCAAATATCCTCTCCATTAGTCTTTGGAAGGTACTGGGGGCATTGCAAAGCCCAAAAGGCATCCTGTTCCATTCAAACAGCCCAAAGGGTGTACAAAAAGCAGTCTTCATCTTATCCTTCTCAGTGACTGGGACTTGGTTGTACCCACTAGCGAGGTCCATAGTCGAGAACCAGCGGGCACCAGAGAGTGCATCGAGGGATTCTTCAATTCGCGGCAGGGGGAAGGCATCCTTCCGGGTCTTGCCATTTAGCAGCCTATAGTCGACACACAACCGAAGACTTCCATCCTTCTTGCGAACCAGGACGATTGGTGATGCAAAGGGGCTACTACTTTCCCTGATTACCTGCGCCTCAAGAAGCTGGTGGATGTGGGCTTTCACTGCATCATACTCTGAGGGAGGAATACGTCTATACCTTTGTCGTACCGGTGTCTCATCGAGCAGAGGTATATCATGAGAAATAAGCTTTGTACATCCCAAGTCTCCCTCATGAGCCGAGAACACATCACTGTGCCTCTGTAGCAAAGACCTGACACTGTACTGATCCTGCTCTGACAGGGAAGACAAATCAATTGCATTAACCCTCTCCTGCACCGAGCTAGTAACCGTTTGAGAAGACAGTGTGGCTGAGACCTGTTCCTCGACCTCTGTGACCCCTTTGGGTAGACTTACTACATGGGCCTGGCTCAAGGTACCTATGACTGTGCGCGGGTAGAGCACCACATCATTGACCCCAACATTGACTATAGGGATGTAAACTGTACCTTTTGTAAGTTGAACCAGGGCTGGGGAAGCCAGTAAACCAGCCGGTAATCCGGTACCTGGAGGCTCAAAAAAAACATCATTACCAGAGAGGTGCTGGGAGCAGGTCGCTGCCACAAGCTTCATGGTACCACCGGGAACTCTGAAAACCCTCTTTCCCTTGACCCGTACTCGGCCTGAACAGTCAGGGGGCACATTGACCTGGGACTGGTGACACCACTGTAGTGCTTCTTGGAACTGGCTGGGGGCCTGTGACACAGAAGGTACATCAAAAAGAGCAGAGCCATGGTGTACAAATAACTCCTTGTAACAGGTTTTGATAATGTTCATACCTAGAATACCTGGGACTGAAGATGAGTAACCAGGGGGGTCTTTAACGACTAACACGCCACGTTTGGTAATTACCTTATCACAAAGCTCAACATCAAGCTCAAGGTAACCAACATAGGGTATGTCCAGCCCATTAGCGGCCTTAAGGCGTAGCCAATGACATGACCGAAGCTTCTCCACGCCCCAGGGTTCAAAATTCTGCACAAAGAAACTTTCTGTTATGGTGGACACCATTGACCCTGTGTCAATCAAACATGGAACTTCAATTCCTCCCATTAACAGAGTTATGTGTGGACAAGCTGACATCAAATCTGGTTCAGAGCCCATTATGCCCCCGCCTGAACTTTGGCTCAGTAGTTCAGGGGGTGAGAGTTTCCCGATTGCTGATGCTGGGAATATGATCTGTCACTAGGTGGATTGGGAGCAGCATGGGAAGTGGGCTGAGCTTGGGCATAGACTCTATCACCATTACACTCCCTCGCAAAGTGACCAGATTTCTGGCACCTTCTACAAATCACAGACTGCTTCCCGTTCCTGAAAGGGGGCGGGGAGCATTTTGGAGGGCGATAAGGCTACTACTCAGTTGGTTTAGCTGTTCCTGTTGATGCTTAAGCATTTCCTTTAACTCTGCCAACTCAGACCTAGAGTTTAGGTTACCTGAACCGGAAGGAGGACCTCCGGCCATTGCAAACTGGAAGCCTGCAGCAGATGGGACAGAGTAGCTCCTACCCCTGCCACCCCCTGGCATGCCTTCCCGCTCCCACCTAATGGCTTCACTACGGGCCTCAAGCAAGGTGGCGGTGGGATGGCGTCGGGCAAACTGCTTCAATTCCCTGCGGAGAGCACAGTCAGATACATGTTCAACAAACTGGTCCCGCAGTACTACACTGGAGTTTGGCAGGCCATTAGGGGCATTCGTTACAACCCTGTCCATCAAATGCATCAAAGCGTGGGAGAACTCTTGCAGGGTTTCACCCTCCTGTTGCTTTCTTGAAAAGAACTCTTCCTGCAACGAAACATAGGATTTCGAACATCCATACAACTCCTGCAATATGGCAAGGATTTTATCTGGATTCTCCCTTTCCTCTTTAGGGCGATACTTAATCTCCTCTCTTGCCTCACCCTCCAAGTGATCATAAATGAACAGTGCTTGATCAGCCCCAGCCAAGTGGCGGGCACGCATACAAGATTGGACTTCCTCCACCCACTCTACAATGCTTAGCCCAGTCTTACCTCTAAACATGGGACATTTTCTGTCTCTTGGGACATGGACCAGTCGCTCGATTACTGGAGCGCTAGAGGGGAGGGGCTGGTGGGTAGAGTTACTTGATGCAGCACTAGTACCAGGTGCTGCATCCCGCAGCAGTCTGTTTTCAGCTTGCAGTTGAGTGACCAAGTCTTTTAGCTGTTCCAGCTCAGCCATGGTGAAGGGGAGGACAAGAGCAGGAGAGGTTAGAACAGGCCTGTTGCTTGGAGTTCCCGATGTGCAGGACCAGCTGCTGTTTTGCCTATACCATAAACATTCAAATATACAAACTGCTAAACATTCATTAATGAACCAACTGGTAGAGAAAAACAAAAAAAACACACGTCTCTGCTTTTACAGGGATCCTGCCGACTAACGCCAGATGTGGCAAGGTGGTGGTGTAATTAAACCAGAAGATATAAATGACCCGACAACGCCACCTGGGGAATTTCACCCCAGGAACTATAAGATGAAAACCTAGGCTAAATGAAATACAAGTCTCATAGGCTACACAAGTTCAACACCTTAAAGCAAGACAGAGACGTGGTTCCAAAAGTAAATGTAAATTTATTGAATAATGATGACTGGAAGTGTCTGTGGAGGAAATAGGTTAGTAGAGAAAATCTCAATGTTTATAAATGTTTAGCAATAGGTTTATTACAATAGTTTAGATAACAGTAGATTTATTCTTTTTAATAACACTTCCAATACTTAAAAACCAAACTACAAAAGGAGGGAGGGGGAATGTGGGCGAAGACCAGCAGTGGGGAGGCAGCCTACATAAGGGTGTGTTCCAGGAGTGCCACAACTTACCCACCACTCGTGTACTCACAGCAAACGGCAATCACTGCAAACAGGTGAAATATATGGTGTCCCAGTGCGCTTAACACTACAATCCGGTGAAGGGGACCACACTAGAGTGCCTAGCCTCCACCGCCGCCAGCCAATGCTCCACTAAAGGGGGGGGGATAATCAATTAAAAGAAGCAATAAAAATCAAAGTACAAAAGTTAAAGCCAGTTGGTTCAATCTAAAACCAATTTCCCAATACAAATGGGACTCAGGTGATGGTAAAACTGAACAAAGCTAAAACAGTAATAATAAGGCAAAACAGCAGCTGATTAAGACCTAAAATACAAAACCACACATTAGCCAGGTCTGCCACGTCACCATTACCTCAGGTATATACATTATACCTCAGTGACCATTACCTGGACACAAAGTGTATCGTCTTAGGACTCAGGTTACAATCCACAACACAAACGGGTAGACAGGAACTAAAAGACAAAATACAAGGGTCAGTTGCAGTGCCAATACACTTCACATGTATGGTGACAGTTGGCAAACATACCTCAAGGAAGATACATCAAGTCAGGCCTAGCAGACACCAGTACGGCCAGGTAGATGAACACAGGGGACTGTGACACAAATAGAGTCAGTCACTGGATAAACAACAAAGGATTGAAAACCTTGGGATTTCATCACCTACCTCAGAGTAAGAGCAGTGAAACCCACACAGCATGGCAACCAGGCAGAGAGAGACGGCCATGATGCCACAGGTTTCTTAAATACTGTCACTAATTAGGGGGGTTGGGCTAGGGAGGAGTCAACCTAAGTCCTGCAGGGGTGCGTTCAAGACTGAGGGAATGTCTCCCAATATGAACACAAGTGTTCTCACTACACAGTCAACTGAGAATATAACAAGAAAAACATTTGTGGCTCTGTAGGCTACATAATTAAATTAAGCCTACTTACCACTTTATGTCTTAACAGCTCAACGATGCGTGGAGAAATATGATCACTATTAATCACAGCGTGCATATCATGAATGGACCCTCAAATGGAGTGAGGGTGATATTCTCCTACATGCCAGAAAAGCCTATACATATAATATAGATATGGGATAAATATGGATAGCCCCAATACTAAATATGCAGGCTATTCTTGCATCTTTCAGCTGGAACTGTGTCCTGTAGGCTGTATGCCAATATATGAGCAAAAATAGGATAGTTTTTATCAATGATAATATGCCCGCATCGTCTCAATTCAGTTCAGCAGTTTTCTCTTTTATAGTAGGCTATTAGGCTTTATACTAGGCTATTTTATATATGAATTATTCGATCAGTGCAACCACACACATGAGTGATAGAGATCATTATTCATTGAGCATGCGTTTCTAAATCTATGGTCTAAATAGGCTTACAGATTGTGGAAATGTATAGACTGAGACTGCTGTATCAATGTATGCAGCTGTATCAGACAAAAATCGCTGATCAAAGTAGCCTAAATCAAATGACTGATGTGAATACAAGCTGCTGCTTTAGACAGCCCTTCAGCAGACTATCCAACGCGGATTTTCATTCTGACATTAAATCGCGGATACATTAAATATCCGCTAAAACTCTGATCATGCACTGCACTTTCATGGAACGAGGAAATGGGTGTGGAAATGGGTGTGGGCGTGGATCAACTCAGCTGTTCATAATGTGATTGGCCAGCGCACCTCTTTCGCGTGGACGCGCGCCTGTGCACGAGCGAAAAACGTGCGCGTGCACAGGCAGATCCCAGGTCCACTTACCTAGTAAAAAACCAGCGTCGTAGTATCAGTTAACTAGATAGCTTTGATCCTGTTCAGTCAAACCAGATCAAAGGGACTTATCGCGGATCTGTTAAACTAGTTTCGTAGTACAGGGCTCTGAGGCGAGAGAACGAAACAACAGGAGATTTGAAACAACTGAGTCTGGCTGTCTAATGAAAAATGGATCTACTCAGGAATCAAAACTGTGTGTTAACAAAAATATCATCCTTCATGCTAAAAACTCTGCAACAGCCGGGCTCTGAATACAATCAATGAGACTGACATGTGGGTGCGATTGAAAACGATACAAGGTTATTTTAATGGTCATAGTAAGTAAACCTGTTACAAACGAGGGAGGGGCCAAAGGGGTCAAAGGGCTTGGACTAAAATGTTTGCTTTGACATTAAATTTAAAATTGTCAAGTAATGTCATGAATAAACATATAGGCTAGGCTATGGGCAAAAATAAAAAGGGTTGGAGTGAATTTTGCACTCATACAATATTGAAGGGCCTTATCGACCCCCCCCCCCCCCCTCTCTCTCTCTCTCTCCTCCCTGCAAATGGTTCACTCCAGGTTCAGTCAAAGGCGCTGGAAGTGGCCTATTTTTAAGTAGGGGTGCTGCAAGGAAGGGAAAAAATTTGGACGTTTGCATGTTTTTTACACATATTTAGAAGAATATCTCATTTTAAATTAACATTAGGATTACTGTTCTCAATATTATTCAGTATTTTCTCCTTTTCTCACTCACTTTCATGTCACCACCTTATCTCCTTTTAGGTCATTTTACACTACAACACACAGCAACACAGGCTGTCTCACACTTATTATATTGTAGGCTATTATCTTATTATTATAAACCAAACATCAAAAATAACATCTCCACCCTCTTTGCTTTGCTCATACTCTTCAACAAAACCCTAAATATCGCAGTATAAAACACATTTTAATCATAATATATATATTTTTTATTGACATTGCAATTCCAATACAAAACAGCAGAGGCAGCACCCCCACTTCCTGCGGCCCTGGTCAAAGAGGCGTGATTTCTAACCCCACATAGGATAAGCAATAACCACGCCCTGTGGTGCCGGGATTGGCCAGGAGCAACACTGGAGGGCACGCAGCCCAGCGATTTCATGAACCAACTGAATAGCTCTTCATCGCGGATTCGCGGTGGCTCAGTAGCTGATAAAGAACGTGACAGACGCTCGTGCTTTGAAGCCAACATGCCGGTCCTGCAAATCAAAGCAAAGAAAGTCAAGAAGACAAGAGAAGAAACAGAATGTGCGAAAACAGCTGCTTGTTGTTTTTCAGAGGAAAGGTGAGCTTGCTAATGGTACAGTATTTGCTAGCTAGCTAATTTAGCAGTTGCATTGTTGTCAGGGTGGAAAGGCCTCTGAAACAGCATTTACAGTAGAGTGGAGTGGCAGTCGTTTTCGCTTGTTAACTTGTGTTTTTTTGGTCTTACATCCATAATTTATAAAAGATATTTTCAGCCATTGTATACTTTATTGACAGATGTATGTTGCTTTACAGCTGAAATTGGTTGAGAGCTGAAATTGGCATGGATGTATTAAAAGGTGAGCTCAGTGCAGCCCCAGGACAGGAAGCGCCGCAAGCTGCTCGGTGATTGGCCAGGAGCGAGGCTTCCGTTTTTACAGCTCTTGCCTTCTCACAGCTCAGTGCAGCGCCCCCCGGTTCCAACCGTTCCAACAGTCGATGCCGGAATGGATCGGCCGGGGGGACACGAGGAGTGACGATTGGTTGGGGCTCTGGTTGCATTTAACCATGGGGAGTGATGATTGGTTATGGTTAGGGTCAGAGGCCGATCCATTCTAGTATCAACCTTCTTAAATTAATAATTACAGTGGAGGGCGTAATGTTTTCTTCGACGTGATGTTTTTTCTGAAACAACTTTATATTACTTGAAGAAGATATGATTCACAATGTTTATTGTCACTCTGATTGTACAAATTAGGCCGGGAGGCAGGCTCCACAGGACATCAAATATGAATATGAAATATGAATATAAAAATGTTTCTTTTGTGACTCACCGGCCACTTTGAGGGTTGAGTTTATTTTTATAACCCAGTTTATCAGCGTTAACTGCATGTAGAATGGGCTGGGTCATGTATAATAACGTGGGATATGTATTTGTGGTTGTGTACATGTGGACTCCACACACACAGCCAGGGTGAGACCACCCCCTTTTGCCACATAATACAATGTTGCAAAATGGGGTGGTGAATACACTGTATTCTATTGTAACAGACTGTTGAGTGTTGTGTTCTATTGCTGATAAACTGATAAACTCAACAGTCTCACTCTCAAACTCAACGCGAGGCTGGCATAATTCGTATTGTATAGCTTCGTTTAAATGGTTAATTGATCGTTTTTATGTGCACATTTATCATTTTTCAATGGCTTCTGTGTGCTGTAGACTGTCATTTTACTTTGAAAAACGGCCACCGGAAATGCTTATTGTTGCTGGTCTTCGTGTAAGGCCCCGCAGGGCGTACATTACGGTACTGCGTCAGCACGTATGGTTACGCTGCCAGGAAGTGTTCAAAGCACAGAGCGCCAGCAGGAGCCTTCCCGACCGAGTCTGTTTGGCGAGCTAGCCCGTGACAAGATGTAAGTAGATATTTCAACTGTGTATGTGAATGCTGTTTTTAGTTGCGTTGGTTCCTGGCATTGCACAACGGAGGCAATACATGCGGTATGTTAGTCTGTCATACATTAAGATCCGCTGGTCTTATGCTCAATACTATGTGGAAATGCAGTTTGAGAAATGACATTGTTTTATAATGCTGTGCTTTGCTTTGTTTTCTGTTTTTGTGTAGGAGATCTATGTCACTGTTTTTTTTAGAGTTGTTAATGTAATAAACTAGTGTTTCAAAGCTGTGTCAAAATAAACCACAGTGAACTGAGAAAAGTGAATTTACTCTGCGTCTTCCTTTCTGGAAAAGCCATTGGGCAAGTGTCACATTATTGTTGCTAGCGGGAAAGAGGTAGGCTGGGACGCATTGTTGTTGAGCACATGGCATACAGACACGCAGTTGCTGCACTAATAGAGACAGAGTTGACATAGTTCACACTTTCTCACACACACCCATGTGGAACGACTCACGAGACTGAGGTGGGTTGTTGTTGTTGACTTGAGCACTTTATTATAGCCTAGCTACAGACACGGAGTTGCTACGCTAATAGAGTTGATGATATAGTTAACCGTTTGTCTCACGTGCATCTAATTTGAAAACAGAGAGAGATATGGCTGAAATTATTCCAGTCGACACAGCTGATCCAGCTTCTTGGCATCCAGGCAGCGAGGACTACCTGTGTGTGAATGCGAGCCACGCCAACGCCGTGCTACAGGTAGGCAGGACGAACCTCCCGCTGTAAACACGTTCTAATGGGTCTACTATTGGGTCATGTTGGAATAAAAACACTGATTGTATTGTAGCGATGTGGGTTTTGGGGTAAATGTGGGATTGTGTTGTATTACGGGGTTTATGTTGTGTGCTAGATTGCTAGTTTCCTACGGCACATGAACGCACCAGAGAGACAGGTGGGGTGGTATTCTCTTCGGGGATTGGTGGAGGGGATGGAAGCCATTTTGGAGGTGTGTGTAAGGAAGAGAGAACGTGAGTCTGCTGAGGGCGTGCGGGTGGATGGAGGCTGGTGGTCATAGCCGATAGTGACCCGGTGTAATGGAATAAACCGTAACGCACAGAATTGCAAGCCAAGTATTCGCCTCCTCTCCTCCTTCATTAACGGTCCCGGGAGCGGATCGTTACAGTATCGACAAATATGCACCATTACTACTACAAAATGAAAAAATATATTTGGAAAAAGACTGAAATAATAAGTTAAATCAAGCTCTGTAGAGGAGCAAATTCAGCGTTTCAGCCCGCCTGAAAAAAAAACGGCAGAACAAAAAATCGTCACTCCTCGCCTTTAACTCATTGAGTGCCAGCCACTTTTGGAGAACGGACGCTCCCAGTGCCAGAGTTTCAGAGCGTTTTCAGTGATTTCTCGAGGCCCACAGAATATTGTGTGATATTACTATGTAAACACCGAACACGCCCAAAGAACGATGAGACTCTCTTCTATCATCAGCAAAAAAAAGTTTATTGATATAATTTTCCGTTCTTTAGTTATCAGCCGGAGAAGATAGGTGGATTTCAGCAAAAACACACGTTTCAATTTAGAAGCTGAGATAATGAGCCTTTTGTGAAATGAAGCATTTCAAGCACATCACTGACTCTGAAGCTAATATTTTCTGATGTAATGACACCTCAAAAATAATTTCCTTCAATAAAACAGTGAAAACAAAGGAATTTTGTTTGGCCAAATAATATTTTTTAGCTGCAACCAGCAACGCTGGCCCCTGCGTGCGCAGACCCTACACCTTCTTGCTGGTCTTGATTTACTGCTGGTGGGCATCAGATATTCTAGCTTGTTTGCCTGTCTCTGTCCATCGAGCCTGCTGTCTGGGTCTGTGTTTACTGTCAATGGTTGTATGCTGCCCTGCGTGCCCCACCCCCCTCCTCCTCCTCCGTGGGAGTGTCTCTGGTGGCTCTGCTGCGTTTGCTCTGCGTTTGCTCTGCACTGAAAAGTGCGCTGCACCCCGCTTTTTCACAGCGTGTCGCCGGCTCCCAGCTGAGAATAATGTAACTTTTCAGAAAGACGCAGGTGTCGGCAACTAAATCATATGGAGGGGAGACGGAGGGGCTCAATTGTGGCAGCAGATTGACTGCTGTTCACAGGCACAGCTAACGTTATGCTTAATGCATATCGATGCATACCGATGCCGTTTCCATTTCCATAACGACTTCTTCTCTGTTTTTTACTCAACTTTCTCTAATCTGGAGAGCACTGTCGCCACCTAATGGGTCGGTAAAATAGGTTATACACATTCAACATGCCCCAAAATTTTACAGGAGATGTATTAGGCTTTGGTCCACGTCCCACCATCAAAAAACGCAATTGACGACAATCGTCGTCATTGGCACTCTACGTTAGTATTCGAATTGACGACGATTGTCGTCATTGGCACTCAATGAGTTAAAGTCGAGCTGAACCCAAAAATGACTTTTCTTTTCTTTTAGTTCAAATACCTGGGTAATCAGTGCACCTATTTAATAATGTATGCAAAGAAAATCACAACAGTCTAATTTCAAAAACATATAGCTAAGGTGGTCCATATATTTACTGTCAATGGTCATAGCCGATAGTGACCCGGTGTAATGGAATAAACGCACAGAATTGCAAGCCAAGTATTCGCCTCCTCTCCTCCTTCATTAACGGTCCCGGGAGCGGATTGTTACAGTATCGACAAATATGCACCATTACTACTACAAAATGAAAAAATATATTTGGAAAAAGACCGAAATAATAAGTTAAATCAAGCTCTGTAGAGGAGCAAATTCAGCGTTTCAGCCCGCCTGAAAAAAACGGCACAACAAAAAATCGTCACTCCTCGCCTTTAAAGTCGAGCTGAACCCAAAAATGACTTTTCTTTTCTTTTAGTTCAAATACCTGGGTATGCAGTGCACCTATTTAATAATGTATGCAAAGAAAATCACAACAATATCATTTCTTTCGTTTTTCACACTTTTTTACATCAAAAGTTCATTTTTCAAGATTTCATTGATAACAGTAATTTGCTGACGTCACCCAGTACTATCAAATTTCTACCCCATTTCAACCAATCATATCACGACATGCAGCTGTCAATCAAATCTTCATTTCAGGATAATTCTCTCTTCCAAAAGAAAGAGAAAATGGCGCCTAGTGCCTGTCATCTGGCAGAATTCCTATCCCATAAACTAACTACTAACTTGGCCAATTGTTAGAAACATGAACAAAAAACAAAAACTATAATCTCTAAGAATGCAAAGAAATGTAACTGGCTCATTAAAACGCGCATTCCAGGGATATCGTATTTACAGCAGTGATAATGGCGCGCGCATCCGAGAGCTTGGTTGTCAGGGGTCGCACTTCGGAGATTCCAGGGCGACGTGCTGCACTCTCCGCTCGGCGACACGAAGGCAGCTGGCTGCTTGCGGCTCACTGAGCTCCACTCCTCCCATCAAAAGGCTCTTCCCGGGGGGAGCGCTACAACACACTGAATCCCACTCGATTTTGCAGGCGGAACACGCCAGGATTGGCCAAAGCCCAATCCAGTCCCCAGAATTGTCAAATAAAATCATCGACATGATACTACTGTATGACCCGCCTCTCAACCTGTCATCTTAGACAAACTATGTTTTCAGTCTGAAACGGACTCATATGCACGTGACGAACGGGTTCAGTTCGACTTTAAGAGTGGATTCCCAACTGGATTTTTTGATTTGTCCTTTGGTCTGTCACTTAAATTATAGCCAACCCCTGTGTACACGGTGAATGTTTCCTTGTGATTGGTTTGAGTTATACTGACGTAAATCGCGTAATTTCCCTTCATTCGCTTTGCTACTCGATTCAACTTTGAGGAAACATTTATGTAAACACATGAAATTGTCCGCCAACTTGTCCTCTAGAACGATGTGAAGTCAGTTTTTAATTTTCGTGAGTTTGAAAAGTCTTGTCGAAATGTGCAGTGCACCGTGTAAAAACCACCCCCTGTTTCTTTCTGCTTTGTCTTGGTAATTACAGGGCCTGAACAGCCTGCGGCTCAAGAACACGCTATGTGATGTCACCCTGTGCTGTGGGGGGCAGGAGTTCCCCTGCCACCGTGCTGTACTGGCCTCATGTAGCACATACTTCGAGGCAATGTTTTCCCGGGGCTTCAGAGAGTCAAGACAGGAACGGGTTCCCATCAGTGGGGTTGAACCTGAGATGATCGGTGAGCTGGTGAGCTATTGCTACACATCGCAGGTGGTCATCTCCGAAGCAAATGTGCAGGCCCTGCTAGCAGCGGCTAACCTGCTGGACTTTATGGTGGTTCGAGAGGCCTGCTGTCGGTTCATGGAGCGTCAGATCTATGTAATGAACTGTGTGGGGATCCACTTCTTTGCCAAGGCCCACTCCTTTAAGGAGCTGGAGAAACGCAGCATGGACTACATCCTCCGGCACTTCAGCACTGTTTACCAGCAGGAGGAGTTCCTGTCTCTCTCTGTGGACCAACTGACGGAGATCATTGGTGACGATGTCAACGTGCCCAATGAGGAGATGGTGTTAGAGGCCGCCATGTTATGGCTGAACAAATGCTCTACCCGCAAACAGAGCTTTGGAAAGGTCTTGGAGCATATCCGTCTGTCTCTCATCAGCCCCTCCTACCTCCACGACGTGATGCAGTCTCTGGATGTGGAGAAAGAGCACTGGGACTACCTGCTGCTGAAGGACCGCCGTGGAGAGCTCTCCTGCCGCAGGGCGTGGTCCACAGTGATCCTGACAGTGAGCGGGGATCTTGAGCGTAACGTGGATAGCTTTGATCCTGTGACTAATCAATGGAAGCACCTGGGCTGCCTGCCCCTCGATGTCCCCAAACACGCCGGTCTGGTGGCGTCAGGCTCTACTGTGTATTTGGCTGGAGGGGAATCCACACTTGATGGTTCATTCAGCAGGAAGATGTGGCGCTACGACTCCTGCTTGGACTCATGGTTGGAGCTGGCTCCCAT
Organism: Poromitra crassiceps; assembly: GCF_964638095.1. NCBI lineage: Eukaryota > Metazoa > Chordata > Actinopteri > Beryciformes > Melamphaidae > Poromitra > Poromitra crassiceps. The sequence continues at coordinate 30,571,499 of NC_139643.1, read as the reverse complement.
GAATGTAGCTCGTGCGTATTGCCACCTGGTGATGCTGAACGGCTACGTATTTGTGGTGGGCGGGTGCGATGGCGATGGCGAAATAGAATCTGTGGAGTGCTACAACCCCATCACCGACTCCTGGCAATTTATAGAGTCTATGAATATAGACATCTACGATTCTTCTGTGGTGTCCCTCGACGGACTGCTCTATCTTGCTGGTGGTTTGCTGGACGACATTGAAACAAATCGAGTCCACGTGTACGACCCTAAAACCGCTGTCTGGGCAGAAGTGGCACCTATGCAGATCGCTTGCTATGGCGCAGCTTCCTGTCCACTCAAAGGAAAGATCTATGTTATAGATGGGTATTTTGGGTGCATCACAGTCTTGAATAAGTTGGAGTGTTACAACCCCAAGAGCAATCAGTGGACCATGTGTTGTCCCCTGAAAGAAGATTTGTTCTATAGTCATTTACTTCCTGAGGTGGATGGAATGATCTACGTACTGGGCTATATTAAGCGCTTTGACGGGGAGGAGATTGGAATCCTGGAGCGGTACAGTGACGAGACGGACACGTGGGAGAGATTGGGGACACTACCCCGCGATCGCACCAGGGGCTTAAAGTGTGTCTCTGTCCAACTGAAGCACACTCACATGAGCAACACTCACAGTACGTTGTGAGTAGGGTTGCCAACCGTCACTTAATATACGGAATCGCCCCGTAGTTGGAAACTAAAAGACGTGTTCGGTTTTGAGCTGATACGGGACGAGGTCTAACGTTTAATTGTATGTTTAATAAGGAATATGCTATTTGCACCTGTATGTCAAATACGCCGAATTTAAAATGCAGAGTTTAATTGTATGTTTAATAAGGAATATGTTATTTGCACCTGTATGTCAAATACGCACAATTTAAAATGTTTAAGCACGTCTAAAGTATGCACCCGACACGTGCACCTATGTGCAGTGAATATGCCACTGTCTCTGACTTGTCTTATCACTATACTGCCTTATGCTTGTTGTGTCTCTTGTTGTTTTTGCACCCATATGCCCTGTTATATTTGTACTATTTGCACTATGTTGTAAACGGAGTCCACAGCACAAGAATTTCACACGTGATACTTGTACCATGGAGTGACAATAAAAATCTTGAATCTTGAATCTTGAGGAGAGAGGCGGGGAGGGAGATCATGCGTTTGCAGACATGCTTCTAGAACTGACAAAAGTATCTCCAAAATACAGTATTCAGAATGTATTTGTATACATAATTTACATGATAAATATTAATAATTTGATAAAATAACTGGTTTATATGTACCGGTATCAGATTTGGGGGGAAGAATTTGGAAGATACTTCCAAATTCCAATTGAAATGCATTAGTTAAAGTCATGCTGAGTGTCACAAAAAGAAAAGAAAAATCATGTCCATGCACACGATTCTATAGTTTAAATTCCGGGACTATTTCACAAACTGCCGTTAAAATGTGAAATGAAAATGTGGTAAAAAAGGTAGTGATTGGATTTACTTAAGATTACCCCCACCCCCTTTTTTCTCTTCTCATTCTACTCCGGTCTGATCAACGCCGGCCTCCAGCTCTGAAATATTGAAGAATGAGGCTATATTCAATTCGCTCACAGTGCCTCTTGTATATTAATCAGCGGGGGCCCTCGGAGGTCAAGCTCCTCTGGCTTGAAATGTTCTCCTTCCGCACTTTTTAAAGCATTCATTTATTCATCTTTATTTATTTTTTAGCTGCAGTGTCTGGGAGTCTTAAGCAAAATATTAGCTTTAGCCTTGTAAAAGAAATATTCTCAGGGGTATTTCTAATGTATCAGTATCAGTAGGTAGAAAGTTGATCCAGATTCTGTTTAATTTCTGGAATTGGCCTGCAGTGCGCTTTGAAACTGTAGATTTAATGATGTAACTGGAGGCCTGCATATCATGCAAACTCTTTTTTGGGATTTTGTTAATCAAAATTGACTCGTGGCCCTCAGTGGGAGTATTTGGAGATGAGGTGAATTGGTAATGTTAGTAGTGCAGTATTTACATGAATCTTTGCACAACGTGATATAATGAGGTTATCTGTCAACTTTTAGACCAAGCTCACAACATTGGGGGGACACATGGCCTTCACAGAAACGGCCACAGAAAAGGGTAACTGCTGTCCCCCATCATCTGTTGTTGAAGACACAAGACAAGGTGAGCTTATAAGATGCAGGTTAAAGTGCCTGCTAAAAGCTATTATAGCCTAATTACCTCCGCCAAGGAGGTTATGTTTTCGGTCCGGTCTGTCTGTCTGTTTGTTTGTCAGCAGGATTACTGAAAAACTAGAAGGTCGATTTTCATGAAACTTGGTGGAAGGGTGTAGCAGGGGCCAAGGAAGAACCCATACAACTTTGGCACAGATCCGATCCAGGGCGGGGCAAGGGAGTGGGCGGGGCTAGAGAAAAGGGGCCGAAACTAGGGATAGGAAGGTAGAGAGTCGGGGTTCGAGGGGTGGGTAGGGGCAGTGGCTAGGTGTATCTGGGTGGTGGGAGGGGGTGTGGCCAGGAAAGGGGGTGGGACTAGGGAAAAGGGGCTGTAGCTCGGGATAGGAAGGTCGTAGACACTCGGGGTTTGAGGGGTGGGTGGGGGAGTGGCTAGGTATATCTGGGTGTTGGGAGGGTGTGTGGTCAGGAAAGGGGCGGGGCTAGGGGAAAAGTGCCATAGCTAGGGATAGGAAGATCATAGAGATTTTGAAGGGTGGCTGGGGGATTCTGGTTCTGATCCGACCCACACAATTTTCATATCATAGCAGACTGGAGTATAGACCAAATCACCGTGACGTCACCATGTAAACAAATTTACTTCCGGGTACCACTTGGGGAAGGCGGCAGGTTTAAATGTGCATGTTGTCAAATAAATGCTGTCAAACCCTCTCGTTGTTTTCGGCCGACTACTTTCAATTTAAATGGTTAAACGGTTGGTAAACATGCTTGTCCGACGTATCTAGCCTTTCTTCTGTGTTTGTTTTATGTAGTGTTAGCTAGCTAATAACGTTTGTTTGACTGTCAAACTCGCTGTTTTTTTGCAGACTCGTAACCTCGCGTCACCAGGCTCTTCTCGGCGAGAGCAGACTCGTTAACGTTACAGACAGAGCTACCGACGCCACGTTAATTTAATTTAGCGTCAAGTCTACTCTGGTCTGGTCCAACAGGTAAATAAGCTAGTCTGGTCTCCACTAACGTTAGTGAAAGTGTTGTTATGAATGATATTAAACAACAACACAACACGGACGAACCATTTTTGTCTTCTTTGTCAGTTTGTGCCGTTCACCGCCATTATAATGTGTGGACCCAGGGGTACCCGGAAGTAAATGTAAACATCCCGCTGATTTGGTCTATAGGCTTTGGCGGAGATGTGCACTTTCCGAGTGCCTTTCTAGTTTCAAAACATTAACCACACTAATTTAAAATAGCCTTCTATTGAATATTCAAGAATGTTAAGAAGCTAATATCAGATACGGCCCTGCCCCCAGCTCTACAGCAGCAGTATACCACTATATTGCATAGTTGATTTGAAACCACTTGATGGCACCTCAGTTGCTGCAGAAATTCACATTATGGTAGAATGTTGTCATCTACAAGTAAATTAGCATATTTCCATACAAGTATAGCAAGAGCTGAGGGAGTTGGAATATTTTATCTGACTCTTATGCAAGGGCATACTGACACTAGAAATACTGGAGAATGGTTAAGAAAAAGCTATATGTATCGTATGCTACCTACCGATATCTCATCTTGAAACCAACACATACAGTAGGCCTACAAAGGTATCATCTAAAAGTAGTGAACGTGATGGACTGGGCTTACAATTCTAGACATGTCTGCCCTATATAACATCAAATTCAGAGGATTCAACATAAAGCTGTATTGTCACTGCACCCCCCTCCTCCAGCACCTTGACAACTGGTTGTGTTCTGCATATAATGATGATGATGCCTTACAAGCTACTGTTAATGCATACAAAAGAGGTATCTGGCGCCATCTAGTGGCAAAGGAAAAAACAACGATGAGCCCTGCCACATTTGGATTCTAATATCATTTAATTTGAGTATCATAACATGCCATTCATTTTGTGGCATTCATTAAAAAAACACATGCATTTAGGAGGAAAACAAAGTGTTCTCAGCAGGGTGTTGTTATGAGTGTGTACACTAGCTGCCACTAAGCTGGAGATCATTAGAGATCACTCTGCTGCACACTGACCCTAATCTCCTTAAGGCTGCTAACACCTATCCCAACTGCAATGTCATTGCCTTTGGCCAAGCAGCACTGACCGAACACAGGGACAATAACAAGATCGTCTTTCCTGGACCGTGAGAAATGATTCAACAAAAATTCAAGCAGGAGATGTTTGCCAAACCTGTGAGTATATATTGTATGTATATACTGTAGCGTCACATCACCAACCTGTTGGTCCTTTTTTGCAGCAGATTATCAGGGGCAATAGCAAAGCTAGTGCTAATTTGAGTGGGTATGCAGTGAAAGTGAGTATATCTATGCTGAGCATACAGTAGCCAAATTAATCGTTCAGGCTAAATATTGTTATACAGTGAGACTGTTTAGGTATGGTGGTAGGCTAAAGTGTCATTTTTGATAAGGGAATTCATATATTAATGGTGGATAAAACATAGAAGCCCAGTTATTTCTGATATTCATATGAGTCAGTAATGTCTCTTTTGTTCAGGGGGCTGCCCTGCGAGAAGAAATGTTGACTTCTCAAGTTAAAAATACCGTGATGCATCTGAATGGTCAAAACCTCCGTCTGGCAGCTAAAAATGGCTGCAATTCAAAAACACCTGGCCTCCATCTGTCAGCGACACATGGAAAGGAGGCAGTGTGTCGGCTTACGGCCTCTTCGCCGACCCGGGAGGGCGCGGCAGCACAGTCGGACCTGCTGCTGCTGAAGTCGCCCAGGCCTGACTGTGAGAGGTCAGCCCAGAACCAGCCTGTCCGGCGCCCTCTGAAGCTCGCCCCCCTGGAGCTGCCGGAGGAAGTGCGGGAAGCCCAGAAACAAAAAATCAAGTTGATCCAACAGGAAGCCACGGCCGCCTCCCGTACGCTGGACGTGGCGGCGAACGCGCCCTGTCCGCGTAAAGTCGAAGCAAAGCCGCGGGCTCAGCTGATGCGCTCCAGCCCCGTCGAGCAGAATGGAGACAAGCATCTAGAGGAGGTGGTGTGTCGAGGTACCCCGGCCCCTCTGTGCTGCAAACCCGCCCCTCCCTTTCTGTTTCCCGCTGCCAAAGCTCAGGCCACACGCGGCGGAGAGGCAGCGTGCCAACCCCCCGGCACGCTCCAGCAGGAGACCGGGAGGAGGCGGCTGAGGCTGAGGAGAGCCCAACGCCTAGAAGAGGATCAGAGCAAATCAAACACGTCAGCGGAGGGATTATCCACAGACGAAGGCAAGCCGGCGCAAGGTGTCCAGGGCAAAGGGCAGCGGGCGGAGAGGGCACTGAGAGAGGCGAGCCGCATGCTTGAGAAGGCATCGAAGAGGAACCTGGCGCGGCAGCATCCTCCTGGAGATATGGCAGTGTCAGGAAGAGCCATCCGCTGTGCTGTGAACTTGCAGCCGGCTCAAGGTGGAAGTCATGAAAATGCAGTTGGTGGTGTTAAGCCTAGTGTATTTACTAATACGTCTAAGCATTAGAAGAGGAAAAGCTGACCACAAAGCATAGCAACGCAGTCCCTCTGGCAAGTCTGCTACCATGATTAACAGGCAGTGGTTCTCCCCAATTGGACTCGGCCAATTTCCCCTGCTGTCCTGGTCTTTGCTCCACGTCCTGCCGATCTGGGGAGAGTTGTAGACTTGCACATGCTTCCTCTGATACACGTGCAGTCTCCTGCCGCTTCTTTTCATCTGACATGGAGGAGTTTCACTGGCAGGATGTACTGTAGCATGTGCCCCCAGTTCCCCTCCCACCAGAACAGGCTGACCAGAGGAGGCAGGGACCAGGACTCACCCTTAATCCGGCTTCCCCATCGCAGACACATCCAATTGTGTCTGTATGGATGCCCAGCCAAGCCGGAGGTACAGTAACATGGGGGGCTTGAACATGCGACCCTTGTGTTGGTAGGCAGGGAATCTACCGCTGCACTACCGGGCCGCCCTTAACTCTATTGTTAAAGACACCCCAAGCAAACTGATCTTCATGGCGATTCGAAACCTCTAAACGCGAATTTTGTTTAAATCAACTTACACTGTAAAAATACATGTTACATGCACTGTTGTTTTCTTCCATGCTGTATAACTTTTAATAAACTAAGTGAACCACACTGCTTTGTCATGCAATGTCTGAAGAAAGCAGCAGTTGAGTGTATTTCACGAACATGTTGGCACCAAACCAGACCAATCTCATTTTCATTAATGATCCAACAGACTTCCCTTCTGCTCCAAAAATAGAAAACAAACAAATAAATGAATGCGATTTCATCAAAAGATATGCCAGCATCCATTTCAGTTATGGATTGTTCCATTTCCAAAAGCTATTTCCCAGATCACAGTATGCACTGATTCAATTAGACGAAGCAGGTAGCGTACAAACAAAGCAAGACTTTTGGCACATCAGACAGAGAGGTAGCATACTGTACTGTGGTTAACCCATTACAATCAGGCAGCACAGACATTCATTATGGGGAAATAACTCCTACGCCTCCTTATGATCTGTGATTTAGTGGTAAAGTCAAAGGCAGGCAAAGACCTGTCAGTGAACATCATCTGGTGAGATCATCTGGTGAGAAGTAGGCAACCGTGAAATCGCACAACTCAAGATAAAAGGTTGTTAGAAAGGTTTTTCACTTTTTTCATATTGCGCAAGTTTAGATGTTGAAGAACGCACGCAAATATAACAGTTTTAGGATCACTGCTTTGTTAGCTTGTTCAGGCAAACTGTTCACCAGCTTAACTTTCATACAATTTTCTCTGAATGTTGCTTTTAGGAGTACGAACATTCAAATAAGCATCTTCTTCCACTATTCTTAAAATTCAATGTATGGCACTTCATTTGCAACTAAAACAATTGGTTAAGTTTGGTTTAAGTTAAAAACGTTAAATGTGACTCATGGTTGAAATGCAGACTTTGGAAATGCTGGGACTTGAACACGGTCCTCGGGTGTGAAAGGCAAGTGTTTATGCCATTCATCCCCCCGACCACAACGGCCTTACTGGCTAATTCAAAAAGCAGACTCTATGACGTGTATAACATTGATATACATGACATGTACACATATCAAGAAATGTTGATATGCAACATATTTTGGTTCACAAATATTAACATTGAACAGACATTTTATTCAGCCGTGCAGGCTGCTTTAATATTATATACAGTCAGCTCTCTGTGAATGCACATTTTTCCTATTTTAAACATTGTAAGTAGATCTCTCTGACAAGATGTGAGTAGATGTGAGTCCGATGAGACAAGGTTCTCTCCTACATTGCAGCCTCTTGGTCACCCACCATACCGATCACCTCCTAGCCCCCTCACAACAGACGATCACCTCCTAGCCCCCTCACAACAGACGATCACCTCTCACAACAGACGATCACCTCCTAGCCCCCTCACAACAGACGACCACCTCCTAGCCCCCTCACAACAGACGATCACCTCCTAGCCCCCTCACAACAGACGATCACCTCTCACAACAGACGATCACCTCCTAGCCCCCTCACAACAGACGATCACCTCTCACAACAGACGATCACCTCCTAGCCCCCTCACAACAGACGATCACCTCTCACAACAGACGATCACCTCCTAGCCCCCCCTCCCAACAGACGATCACCTCCTAGCCCCCTCACAACAGACGATCACCTCCTAGCCCCCTCACAACAGACGATCACCTCCTAGCCCCCTCACAACAGACGATCACCTCCTAGCCCCCTCACAACAGACGGTTCCTCAGACTGACACCATCACTCATAACATGCATCTGCCCCGAATCATCAGCACACTTCCCATCCACTTCACACTGAGCCTATACATAGCCTGGCCTGCACACACTCGCCTTGACCACAAAGGCCACTGTAAATAGGCCTGAATGTGTAATTCTAGATAGTCAAAGATTGTTGTAGAGAACGGTGTCACATCAACATCAGTTTCAATGCAGATTTTGACACATTGCTACTGCTGAAAAAGGGTGAAGCGAAACCTGTAGGAGCACTTTAAAAAGGAAAGAAAGCTACAACCTTGAGACTCCAGATGCAGAAGGGGGGTTTTAGGGGAGAGAGAGCTGCCTCCCGTGACAGGATATGTTGTGACACAGAGACAAGAGGTGCGTTTCACTGCTGCTTCCTCTCCTCCCATGGGAAACAACACATGATAAAGACATCAGTGTGCGATGAAATGTAATTTACGTACATCTTGGTTTGTAGATCAAAATGTAATGTAGATGCACAAGTTCACAAAACAGTGCCATGTCTTTCACCAAGCAAACAGAAGTTAGAAATGCAGGCTGAAATATGAGCCACATGGGTATATATGGATATATAATGGAAGATGTCAACATGTGTGCTTCTATTTAGTTTTGTATAAGAAATGAGTGCAACAAGAGAACGGTAAGGATAAAATAAGATGAAACTTTAAATGATCCTGTAGGGAAGTTGTGACATTACCGTAGGAAACTAGAGGGCACCCGGTAGAGTGCATACCTCCGCCAACCTTTCTACAAAGTTTTGTGGTGTTAGGTGAATCCGTTTGGAAGTTAGCCGTCTTTTCGTGATTGGCCACGCCCATTTCCACACCCACTTTTGGCCAGTGGGCGTGAAAAGTTAATAATTTCGAAGTTGGCCCCTGACCTACTTTTGTACAAAGTTAACTGCAAATCCGTTCATAACTTTTTGAAATATCCTGCTGACAGACAAACAGGGGAGAGAACATGAGCTCCCTGCCAACTCCATTGGCAGCGGTGATGACACGATAGCAGGATATGGCAAAGGAAAATGCAGTACAGCAAATGAATAACAATTTCAACACTAAACATGTCAAGTAGAAATATAGGGGGAAATTATGATTTTTTTGTTTTAATTATTGTACACAACAGCACGAATAACAGCAGCTAGAACATGCCGAAGTCCAATACGAAAAGATAGAAATGAAATGTGAAGCAGATTAAAGAAACATTCTAAAAAGAAATATGACATATGCAATGTAGACACCAAGCTGTAAGTCAATGGAAGAACAAACATTTAACACAAAGCTCCAAGCACAAGTGTTCTGTAATCATTTCCCCAACTTAAATACAGGCCTTCTCCATAAGTGCGTGGCTGGCCCGGCCCGGCCCACCACCAGCCCCAGGGCGGGTTCCGTTGTGGCTATCACAGTGGCAGAGGCCGGACAGTCGAGGCGGTCGCCAGGAAGCCCTGCCTCTCTTTGAGGGCAACACTTCAGATGGGCGCAGCCATAAGGGAGAGAGAGAGAGAGAGAGAGAGAGAGAGAGAGAGAGAGAGAGAGAGAGAGAGAGAGAGAGAGAGAGAGAGAGAGAGAGAGAGAGAGAGAGAGAGAGAGAGAGAGAGAGAGAGAGAGAGAGAGAGAGAGAGAGAGAGAGAGAAAAAGGGACAAAAATACCCAGAAAGTTGGGTCTATAATTGGCCGGGCCTCTCAGCCTTTTTTTATGTGCGAGCGAGCACAGCCCAGTCGAGCCCCAGCAGAAGCCACCTCGTCGCCCAGTGAAACCCTACACTTTCCCCCCTCCGAGTTCCTCCCACTCTATCCTCCCATCCACAAGGTTGCTCCAGCTCACCTCACTTGTTAACAACACTGTGCACTGGATTGTCACCCTGGATTATATTTATGATCATTTAAACTTGATTTCTGGCACCTGTAAAGCAGGACATTTGGGATTATTACTATCACCTGGAGGATGACGCTGCCCCAGTGCTGATTTAGGGTGCCACTGCTGGAGGCAGGAAAAGCGACCTCCAGTAACCCCCAAACCGATAAAGCCAGGTAAGAATAAACATGTCTGATCAATTGTACAATCATTTGTCTGTCACTACATCCTCTTTTGAAAAGTGCATCTCTCAAATCGTTTTTGGATTCCTTTATGGTTTTGAATTGTTAGTAAGATATTCTCTCGTTTTGCCACATGTTTAGATGCTCTATCAGAGAAGGGACTTTTGGACCACACTTCCTCCTCTCCTTAGATTGCACATGGAAAAACTGTTTCTGCTTTTTACATTTTGGGAGGGAGTGATGAACGGGGGGGTTCTGTTATACACATCTAGGTTGTAATCCCAGGTCTACCATTGAGACAGGAAGTGGAAACAGGCCCGGTGATACAGACCCCACAGTTTGTAAGGAGGAGAATCTGGCCTCGGGTTGAGATGCTGACAGAGACAAACCAGCTTGTTTTGACTCATTCCCTTGGAAAAAACCAACAGATGTTGTATCTGCTTGTAAAATGCTTTATCTGCTTGTGAAACTAATGTAACAAAGCGCCGGGACATTAATAAGAGATGAAAGGAAGACAAATTAGAATGTTAACTTGCGCTAAGTTGTTCAGCTTCTTTCAAAGGATTTTTTCTTTTTTTCGTCGGATCTGGGCTGGGCTGAGTTTCTCCGATTCTAAATGCACACTAATTGTGGCAATTATTCAGCAAGTGAGCCTAGTCTGTCCATTAATAGCACCAGTGAAACTAAGTAGCAGAAATGGCCCAGTGGAGTTTCAGATAAGGCCAATTGCATCTGGATTCCAAAAGAGGTTGTATTACCTAGATGTAAATAATGCTCTTTTCCATTACGGGCTAGATTTGAACAACCAAGCCACAGTGATTTTTGAATTGAAAATTAGCTTTTAAAATGCCCCTCCATGGCTTTTCCTTGACCCACTTTCTCTACAAACCAGCTGTTTTTGTCAATAATAATAATAATAACCACATAATGGAAGGAAATAGTAAATACAACTCAATTCAATTGATGCCTTTGGCCTTCTCTTAGACCCTTCCACTGACCTTAAAAAGTTACCTTAACACAGTCTAAAATACTACAAACATGGCAGAAGAATTTCAAAGTATTACACCATCACAAACACCAATACAGTAATATTAAATCCAATGAAATCTCCCTATATTAATGAAACGGCACAACAGGAGAGATATGCGAGTGTGAAATGACTTGAAGGAGAACAGAGGTTATGGCACTCCATTCCAATTAGGATCAATACATTATAGTCATTGGCTCAATTGATAACATCTTAGCTCTAGTTCACATGGTGCTATATGACCTCTATTAAATATCCTATCCAACACATTCCTGACAACAGATATAAACTAGATCCCGATGGCAATTCTTAACATTCACCTGTGGAGAAGAAATACCTCCTTTCAAATACCGCCAATGGGAATATCAGAGAGGACAAACATTTGTGAAGGATGGTAAAGAGCTTTTCAGAACATAAGGGACTCGTATTAGAGTTGTGCATAACTCAGACTTTCCTAAACCTCCCCCCACTGACCCCAGCAAAGAGACACACTTCTAGTCGGGATGAGTTCATGTTATGACTATGGTCAGGCACACCAGTCTTGATGGCAGGCATCACAACCGCTGGTGTACAACAAAGCTTCAGAATAGTTTTGTGTTTACACCACATATTTCTCTCAATGCCACACACACACACACACACACACACACACACACACACACACACACACACACACACACACACACACACACACACACACACACACACACACACACACACACAGCAGCTTCATAAATGAATCAAACAAAGAGCCCACAGTGGATTAACCCATTGATACCTGATGCAGCATTTGTGTGTGTATCCCTTTAAGACCGCGGTTCGCGTTAACGCAGTTCGCGGTCTTAAAGGGATACGCACACAAATGAGGGATATACACGCAAATGCTGCATCAGGTATCAATGGGTTAAAGCAGTGCTGCTAGGCAACTTCACACTTTGCCCCCCAAGTGTGAACCAGAGATAACCACTTGAATTTTTTTAATGATCTTCATGACCCAGAAATCATGTTATGCGATGTTAGTAAACTGCGCTCTCCTCTAACCTTATGTATGGAGTTGCTGTTGGAGAGTTTTGTAATTCATGACTTCCTGTGGGTGGAGAAGATTTTGCTGATGCTAGTAATTAATTTGGCCAAATTATGGTGAATGGGTGTCTCAGTGGGGATGGGATGTTCTTTCTTGTTGCAGGCCCAATTTGTGATTGAGTCTGATAAGATGAGTTCATGTTGTATTATATATAGTGTGTTGTTACTGTACATAAATATCTTGACTAGTGCAGCTTTAAATCAGATTTTCACCAGTCCCTATAGTGAATAAAGAAGTCATTGCAAATTAGCCCAGCTTGTATCTACTAGCTTCTTGTACTACAGGAAGTGCTTCGTGCACTTGTTCCTTTTTTTCCCTCAGATTTTTCTCCCATTTTCCCCCCAATTACTTGGCCAATTCCACCTGCTGTCCTGGTTGTTGCTCCACCCCCTCCGCCGATCTGGGGAGAGTTGTAGACTAGACACATGCTCCCTCTGATACATGTGCAGTCGCCAGCCGCATCTTTTCACCTGACAGCGAGGGGTTTCACCGGCAGGACGTATTGTAGCATGTGGGAGGATCATCACGCTATTCCCCCCAGTTCCCCTCTCCACCGAACAGGCGCCCCGACGGACCAGAGGAGGCACTAGTGCAGCGACCAGGACACATACCCTTAATCCGGCTTCCCACCCGTAGACAGAGACATGGACAATCGTCCGACCAAGCCGGAGGCATCGCGGGGGCTCGAACCTGCGACCCTCGTGTTGGTAGGCAGGGAATCTACCCGCTGGATGCCCCACTTGTTCCTTATTGGAGAGAAATTATTTATAAAACAAATTCTGTTCATTTGTTTTTCAGAGTGTGGAAGGTGCAAGGAATGCTCTAGCAACCACTCATTAGATATCCACTAGATTTAAGATGGATACAGGATATATCCACAATGGATGACTTCTACAGTGGTGACAACTTCATTGAGAAAATGTAATGAATTGTTGATATTTCCACTAACCTCTTCACAGATAGGAAAACTTGATGGTGGTAATAACCTAAACGAAAAAGAAACAAATCAAGGCCGAGATGGAATTACGGATGGGATTTAGGATTACCCTGGTCTTGGTCATCCTGGCCGTTACGCTCTCAGGAGAGAGAGTGGAAGCACAGAGGGCAGGTAAGACCATCAAGGTTAAACATACAGAGATACAGTAGCATGACTGCTAGAGCCTACTGTGTGTAGTAAACGTCCTCATGTGTAATTTTCTTTCAACCTGTCTACCCACTACAGGGTGTAAGAATGTCCACTATGACTTGGCGTTTATCTTGGATACCTCCTCCAGTGTGGGCAAGGAGAACTTTGAGAAGATCAGGCAGTGGGTGGCCAACCTGGTGGAGTCTTTTGACGTGGCACCTGACAAGACGAGAGTGGCTGTGGTTCGATATAGTGACAGGCCCACCACTGAGTTCACTCTGGGGCGACATAGGACCCTGGAGGAGGTGAAGCGAGCTGCCCGTAACATACGCTACCTGGGGGGAAATACAATGACCGGGGACGCTATCAGCTACACCACCACCAACATCTTCACCGAGCGGAACGGGGCGAGGCCCGCGGGCAGGGGCTTTCAGAAGGTGGCCATCCTCCTTACGGACGGCAGAAGCCAGGATTATGTTCTGGAGCCCTCCAAGGCCGCCGCCAAAGCGGGGATCAGGATGTTCGCCGTGGGCATCGGGGAGGCACTCAAAGTGGAGCTGGAGGAGATCGCTGCCGAGCCAAAGAATGCCCACGTCTTCCACGTGACGGACTTCAACGCCATTGACAAGATCAGGGGCAGGCTGAGGAGGCGGCTCTGTGAGAGTAAGTCACCAATCAGGCCCACTGCCAACATCACTCAGTTTGCATACCGCAGTTGTCTTTTTGAAGTGGTAGACCTGCCTAACTCTCTACTGTATTTAATCAAATTTGACTCTTATTTTAACCCTTAACCACGGAACCCCACCCCAACCCCATATGCGTACTGTAGTATCACTGACTTCCTCTGGACTATATGGCTCCTCTTTCCTTACTTCCATGCTGCTGTCAGAATATAAATTGTGCGAGGTGGGCGCTGCGCAAACTGGCTTGTAAATGACAGTTTTCTAACCAGGACATTTCTGTGGTGGAGCTGCCTTTTTGACTGCTCTGGTGCGGAGGTGTGTAGCACTGGAAAGCCTGCGTTATCCTAACCTCAATGCTTTTTCCAGAGTGCACCAAGAAACTCACACACAGGTTGAGAAAATAATCTGACGCCGTTTTATTTAGTCATTATAAATAAATTGGCTGAAAAACAAACAACATCTGCCAAACAAAAGAAATGAGTTTGATGTTCTCCAGTAGTTGTGTGGAAAAGCATCTGTGTATGTGTCGTCTCGTCTGTATGTGTTTTCATGGAGAAGATGGATGCTTTGCAATCCAGCGTTTGAATTCCTACCTAAAATTAGCCGGACAGGAAAGAAAAGGATGCCCGAAGTCCTTCCCGCAAACAGTAAATACAGCAGCGGAAATGACATGATTACATGGTTTAGTACATAGATAAGCATTGACAAACTTAACTCTCACTTTAATCTGGCTCGTGTCAAAAAAAAAAACATCCCCTGACAGAAGAATCAGTTCACACTGTTGAAAGCCTTTATTCTTATTTAACAGACTCGGAGAGTGAAACTGAAGCACTTGCACTCCAAAGGCAGCTTTTAGATTTATTTGAAAGCCCTTAACCTTTGACCTTGGTCTTTGACACCATAGATTCCAATCTGCCGATAAAGGAGTCAATAAGGCAAGGCAAGGCAGGTTTATTTATATAGCACATTACAGCAACAAGGCAATTCAGAGTGCTTTACATAAAACATTAAAAGCATTGAAAGTGAAAAAGATAAAAAATCATATAAAAGAATAAGTGAATTGCATTACGGTACATTAAAATAATCAAATCAAGTAAAATATAAATATATTTTTTTTTTACCTCTAAAGGAAACATGGAATCAAGTGGCATTAATTACTTCTAGCTACTGGTAGTCACTCTCACACTGAAGAGTGAATAATCACAATTTAAACGACTTTTTGCCGGCCTGGTGACATTGTCAAAGATATTGTATATCATATACATGTACTAAAGAATATATAATGTAACGTGTAATAAGAATATAATAAAGTAGTCTCAGTTTAACGTTAACCATGACACATGCTGTACAGCAAGTTATATGTGTAGAGCTATCCGTTGGCTAAATTTATACTGAAGGAAAGTTTCATGGTTATGCAGTGTGTTTTCATTCTGTAATCTCTAAAATCACCACGAGTGCATCTCTAAGTATATCAGTGGTCAGCACAACTGGCTCGCTGAGCAATGCTCAAGTTATTTTTGCTCAGAAAATTATAGCTCTAATCTTTCAAGTGGGTCCAGTACAGCCCGTTCAACGTCCACGTTAAATGTTTTCACCTTTCAATCTATACGTTTAAAAACGGACACTTTATTTATTCTGTCCTAGTTTGGTTGATGAGCAGAAGGCAAGTTGAGAAAACTAGGTCATAGCATCACACATTTGACCTCACATGACCCATATTTTTGCCCGTGACACAGCACTCCAGAATTAAAGTCGCTGTGCAAGACGGATGTTATAACAAATTGAAGGCGTCATCTGACTTGCAGTTGCAGGTAATAGCAGGGGTGAACAATTAAACTCATTCTGGCTGCAAACAGTGTAAACGGTTCATTCATTGCAGTTGTTGTTAGGTGTGTAATGATTGTGTTTCTGCTGATACTATGGACCTGTGTGAGATATTCAACTCTAAAGTCCACGCTTTACATTGCTTCCATTTTTAACTCTCAGGCGAATCTCTAAATTATAGCTTTAGGGCCCCAGATGCAGGGAGGAGCTCGGCTAAGGCTCATGGGAAGTCTCAGGGTGCAGCTACTGCACCTTCTGTAAAAGGAGTGAGTGACGCACTCTCATTCATTCACAGAGTTGTAATGTTTGGTAGACTGGCTGCCTTTATAAACAATATAAACTGTCCCTGCGGGGATCTGAAGACCGTCCATTATCACTTTAAAAAGACTTTAAGACAGTAGAAAACAGACACTCCTTCAATTTCACTTTTAAACAAACCAACCCAAGATACAGGCATAAACAAGGACAAAATATAGGCTACAGTACAGCAGAAGTCAGAAATAAACCATGTGAAATGTAGATAATTATCAAATGAATTATCAAAGAGTGAATATTGTGAATATTGACAGTTTTTGTCGGTCAGAGACCAAGGGGGATACGATGCATCGGGCCCGGGGCGTCCGTCCATCCATCCATCTGTCACACAGTGATGTCCCAAATGCCCTGATGTAAAATCCCAGAGCAACAACTTTTGGCAGGTGTGTTCCGATGGCCCCACTACTCAGGAAGACCAGACACCATGTGTCGACCAGATGGTGGCGCTATAGCATCTTTACGCTTTGCCCTACAACTTCTGAACTGTATGTGCCACAATGAAAATTCCACTTTCCCTGGATTCCCTGGTTCATTCTGCATCCATCCGTATAGGCCACTCCCATTTCCGCCCACAAGTATTTCCGCCATGTTGAATTTTGTCCAAAACCCTTTTTCTTTCCTGACTGACCCAAGGAACTGCATCACTGGTGGGGGACGACATGTTTACTGTTTGCTTGTTTAAATTAGCTTCTTTGATTTGGCCACTATGCACGCATGGAACAGCAAAACAAGCCATGTCAACAGAGCCGTCCTCATAATAAATTAAAAGCCTCTTTGACGTGACATTTTTTTATGGCTGTGATTTAAGACAATTACAGGGTTTGATAGTACATGTTTGTCAGATGATCTGCTAGGGCACTTTGGGTGTCTGACTACTTCATGACATTTCACCAACAGATATTTGTCTATTTCACGCAGTCAGGAGGACACAAACACATTTTTGGACTTATATTCAATATAAGTTGATCCTGTAAACAGAGTAGGTACAGTATGACGGCAGCATCCAAAATGCACCTTGAACTTTGGCATGGAGGAGGGGGGTGTGTGTCATCATTATTCAGTGCTTCCCCTAGATCTGCTGCTTTCTCTTGGGGAAGGGGGGGGGGGCTGCTTAGCTTACTCTACATTGTGACAAATACATACCTGCATTTGGCATGTGGCAAATGCATACCTGCACACCTGAGTGAAGCAGCAGCAGAGGAGGAGGAGCTATCCCTAGCTATGACCTAGCTGGGGGTGGGGGGCAGCTAGCTATCCGTAGCTATGACCTAGCTGGGGGGGGGGCCGCTAGCTACACCTAGCTATGACCTAGCTGGGGGTGGGGGGCAGCTAGCTATCCCTAGCTATGACCTAGCTGGGGGTGGGGGGCAGCTAGCTATCCCTAGCTATGACCCTTTCCCCACTAAACTCACTAAACATCCATGACTGACTGAGTGATTGACTGACTGAGTGCCTGTCCTGACTTTTCCATCCCCTGATCCCGGCAGCGCAGTGGTAAAAACCATCAAATCGCAGTCTCTAAGCCAGTGTTTACTTCTCGTTAAATAAAACATGTTTCGTATCCATGTTCTTTAGTACTGTAGTGAAGCTGGCATCTTGACACAAATAGAAAAGAAAACCCTGCCAATGTAAACTTATCCAGACCGTTTTGCCTTTCTCACTGTCACCACTGGCATTGCTTACAGTAGATCAGCCAAGCTTTTGAAATATGCGGGTGTGGAAATCTAAAACTGTTACCTCTTGGACCTGTGGATGTGGCCCCTGCTCTACTTCAAGCAGTCTGCCCCCCACCCCCAGGCCCAGACGACGGGGGGGCAGTCTGCCCCCCCGCCCCCAGACGACGAGGGGGCAGTCTGTCTGTGGCACAGCTCTGCAGATCACGTATCAGTCCAAAGGGTCAGTTTCAATGAGATTCCCACCACCTAAAACAATCCTACACATGGTACCCAATCAATCAAACTCCTCATAAAGCCTCTGAAAGGCTGCATGCTGTAAAATGTAGCACTAAAACAACAACATGCAATTAGATTTCCAAAAGCGAACTCCGTAAGATACAAGCCGGCCAATAAAAGCGTGTGAACAGCTCCCTTCTGTTCAACCGTCCTAAGGTCCCCAATGAACAATCCAGTGTGATGGTTTCTCCTCTCACTTATAGCTCGTCTAACTAAACATCTTTCGGCGAAGACTAAAAACACACCTTTTCAATGCGATTCTGGGCCAAAATATTTGACTGATACTCCAAGGCCTACAAAATAACCCTACAGCCGGAGGCAGAACTCGCCATCTTCGGCTGCTCGGAGTCCTCTCTGAACTTCCCTACAGCTGTGCAGCAATCTCTGACACTGGGGACAACTGTCGCCAAAAGACTCATTTTGAAGGAATGGAAGTCCTTCTCTTCTCCTTCTTTTCAGCTGTGGCTGATGGACATGATCTCTGTTATACAGATGGAGAGACTCAGGTTCCTGAGAGCCAACTCGTTTAGAAAGTCCTCAACTATCTAGGACCCGTTTTTGGCCTACTTTGACGAGGTTAAGAATGACTAGTGACTGAGGTTAGGGGTGATGGACGGCTTGCCCGTCTGGTTTCCCATGGACCCCTTGTGTAGGATCCCATGCACAAGTGCTTACAAGCACATAAGCACCTTACGCGGCTGGTAGCACCACGTTACAATGCTAAATGTTAAAGATGTATGTCTTTTTTTCTCCCTCTTCTTTTCCTGTATCTGAGTCTGTCTTGTATGTTTATTGTTCTATTTTTTTTAATAAAATAAAAAAAAACTTTAAACTCTTGAACTAACATCTTTCTTTCTCTTCTCCAAAAAATTAAATAAATCCAACTAATGTTATTTATTCCTTCTCAAACTACTTTCTACGTATTACGTGTTACTCTATTCCTTCAAAAAGTCATAGCTGTCATAGATTGTGTAGTTCTCTACTGTTGACAAAATGTGATATTGTACAGTAAGTCGCTTTGGATAAAAGCATCTGCCAAATGATGTAATGTAATGTAATGTAAACAAATGATTGTCCTTTCTCCTCAGATGTGCTGTGTCCAAACATGAAGGTACAACCTGATCGGTTTAAGCCCAACAGCACCAGTTTTGGTCTTCAACAGGTCCCAGGTGAGTGAGAACGCCTGCTTTCGTGACCTTCAGTGTTGGGAGTACTTTTCAACCGACTTTTCAGACTACTTAAATTCGAATTTTTTCCCCCACACAAAGAAAGTCGATGACAAGACTTTCTAAATGCAAGGCTATACGCAATATAAACTAATTTGCATCACAGAGACATTTTTCTCCAAGTTTGTCCAGATGGTAAAATGAATTTGTTTGTATTTTATTAGCGCTATGACCTCAAGGAATGTATTTAACGCACATCTTTTTTTACAGTCAGATCACGGGGGGAAAAACACGGGACTGTTCTCAGCAGTTAAACTAGTTTTCATAAGAATGAAGCACATTCTCCATTATTTGTCATTTCAAGCTTGTTAAAGGTTTCTCAGAAATCTTGAATAGTGCTTATCCAGATAGGCCCAATGTTGTTATAAGAGTGTCTTTTGGGGATATGAGTTCCTGTGTATGTCTCCCACCCACATCCATCACACTAATAGAAAAAACAGGCACATAAGGTATGACTGTTTGACTCCTGCTATGTAGGACTTGGAAGGAGATGTCACTGCAGTAGGTGCAGTGTTTTACAATTCAGTGTTGATGCACTTGGCCGGCACACTGATCAGATATTCAGTGTTCAGTGGATTAGGTTAGACTGATAGGGTTTTTTGAAGGCTGATACAGAGACCAACATTTGTATCAAAGCTGCTGACAGATCTTCTGTACTAGTATGCAATTTTTCAATTTTTCATTTTTTATTTTTTTTATTTTCTCCCATTTTCTTCCCAATAGAGAGCCAGCCAATTGGCCAAGTACTATAGAGAGCCAAAGTCACGACCATAGGCATATGAATATGAACCAAGGGATTTCATCCGCCATTCATTTTCCCACAGAAATTTCGTAAAATGCGTGTAAAAAACGATTCAGCTATATTTAGAATCAGGAGAGAGCATAGAACATTTCACTCGGACCAATTTTGTTTTGGTCCGAGTGCAATGTTATATACAGTAGTTTCTCCTGATTCTAAATATAGCTGAATCGCTTGGTTCAACCAATTAAAATGATAAAATGGCGGATGCAATGAATCCCTTGGTTCATATGCCTAACCTGGAAGTGGGGGTGGCTTTGGCTCTCTATAGTACTTGGCCAATTCCCCCTGTTGTCCCGGTCATTGCTCCACCCCCTCTGCCCATCTGGGGAGACTAGTCATCCTGCTTCCTCCGATACATGTGCAGTCGCCAGCCGCTTCTTTTCACTTGATAGCAAGGAGTTTCACCGGCAGGACGTAGCACGTGGGAAAATCACGCTATTCCCCCCAGTTTTGATTTTGATTTGATTTTGCCCATAAAGAAATAAAATGATCGCCTAGTGCTGGGAGAGAAGGGATGCCCAGGGGGCTTATGCAGAGTCCAGTCCCATCATGAGTACGGTAGGTCATACAAGAGAAAAAATATATATAAAAGTGAATTAAAAATAAAATAAAGACAAACAGCCGACCGACCCCACGGGCTTCCCACCCACAATACAAGGCCATTGTGTCTGTAGGAACGTCTGACCAAGCCGAAAGTACCGCTGTCGGGAATTGTACCCGGGTCTCCGCGGTTGTAGGCGAGTGCTTTTACCTCTCCACTACCCAGATGCCTAGTATCCAATATCTTTACATTTGTCCAGTTTTAGGCCAAACAATTCCAAGTATTCAGTGTTTTCTGCCCACAACTGTATCCTGTACCAATGTATACCAACTTACCATTATGGGACACACAAAAGAAAAACACTGAAACCATTGCTGTTGGGCTATGGGAGGCTTCTGAGAAATGTCAGAAATGTATATAATCATGGTGGTGACATTTCTCACCCTCCGAAATTCACTGCTTCAATTGATTGGAGACGACAGCATCTTTTCCCAGCTCTCCCACTGTCGAGACACTATAACCTATTATACCCACCATACCCACTCTAACCTCTCCTCAATGCCAGTGCTAATTACGTGGTGAAACGTTGCCTCTGAGTGGCAAAGGCATAAAGACAAATCTGCACAAATCACTGAAACCCTGTTGTAGCAGTTGTAGAACTTTAGCAATTGTGCTCTCAAGTAACACTGCTATAAATGTGAATGAATCTGTCGAGGTGTGTTTTGTCTTTCCAAGTCCAATGCGATATCCAACTCTTTTCACCACAGCAATCCCTTTTTTGTAAATTAAAGCTATAGGTAAACAAGGCATACAACATAAATATACACTGTATTGATTTATATGCTTGCATTGAACCAGCCACACAAAATAATGCATCTCACAAGAACAGACCAGTGGTTTAACACAATTTAAAGACGTGGCTACTTTTATGATGTAAGCTCTTAATGGCTTCTGTTTCCAAAGTGGGGTCCGGGGACCACCAGTGGTCCTTGAGGGGGGGTTACAGCAGGTCCCTAGCAAAATGTAGAATATTTTAATTTGACTATTCTTTCCTTGCCAGGGACTGGTGTTTTGGGTAACATGTAGGCCATGGTAATTTTTCAGTCTTTTACAGATTATGAAAGTGCAGATTGTAAGACTTCAAATGATGTGTCATACAGTACATTTAAATCTGAAAAGAGTTGAAGGAGATATGCTTATTTGAATGTCCGTACTCCTAAAAGCAACATTCAGAGAAAATTGCCCTCAATGTTGGTGAACAAGCTTGGTTTTCCCTGAACAAGCTTAGTTTGCTAGCAAGTATTTAGATATCCTAAAACAGTTATTTGTTATGAGTGTGTTCTTCAACATCGAAAATTGCGTATATGAAAAAAAGTTTCTCTCTCTCCAAGAAACCACCAGTTTTAATTTGATTTGTGCTATTTCACGGTTGTCTGCTTGTTACCCTTTTCACCAGACCGTGTCACCCCTAGGTGTTGGTACAGCAAGAGTATGTACAAGGATTTTGATTATAGGTTTTGCTATTACTACTGTTAATGTATTTCTGCATCAAATCAAACAGCAACAAATCTTCCAATGCGGTTTCTTGGGAGTGGACCAAATCTTGTAAAATGGGGTCTGTGCGTGTTCTAAAGATCCTTTACATCAAAAAGTCTTGTTATAACGCTCTCAACATGTTCTCCTGAGTTTGCCAAACTCTTGGAAGAAGTCTGTAACTGTGGGCTAGCCTAAAGGAATACAACGTCAAGTGCACTTGAGTAAAGCAAATCAAAGACACAAGGAACAGGTTTTAGCATTAGCAATTTGTGGCGAAGCGCGTAGAGACTTTCTCTCCATACAGTGAAGCGCTTAGACAAACAGTACTTATCGTCATTACAGCTACACAGTAGCGGCTCCTGTAGGCACCCACTTATAATCACACCACAAATGCTGCAGTATCTGTGATTCAAGACTTGCAACTGATTATCAGCTGCGGGTTGGGTCACACTGGGTCGGGCTGTCTCTGACCCCAGAGGTCCTGAACAGACAGAGGAGACCATAGTGTGCTTGCGGCTCCGGCCTCGCTGTCTACTGCACGCCCGTTGCCATCTGCTCTGATCAAAAGAATGCCATGTGCATGCGCTTGGCCTTTCCCAGTCAGTGAACTCATCTGGCTTTCCCCGCAGATCCCCCCCCATTGGTCGATCTCGGCTATCCAAAATAACTTTTCCTCTTTGATTATACACTCTCCGTTGCCAGTCCAAATTACAGGTCTGTGCTCAGATCGTCGCAAACAGCCACAGGATCAGCGCGGGGAGCACGGTGCACCCGCATGGTGTGACACACAGGGAACACAGGGCCAGGAGAGCCGACAGCTGCATGGTTTCTCCCACCAACCCCTTCACCAATATAACCTGACACTGCCAGATGGGGGCGGTATTACCTCCCCCGTCTGGCAGAGTCAGGTTATCACCAATACTGATGACTAGCAAAACATCAGTCGCTGGAATTGTGTGTCCAATAGGATCACCAGTGCTCAGTAGCAACTTAGCAGTGCTGGGGGAAAGTTACTTCTATGAGTAATTACTTACTTTACTTCATTACTTCCCTGAACTTTCCTTACAAAGCTACTCCTTTACTAAGAGTAACTTACTCGGTGAACCAGCAACCGCAACAGATTATAGTAACAAACGGTCTTAAAGCAATACATGCACACTACAGTATCGAAAGTAACTTGTAACTTGCCGGAGTCCTTTTCATTCCCCACTTCAGAAACATGCTGTACAAGGTCTTGTGCTGCCAAGTGTATTGTTGGTCGTTTTAAAATGCTCGGTTCTTAGCGTTGTTTTTTTCACTTCTCTATATATAAAGAAAAGAAAAGAAACTATATGAAAAAGTAATGAGATTTCTAATTTTAAAAAGTAACTGATAACCGAGTATTATTATTTCAAACGACCACATACTCTGCCTCAACTCTGCATCTGAGACGCTTGGTGGCCTTCATGACAGACAGAGCGTCTGTCATGTACAGACGCTCAAGAATTCAAGACACTGGTACTGGCCTACAGGGCAGTACACCAGTCAGCTCCCCTGTACCTGCAATCTATGGTCAGGTTCCAAACCTCTCACCGCTCCCTTCGCTCCTCCACCAGTGCAGGGCGCCTCGCCCCTCCTTCGCTACGGGCGCTCAAAAGTCGCTCATCCCGATCTCGACTCTTCTCGTCCCTGGCACCCCAATGGTGGAACGAGCTTCCACCTTCGGTCAGGACTGCTGAATCACTGCCGATCTTTCGGAAAAGACTAAAGACTCACCTTTTCAGGCTCCGTCTGGGCCCTTCTTGATCTAACTTCTTTCTCTCTCTTTCTATTAAAAAAATAAAATAATAAAATAATCCTAAACTAAACTCGTACCACTGTTCCTTCAGGATTTGTAGTTGTCATAGACTGTGCTCCATAGTCGATTGCTCTATTGCTGACAAAAAGTGTGTTATTGTAAGTCGCTTTGGATAAAAGCGTCTGCCAAATGACGTAATGTAATGTAAATGTAATGTAATGTCTGTGGGGGATTGCTGGTCCTCTCAGTTATGAGGCCCTTGTTTTTAATGTTATTTTTTACTCTGTTGCTAATGGCATAGCCTGCCCTGCCGTGTGCTGTGCACTGCCACCTGTTTCCAGGCTATTTCCAAAGACATCCACTAAGCTTTGGCAAGACTCTCACATTACCGCCTTTTATAAGATGTCGCTTTCCTCTGCCGACGGTCCAGACAATGATGAGTCGTGCATTGGTGTTATTATACCCACCGGAAGTCCATTTTGGTCCATTGCACACACATCATGCCAGAGCATACCAAGGCTGACATCATCCACTTGACCCACTCTGGCATTAAGCGTCCAGTAATGCTCTATCTGCACAACATAACCACCAGCTTTCAGTGAGATCAAATGGATCAACTGGCAGCAGGACAAGCCCGGTTCCTGCTGGCATCGCCATAGCTACAGCACTTGTTTGTCACACAAGGGAGTGTCCTTTCTAAACCACCTAAATCTGGTCTGTGGCTTCGCCACTTCACATCAGATGCTCTAGCTCAACACACATGCACGCACGCACACACACACACACACACACGCACGCACGCACGCACGCACACACACACACACACACACACACACACACACACACACACACACACACACACACACACACACACACACACTAGACTAGAGCTTACATAGCTGCATATGGTAACTTTTTTTTCTTCTTCTTCTGGCAGCATATCTAACAAATGTTGAATGGCAAACAAACTGTTTTCCCCCATTTATTCAGTAATAATGTGAGTTCAAGTTTGATCCAAAAGGCCACAAACAAATTTGCTTTATAGGGTGTGGCAGGACTGACCCAATTAAACATTGGCATCCCCAAGAAATCTGGACAACTCAACTTCATATGACTTAGTGCTTGTATGCTTTTTGCTATATGACTTAATGCTTTTTGCCTCTTTGTGAGTGTGTGTGTGTATGTGTAGGTGTGTGTGTTTGTGCGTGTGCACAAGCATGTGTGTCATGTATGTAGGCATGTGTGTGTCTAGAGTTCAACTAAGGCTATTTTCCCCTATCTCTGCAGGGTTTGACCTGATGGACTACTTTAATGTGAGAGACATTTTGGGAACCAAAGCTGATGAAGGCCAAAGTTCGTATGTTCGCCTTGGGACTATGCCAATTGTACAGCAAACGGAGTAAGTGACCACTCTTAGAGGCAGAATTGCTGAAATCGAACATAATCACATAATCAAACATAAATTACATGTCTCATTTGTTTATTTCAGAATATTTGTAAAGACAGTTCAATCATCGGCGATGTGGCTCTTTCTTTCTTTCTTTCTTTCTTTCTTTCTTTCTTTCTTTCTTTCTTTCTTTCTTTCTTTCATCCATCAGAGTCACTTTTATTGCCACAAATTATCCAAGATTACATACGAGGCATTTGTCTTAGTGTATGCAGCTTAGCGGTCATATCAATATTCAGAGATAAAAAGAAAATAACTAAAAGACAAAATCACAAAATTGCAAGTGCAGTACAATATATACAATATATACACGAATAGGATTGTTAAGTAGGCGTTGAATAGGAATTTACAGTCCATGTTAAATAGGCATTAAATCCAAGTCCAAGCGGTGTGCGATGTAGCTAACAAGAAGAGTAATCTAATGGAGTCGAAAGTTCTGGTATGAGAAGCAGCTCTAATACTTTAATGTAATGAGTGTAGTCCAGCTGCTGCTACTGTAACGTGACATATGATGGGGGAGGGGGGGCTCATGTCAATGCGGGGATTCAACTGTGCTTAGGGGGTAGAGGGGGGGGGGCTTGGTAGAGTCCTTAGTAGAGGGGGCTTTCGGGCCTTGTTGCTGAGGCCGATGGCAGTTGGGAAGAAGCTGTTCTTGTGGCGAGAGGTTTTGGTCTTGACAGACCTCAGTCAGTCTCTTGCCGAGGGGGTGCATTTCAAAGAGCTTGTGTCTGGGGTGGGAGGGGTCGGTCATGATTTTATGAGCCCCCCCTGTCCTGAAGGGATGGCAGGTTGCATCCAATCACCTTCTCAGCACAGCTGATGATGCACTACAGGCTGTTGATGTCCTTGAGAGTGGCAGCAGCGTACCAGACGGTGATGGAGGAGGTAAGGATGGACTTAACGATGGAGGTGTATAAGTGCACTTTGGCACTTTGAATTTCTTCAGTTGCCGCACGAAGTACATCCTCTGTTGTGCCTCCTTGGTGAGAGCTCTGATGTTCAGCTCCCATGCCTGCCTGTACTCAGACTTGTCTCCGTCCAAGATGAGCGGCACCGGTGCTCATAGACCGGAAGTCGGTCTATCAGCCTCACATGCTGCTTCCTGTCAGTCAGGAAGTCTGTGGTCCATCTGCAGATGGAGTCGGGCACACCCAGCTGGGAGAGCTTCTCCTGCAGCAGGGCTGGGATGATCGTGTCGAAGGCCGGGCTAAAGTCCACAAACTGGATACTGGCATAGGTTCCTGCAGTGTGCAGGTGAACTGGATACTGGCATAGGTTCCTGCAGTGTGCAGGTGAACTGGATACTGGCATAGGTTCCTGCAGTGTGCAGGTGAACTGGATACTGGCATAGGTTCCTGCAGTGTGCAGGTGCATGAGGATGGAGTGGAGGGCCATGTTTATGGCATCGTATACAGACCTGTTGGCTCTGTAGGCAAACTACGGGGTGGATTTAAGGTATGACAAGACAACACGCTCGAAGGACTTCATGAGCACAGAGGTCAGGGCGGCGGGTCTCTAGTCTTTAAGTGCCGAGGGCCTTATCTTTTTTCTGGAGGGGAATTATAGTTGATGTCTTGAAGTAGGCTGGTACATGGCAGGTTTCCAGTGAGGTGTTGAAAATCTCAGTGAACACTGGGGCCAGTTGGTCAGCACAGTGCTTCTGGGCAGAGGGTGATACAGAGTCAGGTCCAGCTGGTTTTCTAGTTTGCTGCTTGTTCACAAAGCATGTTCACGCAGTCTACAGTAGATCTCCAGGCCCCTGCTGGGGTGTTGCGGGGGCGGGGGGGATAGGGGGGAGGGGGATACAGACAGACAGACATACTGTACGGGTTGTGAGTCAGTCAGTCAGCTTCAGACAGAGCCAGATTTCTACTGGCCTATTTATATAGCAGTATATCATAAAAAAAAAGTGCTCTAAATCACAGTGTCCAGTTGCTTACTGCTTTTATAAAATTGTGGTACACATAATTATATTTAAAAAAGAAAGAAAGGAAAAGTTCAAAAGATCTAATAAATTAATCCTAAAATTAATCCTAAAAATCTTAAAAGCTTATCCTTCTGCTAAGCAATATAGTGTTTATTGCCTAGCAGTAGAATACGTGTTTATTATGTGTTTTACAACGTCTTTGAATGCATCCCGGCCAATCATAGCTGAGGATCAGAACTATCTGTTAAAGTAAAATAATAGCGGGCTTTATATTGCCAATGACAATGTGCTTTTATTCCACAGAGATGTGTTTCCTCAAGGTCTGCCAGATGAATACGCCTTTGTGACAACATTCAAGTTTAGGAAAACCTCACGACGTGAAGATTGGTACCTCTGGCAGGTCTTTGACAAATATGGAATCCCACAGGTGGGTAGGCCAAACGTAAATAGGAATAGATTTGACTATTTATGTTTCCAGATCTGGCCAATTACAGGGCAAGTCAATTCAGGGTCAGCTCACTGACTATTCCTTTTTAAATGAATGGGTGCAAAACGTGGAATTATTTACCAGTGTCAAACCAGCCAAAAATTTAAAAAGGACTTCTGAGTCCCGAGTATGTCAATTTTTTAACCTTGTTTTATCTAATTCTAATGCCAGAAAGTAACTTGTAACTTTCAATATTAAGCTAAAATTTACACAAACCATGGCCATATTTCTCAAACTGTAGTGATTAACATGATCCTGACTGTGACTCATCAGGTATCTATCCGCCTGGACGGTGAGAACAAGGACGTGGAGTACAATGCTGTTGGACTGACCAAGGATGCCGTTAGAGCTGTGTTCAAGAACGCCGAAGTCGACAACCTGTTTGACCGCAACTGGCACAAGATCGCCCTCAGCGTGGAGGCCAAGTCTGTGTCTCTGTACCTGGACTGCAAACACATCCAGACCCTGCCCATTGAAGACAGGGAGGACATCGATATCCAAGGGAAGACCGTCATCGGAAAGAGGCTCTATGACAGCGTGCCAATCGATGTGAGTCCGTACGCTCATGTGTAGTAACTTCACATTAGTGACCGTTATGAGTTACAGTGACTCATTTTGGTTTGGCTCTGGAGATGCTATATGTCTGTATGCCTCTGTCCATGCAGTTTGACCTCCAGAGGATGATGATCTACTGCGATTCCAAGCACGCAGAGCTGGAAACCTGCTGCGATCTACCCAATGGACCCGTGAGTATTGTACATTTTCTGTACCTTTTTAGACAAGGTTATAAACCAAACCCAAGATGACTGGAGAGGCTTTGCAGTGTTTCAATTTATAATAACTGGGCTAGAACAAGGGAGATCTGTCCGGGTAGAGCAGCAGGAGATTCCCTGCCTAGCAACACGAGGATCCCAAGTTCGTGCCCTGTGTTACCTCTGGCTTGGTCAGGCGTTCATACAGGCACAATTGGCCATGTCTGCAGGTGGGAAGGTGGATTAAGGGTATGTGTCATGGTCGCTGCATCCTCTGGTCGGTTGGGGGGGCAATAGTGTGATCCTCCCACGTGCTACGGCCTGCCGGTGAATCTCCTCGCTGTCAGGTGTAGAGCAGCAGCTGGCGACTGCACATGTATCGGAGGAAGTATGTTTTAGTCTACAACTCTCCCCGGATCGGCAGAGGTTAGAGATAGTCAGCAGGCTAATTTGCCAAAGACATGGATGTTAATGTTAACTTGCCATGTGACCTATACTAGCCTCTACTAACACTAGTTTCTATACATCAAGTATGCAAGTCAGATGAACAAGAGTGATGGTTAGCTGACTAGATGGTTAGCTACACAGTTGTTTCTCATTTTGTTTGGTCCCTTTGCTGCAGTACTGCTGCACTGCTGTGGCAGCAGTCAAGGGGGCTTTTGTAAAGAACAAAAAAATAAAAAAAACAAAAAGCCCCCACTTTCACCGCAGCAGCAGGTATTCAAGCAAGACCGCCCGACTTCAACTCACTTCCTGTCATTTTGTCACGTGGGTTTTGCCCATGGTTTTCCACAGACACGGCCACTTAGGAGACTTTCTAATTGACTCTATTGGAGTCACGTGACAATTTAGGAGACTTGCTGCTACCATTTATTAGATTTGGCAGAGCCTGTTGTGACCCATCTATAGTAATATGTCACGGCATATTCATGCCACCTCATTCACACAATCATGCTATCCTCCCCATCATTTGTTTTCAGTGCCCTAACAAAGTTGTGACAGAGGCCCCCCCACTGGAGCTTCCCACCCCTACGCCACAGGAGGTGCAAAGAGGCTCTGAAGTCAACTGTTCCTGCCCGTCTGGGGATAGGGTAAGAGCCCCATGACGCACCTGTCGCCTGATTTTATATACAATACTTTAGTTGAACCTTTCCACGGCAGACTTCATCCATTGTTCTCATTTCCACAGATCAGTGGATATGTTTAATGTCATGGCTTTTCGAAAGACGTCTATGTTTCCGTTTCCTACAGGGAGAGATCGGTGCACCTGGGATTGCAGGTCCCACGGGTGAAAAGGTCATCTACCGCTCCTTTTGAAGCAATATTTTGTGTGCAACAAAATATTCCATCTCCCCAATTGTTTCCCAGCTGTTTGTGGTGCTTTTTCATTGTGTGAACATGCCTACCTTTTCAGGGTGACACTGGCCTTCAGGGCGCCATCGGACCCGCTGGCCTCAGAGGAGAAAAAGGAGAAACTGTATGAAAAAACTTCAATTGTGCTCATTTACATGGACAATTGTAGCTTAATTAACTGCTGTCAGAAAGACAGATAATAGCTAATTAGCATGTAGCTGATTAATTGAAGTTCAACATAATGCAGTGATCAGAGCTTCAGACAGATACTTTTTGATGCAATGAGAAAAACTTTCTTAGTAGATTTAGATATAGTTATAAATTATATAAAAAAAAAAGGTCTTTATGTCATGTCAGATTGCATGCCTTCCTTCTATATCCTCTTCTGCTTTTCTTCCCGCCTCGATAATAATTGATCCATGTCGATTAATTATTTGCAGGGCAAAGTAATCTCTGTCAAAGGCGACAGAGGTCTGAAGGTAAGAAAATCTTTCGCCTGCTGAGCAAGCTGACAATCCTGACAATCCCTACAATGCATGGGCTTCACATCTTAACCCAAATACATGTTTGTCTCCGTACATATTTCTTTCCTTATTTATATATTGCATGTGCGCTGTATATGTGGCAGAGATGTAGACAAAAAAGAAAAATCTGATTTCCTGACAAATTTTTCTTTTTTTAGGGTATTACCGGTACACCTCTCCCTTCTCTCTAAGGGAGTGGCTAGGAAAATGCTTATACTGTAGCTATGTTATTGTGAGAATTACAGGACAGGTTACCACAGAGGATGTGTAGCACAGAGGGCAGGCCCACGTGGACGCCCACACAGTCTGTGTAAATCACGGCATCTGTATTGCTTGGCAGTGCCAGCTGGGAACCTCGCAGTATAATTTATTCCATCAGACAAAATCCGAGGCATCGTACAAGATGTCCAGAGAGGGATACTTAAAGACCCCCTAAAGTCAAAAATCTGTTTTTCTTCTTGTTCCTTCAGTTGAATGTCTGAGCTTCACTGTGCAGAATGATGTCTGTGCAGAGTTTGACACTAGAAGGCTGTTTTCACAATCATCTGCTGAAAGCGGAAAGTTTCTCTCAGCTCACTGAAAAGGCGGTTATCAAAGAGCATGATTCTCGACATCATGAATACAGGAGCCAATCCCTGTCCAGTATTCAGCAGTTAAAGCCAGCCCCCAGCACATTCTCACTGCCAACTCTTCATATACTGCAGATCGGTCAGGAACCCTTGTCGTCACTTCACGGGTTGGGAGTGAGAATGTGTTGATACCGTGTTGTATCCTGTGATTGGTTCTAGATAACTCTGATTGGTTGCTTTGGATTTTTTAGTTAGGGAGAAAAAGGTGAAGTCATTTTAAAGATTTTAACAAGATAATATAAAAATAAATTGTGGGAAAAACCATCAGACACAAATGATTATTCAAAGTAAAGTATTTTATATACATCTTGAAACATGACTTTAGGGGGTCTTTAATTTAAAATGACCACAAGTGGTCTGGAAAAAGGGTCACAATGAGCATTTTCGCTTCTCCACTTTGTCTTATCTGCTTTGGATGCAATAATAGCAAGAATGCACCTGTATCGTACATTCATGTGGATGATACAGGGGATGTACAAAAACGCTCCAACACTGTGCATGTGTAGCTCTCTCCTCACTTTAGAATATCACCTTACAGCAATGACAAGCTCTTAAATCATGGACATGTGGACACACAAATCACTTTAGCTAAAAAAAAAGAGACTAGAGTTTTAACACATGAAAAATGCAGTAATGCAGTCAGATTAATAGCGATCCTCCTTTCACAAGTTTTATTCTACACCATATTTGCTGAACAGTTTATTGATAAATAAACAAATAACAAATTAGATTGATAAATTAGACTTTAATGCACAGCATCCCTGTTGCTTTTTTGTCTGTTACTTTTCTGCATGAGCATCTGTCTTCACTTCCCAGCAGAGAAAAGCTGCAATTTCGTTGTTGTTAACTTTTTAAAACTCAATGCAAAAAATGACGTAAGTTGGCTCCACGCTGTGGTTAAACATGGCTATGTCGGCCATAGAGTCGCACGGGGTGAAAGTGAATTCATCCCCTTCTGATTCCCTCTAATTGCATCTTTACCGACTATAACAGGCAATTCCCCGCATAGCCTGTAAGTAACGTTTTTATAGATCATGTCGTCTTCATTATGGCGCACAGCAGCGCAAGGACCTTCTCCTAATCTCTGTGATGAAAGAAGGGACCTGTGTTAAAATGATATAAGCTCCCAAAATAATGACAGGGCAGCCTGCTGTTACTTGTAAAGTGGTTTATGAAGTCGTGCGGCGGGCACGGCAACGTGGTACTGTGTAATTTAGGCCATTACTTTTTCAACGGGTCCGGCGTTGAAAATTCCAAGGGATTCCTTGGCACCGACGATGACATCAGTGTACAAACCAAAAGTGCGGCATTTTCAAAGACAATGGGAAGCCATTGTTCCTTGAGTATTTGGTTGGACGCGTGACCTGACCGTAGCGGGTCCTCTCGACAGCAGTTAGCATATCCTGGCTCTTGAGCCATTGCTCAAAAGTTTTGTTTGTGTACCGTATGCCTTTTTTGTGTTTGTCGCCTTGTATAACCCTTTGTGTTCCATGTATAATTTCATCTTTCTGCTTTTGTCCCAAGTCGGCAGTGGTGGAAAGTAATTAAGTACATTTACTCAAGTACTGCACTAGAAGTTCAATTTTGGGGTACTTGTACTCTACTTGAGTATTTCCATTTTATATTACTTTGTACTTATACGCCACTACATTTTAGAGGGAAATATAGTACTTTTTACTCCATTACATTTATTTCACAGCTATATATAGTTACTAGTTACTTTTCAGATCTGTTTTATTTTATATTTAAAGCATTTGATCATCTGTAAAAAAAAGAAAGAAAAGATTAGACTACCCAAAAGTATAGCTACATTGTTAAGATTATAGCTTCATGATGACAACTTCAAAATGCTGCTTACATGTACATGTATGCCAATAAATGAGTATTAATATTCCAATAATGTATGAAAGATACAACTCTTAATGGGAACAGTTTGCATAATGAGTATGTTTATTTTCATACTCTTAAGTCCATTTTGCTGTAAATACTTACGTAGTACTTTTAAGAGTAAGATTTTGAATGGACTTTTACTTGTAATGGAGTATTTTACCTTGTTGTATTGCTACTTTTACTTAGGTAAAAGTACTTCTTCCACCACTGCAAGTCGTTATGCTACTGTCATGTTCTGTTTTTGTTCAATTAATCCAAGTCCAATTAATCCAAGTCCATTAATTCATCGTTAACATGTGTACTTTGTTGTACTAAACCATATTCTGTGATGCTACCAGGTTGATGTTCTGACAGCACGTCATCGTCGCCTGCATTCCCGCCCATCATGCATGCTTGTGTATTGAGGCACATCCATATTAAACACTTGCTTTCTATTCACAGGGTGATAGAGGCAGCATAGGGTTGACAGGTCCTCCCGGACTAAAAGGAGACAAGGTGCGGCACTTGTGAAGACGGACGCGTGGAGACTTTATTTCTGTACTTTGAATCCTAAAGACGTCCATATTAATTATGTGTTTCTACACATCTGATAGGGAATCGGTGGTGTGCCAGGTATTGATGGCTTGCCAGGAGACGAAGGAGAAAAAGTAAGAACTACAATTTCTTTTATGTTTATAACTTAAGTAGGCATGATCAAAATGTGTAAAATGTGCAAATGTTTTCATATTTTTTCCCACATTTATTTTTTTCAAATAGGGTGAAGCAGGACTGCCTGGTACTTCAGGGTTGCCAGGCCAAGGTGGAGCAAAGGTGGGTAAACATAGTCATCAAATTTTCCATCAGTCTGCATTCGCCGGGCACATCGTTGGATTTTAATTTTGATATAAAAACAAACAAACAAACAAAAAACCCTCAGAGGCAACATTCTGTGTGCCTGCACCGCTCTCAGAGACGCCCTTGTTCCGTTAAGTGGACGTATACACTTTTCTGGACAATTACCTCTCAGCCTGTTATCGATTTCCTGTGAAAAAGGGAACCAGCTCAGTTGACTTTCCTTTAGCTGAAGCAACAGCTGGACAGGGAAAGAGACAGAGGAGGAGGAGGGGTGCTGGTTTTGTCCAGTGGACTGTGACAGGCTGGCCTAGCCTGACTGGAGGGAATGATCGCCCCCTTTTGATTAAACATGGGAAATGCTGCCTTCAGTTCATAGGTTGAAAGACGGTATGAGCTTTTGAGAGTCAGTTTTCAAGGTGGAAATACTACTAGAAAATACTGGTCACCTCAGTTTTCAAGGTGGAAATACTACTAGACAATACTTGTCACCTCAGCTTTCAGATGATAACCTGTAAATATAGGGAATGATAATTTAATTTAATATGAAATGAACAATTGTCAGACTGTAAGTCGTCTCACTGTCAGGTCAGGACACAACTACTTGCTGGATGTTTGGTTTGAGCTTTACGATTGGGAAGAACTATGTTGGTAAATATATATTGCTCAACTTGAATAATTGCATAAATTAATTTGAATCACATAATTGTGTTTCAAATTCAGTTTTTAATACAAGAATTATTCAAATTGAGCAATTCAAATACAAATATATAATTCAGTTTCTAGTGACACATATTTCTGCCCATAGTTACAGTACATTGTAATGTTTGGTTTGTAAAACACTTAATCCATCACCTTCTTAGTGCATGTGCGTTCAGTGTCAAAAGCTGTTTGGGAGCAAAGGAAACAGAAAACTTAAATCATGGCATCTTGGCGTGATGTGTGAACACTTCCAAATCATAAGAAGCGCCAATGGTTATTCCCACATACCCTGGATACACTGTATCATTTACACTGATTCATGTTCTGAAAGACTAACTGATAAAAACATGACGAATAATTGAAGGGCATTCAAACATATATCAGGAGACTACTTTCCTCTTCTTTTGAGGTTTGTATGGGAAGAGAACGCAGAGCGTGAGACTGAGGTCAAAGGTCAAGGTTCTGCCATGGGGGTCTCATCACTGACAGCTGCCGTTTCTGTTTTGAGCTTTCTTTATTGGTCAGTCGAATCTGTTAATTTGGTTCAACCCTGACATGGCGGTTCCTAGTTGACCAACATTACTGAATAGGTAATCTGACAATTTTGGATTTTGAAATCCTATTTTGAGTAAGAAGTTATAATAAAGTCTCACCAATGTTATGTGGCTGTTTTTTTATGATACAGGGAGTCCAAGGGGATGAAGGTGCTCCTGGTGCAGCTGGACTTGCTGGTGTCGCTGTGAGTATAATTTGAATAAGATTCACTAAATGTTAATGATCAGCCCTGATCTGTTTGTGAATACTATCATGATGGTGTTTTTGTGTTTTGCCTTAGGGTGGAAAAGGCACCAAAGGAGACAAAGGAAGTTCAGGAACCACGGTAAGGAATATTTTCTACCCCCCCCCCCCCCCTCCCCGGAAGGCGGAAGGCAAAGAATGGGTGTAGAGCAGTTGGGGTTTTACTGTAATGCCTTGCTCAAGGCCACGCGACGTGACCGGTACAGTAGTTGTGGAGGGAGGGGAGGGTGTTACTCGATCACTTTGCCCACCCATGTTTTCCCAGTCCGTCCGGGGATTTGAACCGGCAGCCGTGTTGAGTTGAATCAGCGCGGAATAGAGTGTTCACAAATCCTGTAGACAGGGTTCACTCACTCTCTGAGGGAGGCCACACATCTCAGAGGACCTGAGAACTGAGAGGCGTAATGGTGCAAACAGATGTGGCTTCCTTGATTCACTCTCCAAACGTCCTGTCTGGGGTCCTGTGGGGGCGTTTGGCTATAATGCACCTTTATTCAGGACTACTAAGGCTTTGTTGATGTCCTAAATTTCCTCTGGGCTGCTAACAGTGGCCTGCCTTTGCCAGCAGCACCCTCATACAATAATGCAATTCAAAGCAGACTGTACCTGCCAACATTAGGCTGCGAAAAAGTGGGAGATTTTCTGGGGTATCGGTACCCCCACCAGGATCGAGTCCGTCAAAACTCTGTCAGTGATGTGATCCGTTGCTTTGTCGATTTATCCTGCCTTGAAAATATTTTCTCCCTTGTCAAAATTTAGACTAATTTTGGAGCGTTAATTAGCCCCCTTCCCGACAAGCTGGGTGCCTTAGGTCATCTAGTTTCAATGATACCAGAAACCACTCTGACTTTAAAACTAAGCCTGCTACAGCCATTTGATTTGTATCACGATGAAATCGGGAGATTGACGGGATCAATTACCATTCAGGAGCACAGCGGGAGAAAGCGTTAAAAATAGGGATACTCCGAAATTCGGGAGTGTTGGCAAGTATGAGTCCGAGTGCTAATAAATCAGTGAAAATGATCTCCCAGCAACACCAACCCTCTCCAACTAAGACCATCTTTGATTTGTTGATGCACCTTTACTGTATACAATATGTCAAGAGGTTCTTCTGTTTATGATTTACATAGGACCATAGGCACATAGGAAGATACTGTAAAAGAGACATTTCTATCATGGGAGATGTCAACATGAGTCAGTAAATGACCTTCACAGACTGGCAGTGTAACATACTAGTAAGCACGACTGCGGCAACAGTACATCGATGTGTTTGCCATGTGGCTCCTCTCCACCACTGAGCCTAAGTTGTGCAGCAAGTTCTACAAGCATAACACTGAGGCTCCCTCCAGACCTGCTGATGCCGGTGTTTTCCAGCTGTCAGTCAGGCAGTCAGTGAGCAGTTTCCTGTAGGTGAAGAATGAAAAAACACTCGCCTCAGTTCAACTTTGAGATGCAGAGGAGTGGCGCTTTGGAGGAGGCACCTGGGGACGAGGTTTGGTTTGGATCAGGGTGATGTTAGGTGACTGAGAGGCTGGAAGACACGCTCCACAGACATGTGCTACACATTCAAGCACCATTAGCTGCCAAGATGGCCGTGTTTTAAACATTGTGGATGACAGACAACTGCTCACTGTCTTGAGCTATTCATCTGTTTAAAGGGGTAATCTGCAGGTTTCGTGTGTGTGTGTGTGTGTGTGTGTGTGTGTGTGTGTGTGTGTGTGTGTGTTTAGCACTAAATACTCATTGTGGTTGTGTTTCAATCACGCCCCAAAACATAGTCCACTTTATCATCTATTTTACTCTAAATGGGACCATAATTGACAAAATGAACATCATGCTGTATTGAAGAAGAAGAGTTGATACTAGCGACTGAGACCATAAACCCATTAGGAAAGTGTTTACTGAGGTCATAAATCAATCGAAATAAGCAAAAACAAGATGAGTACGTGAGAGCTCAGTACTGAGGCGGGCCGTACATGGCGCCATCTTGGTCTGCTCAAGTGACTTCCATACAATTGGACTTGTTTTTGCAGCCAGTGGAGTCACCCCCTGCTCGCCATTAGAAAGAATGCATGTTTAAGACACTTCCGCATTGGCTTCATTTTCAGCGCTGGAGGTTGTCCCTTGACACAAACTGGAAAGTGGAAATGTGAAAGATATCACTTCCTGTGTGTCAGAGGAAAGAGCTAGCAGACATCTTTACAACAGCAAATGGAAACGCTTTCATCAACTGGATATACTATTGTGATCAGTCACCAATAGAGAATTACAAAACTGACATTTATTTATATGAATGGATTAACTGTATTTTGTTCTTTGGCGTTTACAATACTTTATACCTGCTTTCTTCGACACTTATTTCCAATTTTAGGGACCAGCGGGCTTTGATGGATTGCCCGGAAAACCTGGTGTTCCTGGGAAAGATGTAAGTTTTGACTTTACAGCTCCTGCAGTTTCAAATAGACATCCAATATTAGCAAATCAATTAATTAAAGTAATGCAACCTTTGTTGAACATTGATCAGGGTTTGAGGGGAATGATCGGCGCACCCGGGGCCGGTGGAGTTAAAGGAGATAAGGTATGGCCTCCCTTTCTGTACTGTATGCTAAACACCCTCTGCACTTGATGAAGCCATTCAAAGAGGATATTGCCTTGAGCATAATGTTAATAAAGTGGGGCGATATAAATCATTTCAAAGACATAGCATCGGCTCCCAGGCTACTGTCTCTCTCCACTTTCCAGACATTCCTCTGTCTCCTCCGTCTACCATCAAAGTCCGCCCACTCATTTGTCTGATGAAAAGAATGCAGCCGAGTTCACTTGTCTGTCTGTAATTACTAACTTTGACGATTGTTCCAGCGGCGCACACATCCATATACTCCACCCATACTGTGTGCATGTGCAAAGACACAAGCACACATCCATATACTCCACCCATACTCTATGCATGTGCAAAGACACAAGCACACATCCATATACTCCACCCATACTGTATGCATGTGCAAAGACACAAGCACAAATCCATATACTCCACCCATACTGTATGCATGTGCAAAGACACATCAAGATACCCCACCCATACTGTATGCATGTGCAAAGACACATCCATATACCCCACTCATACTGTATGCATGTGCAAAGACACAAGCACAAATCCATATACTCCACCCATACAGTACTGTATGCATGTGCAAAGACACAAGCACAAATCCATATACTCCACCCATACAGTACTGTATGCATGTGCAAAGACACAAGCACAAATCCATATACTCCACCCATACAGTACTGTATGCATGTGCAAAGACACATCCATATACCCCACCCATACTGTATGCATGTGCAAAGACACAAGCACAAATCCATATACTCCACCCATACTGTATGCATGTGCAAAGACACAAGCACAAATCCATATACTCCACCCATACAGTACTGTATGCATGTGCAAAGACACATCCATATACTCCACCCATACTGTATGCATGTGCAAAGACACAAGCACAAATCCATATACTCCACCCATACTGTATGCATGTGCAAAGACACCAGCACAAATCCATATACTCCACCCATACTGTATGCATGTGCAAAGACACAAGCACAAATCCATATACTCCACCCATACTGTACTGTATGCATGTGCAAAGACACATCCAGATACCCCACCCATACTGTATGCATGTGCAAAGACACATCCAGATACCCCACCCATACTGTATGCATGTGCAAAGACACAAGCACAAATCCATATACTCGACCCATACAGTACTGTATGCCTGTGCAAAGACACACACGCACACATCCATATACCCCACCCATACTGTATGCCTGTGCAAAGACACACAAGCACACATCCATATACCCCGCCCATACTGTATGCATGTGCAAAGACACACAAGCACACATCCATATACCCCACCCATACTGTATGCATGTGCAAGTACACACACGCACACATCCATATACCCCACCCATACTGCATGTGCAAATACACACAAGCACACATCCATATACCCCACCCATACTGTATGCATGTGCAAAGACACAAGCACAAATCCATATACTCGACCCATACAGTACTGTATGCCTGTGCAAAGACACACACGCACACATCCATATACCCCACCCATACTGTATGCCTGTGCAAAGACACACAAGCACACATCCATATACCCTGCCCATACTGTATGCATGTGCAAATACACACAAGCACACATCCATATACCCCACCCATACTGTATGCATGTGCAAGTACACACAAGCACACATCCATATACCCCACCCATACTGCATGTGCAAATACACACAAGCACACATCCATATACCCCACCTATACTGTATGCATGTGCAAAGACACACAAGCACACATCCATTTACCCCACCCATACTGTATGCATGTGCAAAGACACAAGCACAAATCCATATACCCCACCCATACTGTATGCATGTGCAAAGACACACAAGCACACATCCATATACCCCACCCATACTGTATGCATGTGCAAAGACACAAGCACAAATCCATATACCCCACCCATACTGTATGCATGT
This sequence comes from Poromitra crassiceps, assembly GCF_964638095.1. NCBI lineage: Eukaryota > Metazoa > Chordata > Actinopteri > Beryciformes > Melamphaidae > Poromitra > Poromitra crassiceps. The sequence goes on along the minus strand of NC_139643.1, from coordinate 30,531,743 downwards.
GCAAAGACACACAGCACACATCCATACCCCACCCATACTGTATGCATGTGCAAAGACACACAGCACACATCCATACCCCACCCATACTGTATGCATGTGCAAAGACACACAAGCACACATCCATATACCCCACCCATACTGTATGCATGCGCAAAGAAAGACACACAAGCACAACACACTAATCTTGGTGCTCAACCCACAGCTGGAATGAGGCTCACTTTCCTTCAGGCCCACATTAAAGGCATTTTAACACCTCACCACAGAAACTGTGGTGTTTGCCATATCATTACCACAATATTGCCCCTGGGATTTATTTTCCCCCATAGAGTCTTGCTAATGAAAGGGTTTTGATTTGTTGTTGTGTGAACTTCTCACAGGGGGAGAGGGGCCCTGCCGGATTACCTGGGGATGTGGTAAGCACCCAAAATACTGTACATCCAAAAGGTTGAAAGCCACTGGCACGCATGTTTAGAACCGATTGGCATGTGAAACTCATGTTTATATTGTATTTATAAATAAAAAACATATATAAAAAATATGTAAACATAAGAGACATGAGACATAATACAGTATAAGTACTGTAAACAAACAAGACCATCATGGAGAAGAATAGCAGCCTCTACCTGCCTCTACACTGCATTTCACAGTGTGCCACCAGATTGGATTTGGTGTGAAATCTGCTGTACCGCATTAGGGCACAAAGTAAGATTTCTTTATGGCATAAAACAGGAAGGGGGCGCTGTTCGTCCAGCGCAGACAGAGCTAGAGCTTTCAGAGTTTCTGGCAACAACAGATTTCACAGGGTGAAAAGCCGATGTTAAAATCACTTGAAAAGGGTAATCCTCTTCAGTAAAGCCAAAAGAAAGCCTATGACAGAAGAAGCAACATCCCTTTTGTAACAGGAAACAGGATTTATGGGAATAGTAGTCTTAATTTTGAGAAACACCAGCAGTAACAATCATCAGACTAGGGTCTCATTTGTTCACAGTAATTATACACATAATATCATAATACTGTATGTACAATGATATATTGATGTTTGAAATGATACATGTGTACTGCTTAAAAGTCTTTATGCGAACATTAATAAAGGTTTTCTTCTAATTCTAGTTTCAACATGCAGGCTTGAAGGGAGAAACGGTGAGAGTGTTCAGTAATGAAATAGTATATGAAGTATGCTTCATTAACAGATAAATAGGATAAAAGGTTTTGGGCCTACTTTTGGTGAACTACCAAAGAATAAAGTTGTGGATATGAGCACAAAAACCCTCAAATACATCACTAAGGTTTATTTTTTGTGTGTATAATGTATCTGCCCAATGTAGCAGAGTTAAGCTTGTGTATGGGATACAGAAACACAACAATGCCATTTTCAATGTGTATACAGTATGCCTGGTAAAAAATAACATCCTGATAGCGTGATCTCACATTCTGTTTCACTCTATAGATACTGTACTGTACGTATCAGTCTGGACTCCAATCCGCCCACAGTGGTTTCAGTAGGTGGAAGTTCTTGCCTTGACAGACAACTCCTTCAGCCAATAAGCATTGCCAAATCCAATCCAAATCCACTTGAAAGCGAAAACATATTTTCTGCCGAGAAACTTCACTGTCGCATACTCTTGTTCTTGTTTAATTGTTCTTATTGAGTATTTTTCGTTCTGCACTTATGGCTTATGTTTACTCTACTAACATTAACGGTTACGTTGTCAACTACGAGGCAGCTCCCCTCCATGCAGTTTTTTTCTCCCTTCGTTTTTTCTCCCGTTTTCTCCCCAATTGTAATTGGCCAATTCCCCCTGCTGCTCCACCCCCTCTGCTGATCTGGGGAGAGTTGTAGACTAGCACATGCTTCTTCCGATACATGTGCACATTGACCAGGACTCCTACTTACCCCACTGGCTTCCCACATGCAGTCACGGCCAATTGGGTCTGTAGGAACATCTGACCAAGCCAGGGTCTGTGCACTTTGTGAATTCTTGAAATCTCTGGGGGCGGCCTGGAGGCCAGACTGATTCAGAGAACGAAACAGAATGTATGTTCATGTGATCTGGATGCTTTACCAGGCTACAGCATGACAGCTACTTTACATGTTGGAGACGACAGTGACACAAACAATGTATAATTATATTATAATTATATTATTAATACTATAATTCATTCATGCATAGGGCTATTATGTATAATGCATATTTATGTAGAATACATGTTTGACCTATTTCAGGGAGTTGCTGGACCTGCTGGGCCTCCAGGGGCCGATGGACCTCCAGGACCTGCTGTAAGCATCAGGATTTATTGCTTCCTTCCCAGACATTTCCTCTTCCTGTGTTGGCCAAGTTTGACCACCTGTTCAGATGCGTGTAGCACTGAGCAGCTGTGTGTTCAGATGCATGTAGCACTGAGCAGCTGTGTTCAGATGCATGTAGCACTGAGCAGCTGTGTTCAGATGCATGTAACACTGAGCTGCTGTGTTCAGATGCATGTAGCACTGAGCAGCTGTGTTCAGATGCATGTAGCACTGAGCAGCTGTGTTCAGATGCATGTAGCACTGAACAGCTGTGTGTTCAGATGCATGTAACACTGCGCAGCTGTGTTCAGATGCATGTAGCACTGAGCAGCTGTGTGTTCAGATGCATGTAGCACTGAGCAGCTGTGTTCAGATGCATGTAGCACTGAGCAGCTGTGTTCAGATGCATGTAGCACTGAGCAGCTGTGTTCAGATGCATGTAGCACTGGGCAACTGTGTTCAGATGCATGTAACACTAAGCAGCTGTGTTCAGATGCATGTAACACTGAGCAGCTGTGTTCAGATGCATGTAGCACTGAGCAGCTGTGTTCAGATGCATGTAACACTAAGCAGCTGTGTTCAGATGCATGTAACACTGAGCAGCTGTGTTCAGATGCGTGTAACACTGAGCAGCTGTGTTCAGATGCATGTAGCATTGAGCAGATGTGTTCAGAAGCATGTAGCACTGAGCAGCTGTGTGTTCAGTGGTGTGTTGTCGCAACGATGGTTGATTGTGGCAATTTCATTCCCCAGGGGCCTCCTGGTCACCAAGGTTTACCTGGAGAGCCTGGAGAGTTTGGCCAGAGGGTGAGTCTCCTTTTGATAAAAGATTGTTCCATGTCTCTATAACATGGCTGCCCTGCCCTGCACATTAAATCCACCAGTTCAGTATTATACCAGAGACTCAAATAAGTGCATAATTCAGCTACTTCATTTGAAATACCCATGTGCGTAATTCACTTCCTCAAACTGTTTTTCTGGATGCCTGAGTTTAGAGTAGTAGTACAGTAATTGTGCAGATAGGATTTTACAAAATGTTGTCAGTGATAGAGCTGCTCTGGGATCAACACCTATTGGCAAACAAGCGGTTTATCTCGAGAACTGTTTGTCTGATCGACTTCAAACTTGGGGAATGCGCTTAGTGGGACGTGATGGAGTGCAGTGCCGAAGTGCGTGCATTTCGGCATAGCGCCACCTACTGGCAAACTCAAAAAGCGGTTTATCTCCAGAACCATTCGTTGGCGGTGCATTTAAAGATTATACAGTAGACTCTACTTTCTGTAATGGATCAGTCATGTTTCTGATTATTTGTAATATCTAGTTCAATTATCCCTTGCCTCCATTGTTCCTCTGGCTAGCTCCATGCTGGCTCCAGGACACTACTGTGCAATTGAAACAAATACACTTCAGTAGTTTGACATAATTTGTTCTAATAAAATATTCTCAAATCTACTGATGCCCCCCCCCCCCCCCCCCACACACACACACACACACACACACACACACAAACACTTACCTACTCTTGTGAATGCAATTCAAGCCATTCAAGTCCGCTGAACCAGCGTGTGTCTTGGGAGTTGAGGGATTTACATTTTTTTAACATGAATAAAGCGATTGCATTGACATTGTGTTTAGGAGTTGCCTGGGTCCAGACCTTCGAACCCGCCCACTCCACTGAGTTGAGTTTTGGCTGCTTGTGCAAGATGGAAATGGAGTGTAACGATTTGACAATTCAGTCTGATATCAAGATAGTTCAGAATAGAAAAACAGATCCCTCCCTCTGTGGTGTTTTTCATTGGAGGTTCCGCCTATTCATGTTACAGTCCCATGGGGAGAGTGAATCTAGTTGAGGGGTAAAAACCAGACAGAGACAGGGGAGCTGTTGCAGGTGGGGGAGCGATGGTAGGCTGAGTGCTGTGATAAATAGGGCGGTCTCCTCTGCTACCAGCATTGAGAGATCTGGTGTTACACCGTATTTGGTGACCCATCAGATTGTGTGACCTGCAGTGTTTTTAGGTTGGTTAGGTTTAGGCATGAGGAGTGAGATGGTTGGGATTAGGGTCGGTCACAGAATCTGATGGGTCACTGAATACGATGAAATCGAAACCTGTGACCACCGAAATGTTTGACCGCAGAGGGTGCTTGTTGCTGGCTTACAGTGTGGTCTGACGGCTGCTGTCAGAAATAGTGAAATAATTGATTTTTCCCCCATAAGAAACAATGCGTCACACATTTTAGATTTAAGGCAAACGGGCACTGCACTAGTTGCCAAAGAAGCAATAATAGCTTGCCACTAGGGGATGGATGTTTAGTCACCTAATAATTGTCCAAAGAGTCAGTGACTGAAAGACAATGCTGAGGAAGGCTTACGCCGAAACGTTCATTGTCACTGCTGCTGCTGCTTGAAGGTATTAAAACAACCCAAAAGGATTTATTTTGAGTGCTGGTTTTTTGTCCTTCTATAGTCACCTAATAATGCCTTGAAAAATCATTTTTGTATTTAAACTTGTTTCTTTGTTTCTTTCAGGGAAAGAAGGGTGAAGGTGGGTTGCCTGGAGTGGATGGACTTCCTGGACCGCCTGTGAGAACACTTTTAATTTTATAGTGTTTAAAATGTACATCTTGGTTATATAAGTAACACATTCTGTTGAAAAATGACCTCTTGGCAATGCATGGATTGGCTTGTGACTATGCGCTTTCTTACACTTCATGTGATATTTCCATTAGTTGGGTTGACTTTGCTGAAATTGTTTCCATTTCAATTAACTTTCTATTTTAATTGTCTGTGTCACTGAATATTCCCTGTGAACCACATAGCAAAACATGACTGCTCTCCAAAGGGCATACTGTATTCACAATGTATTTTCATAGAGTGGAAATGAACTGGCTCGGTTAGAACCAACAGGTCATGTCAATTAATTTCCCAAATTGCTCCCACGAGTACCACCAAGAGAATGGAAATACATACTCATGGTGTATGAACCCATGGTATGAACTTTACATTTTACAATATTGCCCTCTAGTGGCTGGAGGCTGGTACTGCTTCACACGCTGAGCTAGACTGATCTCCTCCATGGACCACATGCATACTAATGGCTGCCTCTGGGCTTCGTTCCCTTGTTTATTCCATTGACAGACACAGCTCTGATCCCGTTACAGTAGTGTGGGACAGCTATGATCCCGTTACAGCACCTTTGATATGGTGGATATGATACAGAATGTTTGAGTAGATTTTTTCCCCAACCAGTTTTTTATTTGACAATCTGCACATATTATTAAACAGTATTACAGATTCATACTTTTATTTTTAGGCAGTAATTATCCCTCCCCACACCACCATTATCTCTTCTGTTTGATTGCATACAGTATTTATTGTGTAACTGATCAACACTGGTTGTCTGTGGGAAGATGTTAACCTCAATTGATTCTTATGAGGCATTTTGATGAGACTCCACACAAGTATGCATGAATATGTATGAGTATTTTAATTTCAGAGGCTTTAAAAGCCTGCCAAGAATATAATCTTTGTGGAAACTGAATATTTCTAGTGTTTTTGAATTTTCTGGCAATTGAAAAAAATGTGTATCAGCTGTCAAAAACCCACATCAGTTGAACCCTAGTCCATCCTATGGATACACATTGAGGTGAATAAAGGCAGTGTATCTTGAGTTGTAGTTGTTGTTTTATATTATTTACTGTATTATTAAATTATGTTATTTAATGACAGGGTCCTCAGGGTCCCTCCGGATCACCAGGAAACCGAGGACACACTGGACCTCCTGTAAGTGACAAGAACCAAAAACCAGGACACCATGAACCTATATCTGATTTATAGCTACTGTATAACAGTGCATGAGCATCTGTTACAGAAAGATGGACATGTCAACATACTTTGTTTTGCTTCCTTACAAAGGGTCTACCTGGTGAAATTGGATTTTCAGGCAAACCTGGAGAATCGGGAAAACCTGTGAGTTTGTAATGACTTCTCAAATAAATAAAAACTTATTAGTTGTTAATATTGTTATTTTTGTCACAGTCATAATGTTAACCATTTGACACTGTTCTTCAAAGGGTCTACCAGGTAAAGACGGTCTGGATGGTCTCCCTGGAAACGATGGCTCTATGGTCAGTATGGCCTTTAGAATAACTATTCTGATACTGGTGTTGAATTGTGCCATTAATGTTCACAGTGACTATAACTTTGACTGACTCTCATAAGCCTGTAGCTGTGCTACCTTCTAAAAAGTGTGCTATATATTTTGAAATACAATGAGTACAAAAGAGTAGAGCACTGGCGGCACGGTGGCTCAGTGGTTAGCACTGTCGCCTCACAGCAAGAAAGCGGTGGGTTCGAATCTCCACCCCGGTCCTTTCTGTGTGGAGTTTGCATATTCTACCCGTGTTTGCCTGGGTTTCCTCCAGGTGCTCAGGTTTTCTCCCACAGTCTAAAGATATGCTGTGTATGTGTAGTACACAATGTAATCTAGTAAAATGTATAGTATGTATGATGTATGTAACCTATGTTGTGTGTAGATGTTCAGTGTTGGGCAGTAAAGTAACACATTACTGTAATTGTATTACTTTCCCAGTAACTATTAATGTACTGTAAGGGATTACAATTTCCAAAAAAGTAATTATATTACAGTTACTAATCCAAGTAACTTCAAGTTCCTTAGTTCATTAGTTTCTCCAGTGCTGTCACACAGCTAAAACACTCTGGCTATGTGAGACTACTGCGTTGCCAAAACACGATTCTTTTTTGTCCTACGTAGGCGAATAAATAAAAAAATATGCAGTTTGGCTCATTGTTGACTCCTCCTGTAAGGTTAATTATTTTTCCAATAAAGTGGGTTCAGTTCTAAAAGGAGCTGGCTAAACAGGTTGTACGTTCAGAAGAGGGTAAGCGAGAGTAACTAGTAACTTAACTAATTACTTTTGATACCAAGTAATCGGTTAAGTAATGTTCTTACTTTTTAAGGAGTAATCAGTAACTATTTACATTTCCTGAGTAACTTGCCCAACACTGTAGATATATGATATGATGTATTATATGACTGTGATGATGCTATGTAAAGCCCTTAGAGACATGCTTGTGATAAGGGGCTACAAACTGAACTGAACTGAAAAAGTATACTAATGTAGCATAATGGGTACAGTGAGACCGTAATTCCACTGGGCAACTCACACGTTTGTCTGTGTGCAGTGATGTAGTGGTAAATAAAATGTGGGACACCCATCAATATAAGCATCGCAAGATTTTCATCCATTGTACAATGATGTGTACCTACTCTTAATCCACATAGTAAATATTCATGTCAGCCTAAACGGTGGTTGAACTACTACATCCCTGTGTATGTATGTGTACAGTATAGCCTTCCTACCCTTCCATCTATGTATTTCCCCTTGGCGTGTCCTTGCTCATCTTGGCTGGTAAATTCAGGTTGAGAAGGTATGACATCTAATAGAAATCTTGTGTGTCTGAAGGGGCCTAGAGGAGAGCGTGGAACAGAGGGTTTTTCTGGCAAGCCTGGATCTAAGGTACTGTGACTTCATCTTGTCCCCAAACACACTGGACACAACTGACAGTGACATCCCAGTCGCCAGGATAAAACGTATGTGTCTGCAAACCAGGGATATGGTACAATCGCAACGTAAATTTGAAGCAAAACATCTGCATTTTATGTTTCTGCAAACCTAAAATCTCAATGTGAATTTGCAACAAAACGGCGGTTAATTTGCAAATGTCACCAACTTTAAATGTAAACACAACAACTTTGCTTCTGTTTAAGCAAACTGTTTAGCCAAGTAAGACAACTTGGTTAAGGTTAGGTTTATGGTTTGGGTTGTGCTTAAATAACAAAAACATTAAATGTGACTTACTGTAAAGTTTTTTTATTCGTTTTCTGTATATCATACAAAATACAAAATACAGATTTAAATACACTTGACACTTTTAAACAAAAACCCATCCCACGAGAACCCCTAGCCTATTACACCACATACATCATGTCATACATCACAGTATATCAGTACACAAAGACACACAAAAGAAAAAGAAAAGAAAGAAAGAAAGAAAAAAAAACACAACAACAACAACAAAAACAGATTAATGAAAATAAATATGAGAGAGGGGGGGGGGGGTAAATCTATACATTTGAAATGCTTGAAGCATCCATTTTCTCTACCTGGTCCAGGACTGGCTGCCAGATGGTATAAAAGTCGAGAGCACAACCCCTTGTAGCGTATCGGATTTTTTCTAGGGTTAGATGATACATAAGATCTCTGACCCAGTGATTGAAAGTTGGAGGAAACTTGTCTTTCCATTTAAGGAGTACAAGTCTTCTAGCCAGAAGTGTGAAATGTAGACTTTTAACATTCTGGGATGCGAACACAGTTCTTCGGCGTCAACGGCAAGTGTTTATAACATTGATATACTGTACACATATGTAGAAATGTGATATGCAACATATTTTTGGTTCAGAAAGGTTGATATTCTACATATCCGTGGACTGCAGAAAAGTATAATGCCAACATTTTATTCTGGCGACCAGGCTTCTACTGAAGTTTCATGGATCTACTGTATGCAGAATATGAGAGAGCATGTGTATTTTCCTAATGCAAATTTGATATTTCACTGTGTCTTCTGCTTAGGGCGAGGACGGACCTCCGGGACCAAGAGGACCTCTAGGAGAGAGAGTGAGTTTGCAGCTGCGTTTTAATTAACTTAGGTTTTTCTTAAGAGAAAAAGGATCTCATATTTCATCATATAATGTAATGTGTATATTTGTGACAGGGAGAAGGTGGTTTACCTGGACAGCCAGGTGCTGGTGGACCAAGAGGAGACAGAGGTGTTCCGGTGGGTTTGGTTTTATATGCTCACCGCTGCACTTTATCATCACTATTGATGCTGGGGTCACCGAAGCACCAAAACATACCCATTGGGGCCACAGATCACACTTGATAACCTTTTGTCCCAGGGACTCATATGGAGAGGTTTTTGCTGTTTTGGATTTAGTATTGAATTGTGTAATGGTCTAAATAGTTATTCTTATACAGTACATGTACATTATGTAATTGGAATAATTTCTCATAAAGTAAATTATAGTGAAATTAACATCCTCATTTTGTGGGGAAACGTCCTGAAACCCGCTTAAGGACCCCTGGGAGGCCCAAAACCCTACTTTGAGAACCACTGGTCTGTAGAAAGAAGCACGTAAAGAAAAAAAGGCCTCTCTCTGGATGTGTTCATGTAAGAATATGTAGAAATACATGTCCATGTTCAATTTTGATTTTGGCTGCACCTCCATAGGGAGAAAGAGGACAAGATGGACCAATCGGGACGAAAGGTGACAAGGGCGACAAGGTAAGAAAGAAAACCCCGTCGAAATCTCTGCGTTTTACAACATTTTACGGTGAAATTAATTGCAGAGCATGTACAGTACTGAAGAAAATGGCTGAATCCTTGTTGTGTATCACAGCGTGTTAGTTACAGAGTCGTCCTCCTCTGTCACAGTAATGGTCACCCTGCAGTATTTGCTGTAATAAGGTCATTAGTATGCAGATAATGAGAATACACTGTCTGTTGCCTTAGGGCGAAGGTGGAGCCAGGGGACTGCCTGGTATTCCAGGAAACGTGAGTAAAATCTTTTTCTACGGTGAAAATTAACATATTGTACAGTAGTAGCTTCCCTATACACACACTTACAGGAAGACATATAACATTGCATATAACTCACTGTGGTTACATAGAAACAGCCTCTATCTGTGGAGGCATGATGAAGGACGATGTCTGTTTTTGCCTCTAGGTGGCCACTGTCATCCCTGAGCCTGGTGAAGCCGTAAGTATAGACATCTTTTAGTCAGCAGGCCAAGCTCTGTCGTGACAAGAAACTTGTTTTTATGTATGTGTCTGTTTGTTTGTTTGTTTTGGTCCTGTTTTTTTGTTTGTTTTTTGTTTTGCCCAAGTCAGTGGATTGGCCTCAATGCAGCAATCTTCAATTGGCGTCTGGGCCAGCTGCCAGCGGGCTGCCAGCCAAGATCCTTGGTAGATTCAACAAAAATAAAAAGGAAACTTAACCTAAAGAGATATTCAACATGTTGAGCCAGACAGAGATGCCAGGGTCAGATCATGTCAGTTTTTCAAAAAAGGGCGGGGAGTTTTCAGGCTTTTGAATCCGCCCACTCCACATTTGGATAGGATGAGCTTTTGTGGGGCGGGCAAATTTCAGAACCAATTGCAGAACCAATTACCATAGTTAAGGTCCTTACACATCGGGGGCGTTTTTTGTGTGCAAATCGCACGTCAATAATATTTTCAGAACCTATATCAGCCAATGCAACCGTGCATACCTGCAAAGTTTCGCTGAGCGTTATTGCGGTGTTAATTTTTTCGGGCCACGGTCGATTTTTCAGAAATTCGCTTCCGACGTGTACACATCTGTGGCTGTGATTGACAGGTGGGGCAAAATTCGCATTGCAATTTCGTGCTGTATATTCCCATCACTCTTGGTGTCTAACAGCCTTTAGACTTAAGATAACATACAAAACTTAAACGAATTCAACCTCTGAAACAGTACTTCCCCCCCCGCAATCCAAGTACCCCCTTTACCCGTCTACAACATTATGCTTAGAAAACTACAAGATAAAACTATAGCATATGATGCATTGAGTGAATGATAACCACCATCAACAGTAAATAATATGGACGAAGCCTACCATTGTTTTTTGGACTCCTGTTTGGAAGCCTTTTGTAGCCTGTTGCCATTTTGGGGTCTTTGCGCAGCTCACGCGAGACAGCACGAGATGAGGGGTTTCCCAGAGCCACAGCTTCGCCTGCTATTGGTCCATGACCGGCAAGTTGTGCGATCACTGAACAGGCGACCTGTCAATCACCCTCAAAACACCGTCTTTTCTATTGTCTATTTTACTCTAAACAGGTGAGTTATATAAGAATTTGCCCCCCCGTACAGTTGTTATGAAAGGTGAAATTAGCTATATAGGCCAAAACCGTGTTTTGGTCCATTCTGTAAACATGCTTAATCACTGCATTTTAACATGGGGGTGAACGGGAACGACTCCCTTTTGGGTCCAGCCTTAAGTGGCCATTCGAGGAACTACAGCTTTCAGGATAACAGCTTCCTCTGTAAAACCCTGAGGTAGCCCACTGATGATAACCCACCTTTTGAAGAATATAACATTACAAAATAAGAAATAGAGTGAAAGAGTTGCAACTAGTGCCTCCTGAGCAGATTTATTTTAACGTTTCATTCATTTTCATGATTTATTCTTAAACGTTCCAATTTTCCCCTTTCTCTCAAATCTTCCCCTGTAGTACCGCAACATATCCAGTTTGTGAATCACTGCTCTAAAGCAATGACTCTTATGGTGTAATGAAGTTCAGATCTTTGGTATGGCAGCCGGCTGGCAGCCGATAGGCCTTTGGCCCGGGAGCACCAGTTGGAGATTGCTGCCACTATACTCACTGAATTATGAACTGAAACATTTTCCTTTTTCTATGTATGCATGTATGTATATATGTATGTATGTATGTATGGACTATTATTGTTAAAATGACTAAAAACCTTTGAAACATACTGTACTGTATTATCTATTATGTCATTGCATTGTTTGTTTTCCTCGCTAGGGGAAACCAGGAGAGAAGGGAGAGAAGGGAGACCAAGGGAAACCAGGAGAGATGGTGACTTTTTGTTGTTGTTTTTGTTGTTGTTGCTTTCTTGTATGTTTTGCTTCAAATTCCTGTAAAATATTCAGGGTACATTTGGTGATATGCAGAGGAGTCCACTAGATGTCAGTAGAGATTCAAATTATTGCCAAATGTATTGTGGTTGGAGCTGATGACTTTCCTTTGCACTGTCCTTCCCTCTGCCTGTGAGTCTCTACAGCATCCTATGGAGTTAATGGGCCCTGTTAATTATTTTGTCACCGATCATCACATCAATTATTCATACATGGATATTGTTATTGTGTACAACCTTCATTAGTTTGCTATCCTTGTCATCTGCAATAATCTCACCACCTAATTACTGCTCTCTCTCTCTCTCTCCACACACACACACACACACACACACACACACACACACACACACACACACACACACACACACACACACACACACACACACACACACACACACATATTGGTGGGGGGATCCTTTTGACAGTACTTCGAGCAGTAGTCAGAAATTTTGACAGAAAAATAACAAACTTTGACAAGATATGCCAAGAATAGATCTCAGAATAGATCTTGGTATACACGCCTACACTTGCAGAACTAACTTACTGCCAGTTCCTTACACTATAAACTAACTTGTGTGTGTTCTCTGAAGGGTCAAAGAGGATTACCTGGTGAACAAGGTTTTAAGGGACTGCCTGGACCACAGGTGAGAAACTACTGATCCTTCACTTCTCACTCACAATACTCTAAATTTATTCCCTGTACTTTTTGTATTGATTATTTCTGATTTGCCTTTGTGTTTCTGTTCAAACTAGGGTCCAAAAGGTGACATCGGACCTACAGGAGAGACGGGACGTGTTGGAGACCCTGTGAGTCAACCAATTTTGTCTCACCTTTGAACACCAAATGGCACGATGTCCTATGCTGTGATGACTGGTGTGTTTCTCCATGCAGGGCCCACCTGGATTGACCGGTCCTCAAGGTCTTCGCGGATTACCGGGCAATGTGGTAGGTCTTTTGTGTAGAAAGATGATCATGCCATGTATGTCATGTGACTATCTGCTGTACAAGCATGATGTCTATGGGGTATCTGAAGCAGAGCAGCTCGGGGATATGGAGAGTACTGTGGAAAACAGTAAAGAAAAAGTCACATGGGGCATCTGGGTATAGTGTGTAGAGGTAAAAGCACTCGCCTACCACTGCGGAGACCCGGCTACAATTCCCGGTAGCGGTATTTCTGGCTTGGTCAGACGTCCCTACAGACAAAATTGGCCATGTCTGCGGGTGGGAAGCTGGTGGGGTATGAGTCCTGGTCGCTGCACTAGTGTGTAGTGGGGAGAATAGTGTGATCTTCCCATGTGCTGCTACATCCTGCCAGTGAAACTTCTCACTGTCAGGTAAAAAGAAGCAGCTGGTGACTACAAATGTATTGGAGGAAGCATGTGCTAGTCTACAACTCTCCCCAGATCGGCAAAGGGGGTGGAGCAACAACCAGGACAGCAGAGGGAAATTGACCAAGTACAATTGGGGAGAAAACGAGAGAGAAAAAAGTAACAACGTCACATGTGAAACCCTTTATGTGAATTCAAAGCATGTGTGCTTTTTGGACACATTTGTTTTGATATGTGAATAATTATTTTTCATCAATTTCATGGCTTTCAGTCATGTGATGTTTTTGTTGCGGCTGCCATCTTGGGTACCGAATGCATCATACACGTTTTTAGTACCTGGGAGGACTGTTCAAACCCTGCCATCTTTGAACTCTAACTACTCTTTCATACTTTGTACTACAAACGTTAAACACTTTTAGTACTTTATTACTCTTTTTGAGCTTTTTGCTATACCCTTTGTAATTTTCGAGAAATTGCCGTTTAAGTTTGATACTTTTTTCAACCTTCATAATGGGATCCTATGGAGCCAGCCTTGAGTCTGTGATGTCACAATTCACACTACCAGACTTTACAGGCTGCAGTGCACTTTTGACTAAATTCACACATTTTAAAACTGACAGTTCACACAACTTTAACACTACATACATGTGTTATACATCAAACTCTTCAGCTACTTCTGCTCTCACTCACAATGCCAATATTGTAAGCAATGTGATGTATAGTTTTTGAGATATTAACATTTGTTTGACACTAATGTTCCACTCTATTTCCAGTTGCACAGGGCATCTTGTTGTTTCAAATTGGTCCTCAAGATGGCGCTGCAACAGTTGTATGATGTTAACAGAAATCTATGAATAGGTGAAACGTTTTTTTTTTTAAACTAGTCTCCCTGTCTTATATAGGGCATCCCTGGAATCATTGGGCCTCCTGGTCCAGTTGGACAGAGAGGAGACAAGGTCAGTTACTTTTTTTCTTTTTAAGGGTATGTTTAGCTAGATGTGGATTTGAAAGTTTTTCCGACTTTGTCTATGTTCAGTATTACATGTATATGGTTTTTGGCAGCACTGAGTGAGAGAGAAAATGACACTGCAGAGAATGGAAGTGAGCGACCTTGCATGTCCTTCAATATTGTTTCAGCAGTGAACCTCTTTGAATTCATGTCAGTCCTCCGGTAGTGGGTTTCAGAACACGTACTATTCCATCGCATCCCTTTGTGATCTTTCCTTTTCTTTTTTCTTTTTCTTTTCCACAGGGTAGGGACATTTTGTGAATGCATAATATGTTACATCAGGTCTGTTCATGGCCATCTGCCCAGTAGCGTTGCTTTAAATTCACCTCAATGTAGAGTACTGAAGACCGTACGCACTGGACCTGATGTAATGAGTCAGTGTGCGTGTGAGTCATTGGTGTGTATTTCCCATCAGATATTCACAAAAAGCATTAAAGATAATAACAGGGCCAAGTGACTAGGCTAAAATTTTGCATGCACAGTCGATGCCGCACACTATTTACAATTCTGATCAACAGACTTCTGCATGAACGAGTTTCTCCGGTACACCTGCTGGGGTACCAGTTGTAACATTATCACTGCCATTTGCTTTAGGGCGAATCAGGTAAAGCGGGCCAAGCGGGTCCTCCGGGCCCATCCGGAGAGCCTGGTTTGACTGGACCCCCTGGAGCGCCAGGGAAGGGGAAAGACGGACAAAGTGTAAGACACAGATTTTTTTCCCCCTGTCACAGTCTATCTCAGTATATTGTTGTCATATTCCAGACTTTTAGAATAGTTTTTGCCCAACTTGTTAGGCTGGCATAAAACTTTATGACCCAAACTAATAATGTACATCATAGTAACTTGTATCAAAAATGATGTAAACTATATGATTTTTGATTTTGATGCTTTATTGCTTTTCCGAAAATACGATTGAGTTCTGCTGATATTGTTGTTTTTTCCCACCAATTTAACCCTCCTTTTGATTACATGACTGGACTTAAGATCAGGGAATAGGACCCTAAAGTGTGTCTCTAGTTTTCTGCATTGCCTCTATCCATCTGCCTCCCTGTTAATGCATGTTGAACCACATCGCCACATGACTGGCTCTATGAGAACAACATGAGCCATGTGCAGCCATGCCAAGGATTTTTACCTGAGTTGGCACATTTCTGCGCCGCAGCTCAACACGTCCCCTTCATAATTTTTCACCCCAGACATGTGGTCAACCCGCTGACGGGGCAGCAACAAACAGGAAAAACATGATTAAGACATATCACATTAACCAACACACGAGCACTTACAGATTGTGTGTGTTTTTTACTGCTGCCAGGTGCGGCCCCGAGGCTTCGCCGCAATTATGTGAACGAAGAATAGTGACTCGTACGAACTTCCAAGTCTAATTGATTTATTCCAAAGAGGCGGCTTAATTGCGGCGTTTGAATGCCAAGCCTTTTGATTGATGTCATTTGTAATATTACAGGGAGAACCTGGACCACAGGGAATTCAAGGACCTCCAGGGACAAAGGTAATATAGAGAAAAGCGTGTGTGTGTGTGTGTGTGTGTGTGTGTGTGTGTGTGTGTGTGTGTGTGTGCGTGCGCGCGTGCGCGCGCGGTGCGCGGCGTGTGTGTGTGTGCGCGCGCGTGTGCGCTTTTGTGAGTTGCCCAAGGTGTTCTTTTTTATCATGCACAGGTGCTCTTTTATCAGTGAGAAAACACTTTTTTTATTTCTTCTGGCACCAATGAACAAAAAACAATTCATTTTTGTCAAAAAAGCCGCAAAAGCAATTTCTATGTCCAGCGCTCTGTGACCACACCACACTGATTATAAGCAGTTCTTTGCTGTGAAGAGCCTGCAATTGAGGGCATAGGATGGGAGAGGCTGGACAGGGGCATTTGCTGGATTTATGGTGTTAAATCACTCACCCTCATCACCTAGACGTTCTCTCTTCTGAGTAGCAAAATGTCAACTGCAGATTGGATTTTTTTCCATTACCGATTAAAAAGAGTGGTATTTCTGGGATCAGCGGCCACCGCAGAATGTGACAGTAACAGCGAGACTCTTAGCCAAACATTATGACTGAGCTGACATTATCTAAGGCGCAGGATGGTGAAGTCAACCTTTTCTATTTTTTTCTTCACAGGGCCAGCTGGGGTCACCAGGCCAACAGGGGTTGCGAGGGGACAGGGGTACGCCAGGAGAAGGCAAAGTCGGTCCTCCGGTATGAGTGTGAAACTTCCGAGAGTGTGAAATTATCTTTGTATCGCTCTTTGTGCGTCTACATTTACACTGTTTGTGTTTCACAGGGACTTGCAGGGAAAAGTGGCGAACCTGGACCTGCGGTAAACATTTAAGATAAACATTCAACACCTGTACTGTACATGTATTTGCCATGTCATATCTCTCTAATATGCCATGTCATATCTCTCTAATATGTCTTCACTTGTGTTTTAGGGTATGAGGGGCCCCCCAGGACTTGCTGGTCCTCAAGGCCCTGCTGGACACAATGTAAGTCCCCCCGCCCCCGTTTGTCAACAGGTTATCTCAAAACGTCCTGAACGGATTTGCACGAAACCTGGCAGCAAAGCAGGTCATGATCCAACTTAGAAGTAACTAACTTCCCACGCCCACTGGCCAAAAGGGGGTGTGGCAATGGCCGTGGCCATTCACAAAAAGGTGCCTAACTTCCAAACGGATTCACGTAACACCACAAAACTTTGTAGATAAGTAGGTCATGACAGACATAGGCCAACTTAGAACTGATCAACTTTCCATGCCCACTGGCCAAAATGAGGTGTGGCAATGGGGGAAGGCTACATTTGTCATGCATCTCTAACTTGGTCATTTTCAAGTACAAACACAACAAGTTCTGTTAAATAACGACGCTTTAACGGCGAATAATAGACACAAAATTTCACACCTTGCTTTCTCCCAAAAACAGGGTTTGCCAGGAAGGCCGGGAGAGAAGGGATCACAAGGAGAGCCTGTAAGTAATGAAGAAAACAGTCCCGTCTGTGCTACTGTGTGTATAGTGTCGTTTCTACACTAGAGAAAATCTACATTCTCTTTTCTAGAAATTCCTTCAACCATGTAAATTTAATCTAAAGTGGAATATAAGTGTCATAAATGTGAGCATCAACTCATGACGTCAGAAATGTATGAATTACTTTTTTCTCCAACCTCAATAAACTAATTTGTGTAATTAATGCAGAGACATATCAAAACTAGGTGAATGCACACTTGGTACAGTGACCAAACAAGACCGGAGATACTGCATAATGCAAAAGAGGCCGATTAGCTCCAGAAAGTATACATCAATACTCACACCTCTATCATATATCATATCATATCATATCATATAACATATCATATTATATCATATCAACAGTTGAGACGCTAATCAAATTACTTTCGAACCCCTAAACCTGGCATTGAGCTACTGAAAAAGGAATCCCTAACTTAACTTAATCTCTCTCGCTCTCGCTTATTCATTCATTCATTCATTCATTCATTCATTCTCTCACTCACTCACTCGTTCATCCATCCATCTATTAATTCATTTATGTATTCATTCATTACTTCTCAGGGAAAGGCAGCAGACCTCTCCGAGCTCGATCTCAAGGTAAGGAACTCCTCCATTCAAGGCAAAAACACCGGCTGAGATCCTGAGACCCATTACTTTATCACATCTTTTCTTTTTTGCCCCCCTTCCCCCTCCTGTCTTTTAGGGTGTGTGCTCAGACTGCCCCGCCGGCCCAATCGGACCACCCGGTCTCCCAGGGGTCCCAGGGGACAAAGGACACCCTGGACCAGCGGGGAAAAACGGCCAAGATGGCTACCAAGTACGACAAAGTCATGAATATTCCCTTATCTTTGGTTGATGGCATCACATCTCCTGCAATGCAAAGTCTCCTATGATAACTTTAAAGTAGTATTATAAAGTATGAGTCACATACAGTCAATGGTCAAAGTGGATGTGATGGACGGAGAGGCTGTGTGCGTCATTAGGCCGGCCTCCTCCGGGGGCAGCGGCGAGCGGTTAGAACCTGGTGACGCTGCTCTTGATTGTCTTGCCGGGACAGAGACTGATGGGCTGCCGTGTCATTACAGGGCCAGCCGGGAGCGGCCGGACCTCCGGGGCCCCCTGGAGCTGACGGAAGCAAGGCAAGTCCCACGCCGTGCACATAACTGCTCCCGCATGACCCCAACGCCAATTAGTGGCTACTGTGCATCAAAATCCATTTTCTTTCTTTCTCTTTTTTCATGAAGACAGATGGAAGGGTCAGGTTTAATAAAAAATAAAAAAATCACATCCCCATATTTCAGAAATGCACAACTACGTCCTCTTCATAATAGTCTGAACATTTCTGAAGTGTAATTGTGTGACTGACAAGGTATAATCATTTCTAATGGTTGGTATCTCATCTTTTGTAGGGTATAAAAGGCGATCGAGGACCTGCTGGAGGGCCTGGAGACAAAGGAGATAAGGTATGACTTATTTATGACTCACTAGTCTTACATTTTCCTATTGCTTTTGCTCTCTCTCCCTCTTTCTCTCCCTCCCTCAAGAATCTCATTCAATGATTACATTCATTTCGATGCTGTAAGTATAAGACGATACTGAGTCACAGAATGTCATAATTTCATCCCTTTTGTGTGTGTTGACAGGGACACCCGGGACCCCCCGGCCACCCAGGAACTCCCGGCCTCATGGGCGCAGCTGTAAGTACCTATTCCGGGCGTATACTGTGTACACCCGTGCACATTTTCTCTATTCTGTACAGCATATGCCCTTGAAATGAAATGATACTTGAATACAGTTGACCTCTGCCAATACCGTTTTCCCCCCTCTTCAGGGTAACGATGGACAGCCCGGCCCTGTCGGTGCCCCCGGAGCCCCTGGAGAAAAGGTCAGGCTGCACTCCATGCACTCTTTACCCTTAGAGAACTTATTACCCAATGTGTCATTATTGTACCACCCTCCTCCCTCCAGCATGTAGGTCACTCAGCCCAAGTGGTAATAGTGGCCATTAATCACTTCCTTTTTGTTTCTGGCGATGGTGACCTGTTTGTGTTTTGGTTGTCTGTCTTTACTAGGGCAAAGAGGGTCTCAAAGGGATCCAGGGACCAGCGGGTCTTCCCGGCTTAATGGTAAGAACAATTGATTTTTTTTTACGTTATGAAAATAGATATGGTTCCAGCAGCACTGTAATCATTTTGAATTTCCGTGGGTGTAGAAGTATCACTGTAGGTCTATTCTCCTGCAGACGCTAAGTGATAGATTCCATTTCCCTGCAGGGTCAGTCTGGGAAAATGGGAAAAGATGGCCCACCAGGTGAAACGGGAGAGCGTGTAAGTAGATGAGGATGTCTTGCCTTGTCAGCGAGGCAAAGTTCATTCATAATGCTTGACCACAATCTAGCATTGTCTGTCTTTAGATGGATGGGATAGTATTATGTGCATTGACATGATGCACAGCGTTCATATCTCTCTTTGTGATTTCAGGGCAAGCAGGGAGAACTTGGACCACCAGGCAACCCTGGGCTCCGAGGAATGCCGGTACGTAACCACGGCTAAACCCAGGCTACACCTGGACCTTTCTGGGACTAACCTTTTCCTCTTCTTAAAAAAGAAGAAAAAAAATATGTGATGTAATGTAATGTAATGTGATGTGATGTGATGTGATGTGATGTGATGTGATGTAATGTAAACTGACTTGATACGAACACCTGCCAGTTCAAATGACTGCGGGTGATTTACTGCTTTTTTATCTTTCCATACAGGGCTTTAAGGGTCACAGAGGAGAACCTGGATCCCATGGATCTAAGGTCAGTGTCATGAGGGGAAGGTGGATCTAAGGCCAGTGTCATGAGGGGAAGTGAAAATAATTTAGAAATATTTTTAGTGATTTATTCCCTAGTGTTACAGGCCATTCTGAGGGCGTTTCTAGCAACCAGAAAGAGCCACTGCTCTGATTGACTAGCACCACTATATGCTCCGCCTCCTCCCCCTACCTCAAATATAAGATGATTGGATGACCCCAGTCAAGTCGGCTGTAACAACCATTGGCCCGTTTCAGAGGAGACATGTTGTCTTTGTCAGTATGTGTTTTTGTGTATTCTTGTGTCCTTTATGAAAACGTAGGAAGCACATTCTCTGGACACAAACAGTGATATTCTTGGATTTCCACTAAAAATCATCTACCGGTACTTATTCAAAATACAACTTTAGAAAAACAATAAACGTTTACTCATCTTATCCTTTTCACCCCTGAAAAGCATTCAATCATGCATTTCCAAAGATACCCCGCTGCCCTAAACAGCCATACCTGGAACTAATGATTCAATCCAGGAGTGCGGGAAATAGCGCACGGGTCTACTCAGCGTTCGACACGCCACATTGTGATGTCGGGATGAACCCGCCCCGCCACCAAACGTCTGACTCTCACACTTTTTCCCTCACGGCGGGAAGCGCCGCACCTGCTGCTTTGTCTCTGCTTCAGCACGCCGCCCCCAGGAAAGGCTTGTGCCACAGCGCCAGGCCCAGGCGTGACCAATAGCACGGCTGATTACAGAGTGAGCCACAGTGAGCCAGTCCGGCTCTCAGCCCCGCGGCCCGCTCCCTCTGCTGCCCTGGCAGCACACAACTTATTAGAGACACTGAGAAGCCCTTCTTTGCAAAAACCTCCCGCAGGCACAGACAATCACCCCTTCTGCTTAGAATCAGTGCCACTGAATGTCAATCACACTGAAATTATATCCGCTATTCTTCACAAAGTCAATTGGATTCATGCAATAGCAAGACCAGATTCTGTACAGTACCACTCTGTGTTTCACTGTCGCTTTATTTGAAAGTGATCTCTGCTCAGCTGCCTTCATTTCTTCTAGGCTACTTGGCCTGCTAGTTAATGTTAGCAACTGAACCATTAGGAAACATAGCGAATAACATATACACAGCAGCACTGCTTATACACCAATATGCATTATTGGTGCATTATTCCAGATTTGAATAGGGTTATGAAAGATTAAATTCGCAACTAAGGTGTGAAGATTTATAGTACACTTTTACAATAATGCAACTTTTACGTTGTACAAAATGGCTAAATAAAGTTTCATAGTACCCAGGTATAGAGGAGTGAGAAGTTTTGTCTTGAGGACCATGCCACTAGTGGTCTCTGCGACCTCCATCTAAACAGCTCAAGTTAGATATTCAATATATCCAAGATTACTTGTCCGATCGACAACAGTGTGTAAAAGTGGGAAATGTTAGATCAGAATTCTTATCTGTAACTAAAGGTGTCCCGCAAGGCTCAATATTAGGACCAGTTCTATTCACTGCTTATATCAATGATATAATCCTGTACTTACAATCCTGTAATGTCCATCTTTATGCAGATGATACTATTTTATATTGTTGGTCTGACTCTCTCAAATCGGCTACTGAAAATCTGCAGCTCGCTTTTAACGCTTTGCAAAGTGCTCTCACTGATTTGAAACTCGTATTGAATGCGAACAATACAAAATATATGCTATTCTCCAGAGCCAAAGATATCGATTATAGCACCCTCCAAATCTGCACTTTAAATGGCACAGTCATTGAAAGAGTCCCTCATTATAAATACTTAGGCATCTGGATCGATGATAAATTCACTTTTAAACCACATATTGAAGCACTTGTTAAAAAGTCAAGAACAAAGCTTGGCTTTTTATACAGAAATAAGTCATGTTTTCCTATGTTTTGTAGGCGAAAAATTATTGAAGCAGTCTTCCTCTCAGTGCTTGACTATGGTGATGTCATTTATAGACATGCGGCATCCTCCACTCTTAAACCGCTAGATGCTGTCTACCACTCAGCCCTTAGATTTATAACTGGAGACACCTACAATACTCACCACTGCACTCTCTATCAGAAAGTTGGCTGGCCTTCCCTTTCTGTTAGAAGAGACCAGCATTTGTTTTTATTTATTTATAAAGGGCTTCTCCAAAAATTGCCCCCTTATTTAACATCCCTTATTAGATGGAAAACTGATACATGTAACACTTGCTCACGGGATGTGTTAACACTACAAATTCCAAGAATAAACACTGACCTAGGAAAGACTGCTTTTAGATTTGTTGTGCCATATTTTTGGAATGAACTACAGTGTACTCTGAAATTGGATACTCTGGTTTCAATGGGTCATTTTAGATATTTAATCAAAACCTTGATTGATTTTAGCTGTCACTGTTCTTAACTCGTTTTTAACTTCACCTATGTATGTGCTATGTGTTCTTTTTACATTGTTTATTTTTATTCTTGTGTGGTTGCTGTTTTTATGGTATTATGTTCTATTGATTGATGTTTGTATTACGCATTTGTACTCAGGTCTCACTTGAAAATGAGATCTTGATCTCAATGTGATTTTACCTGATTAAATAAAGGTTATATATATAATATGAATTCATAAGACATCCTTGAAGTTTATTGACATTGTTTCTCCCCTTTTGTCTTTTTTTTCCAGGGAGAAGATGGAAAGCCTGGATTGCCTGGGCGTGAGGGCAAACCTGGGAAGGAAGTACGTTCAACCATAGACGCAGTGCATTTTGTGGTGATCAACATGTCAAAGATGTGATCATTATGTCTGTGCTGCGTTTGTTTTTGTAGGGCGCTATGGGACCTCCTGGTGGAGAGGGACTTAGCGGTCCAAGAGGGGAGTCGGTGAGTCATTTCCAATCAGTGACGGAGCTCAGCCGGACACTTATTACAATAGCAGACAGACACTGCGCAATGTCAAAGAGACACATAGACATGGACATACTGTAAAGTAGCACTCATGCCCCTGTTGAATTTCTCTCCCTGTCCTTCCCCATCTATTCTCTCATTCCACAAACATGAGGGCATCTCTCTATCTCTCTCTTCTTCTCCCCCTCTCCTCTTGCCCCCCCCCCTTCCCTCTCTCTCTCTCTCTCTCAGGGCAAACCAGGTGAACCAGGGCCATCAGGAAAGCCAGGCACCCCTGGAGGCCCAGTGAGTTATGCACTGTTTTCTAATGCATACAGAATTGACATTTGCGGTTCAGCCGTGCTGCTGACAGTGTTATCCAGTGCGATAGTAGACGCACTAGCATCACAACCAAACAATAGTGAGGACTGCAAAGATCAGGGCCACAGCACGCTGATGATAAATATGACAAGTGTTTCTTTTGCTCCGAGGAATGATCATGTTTGGTAGAGACGTACTGTAGGTGATTAGGAATGATCATTTTTGGTAGAGACGTACTAGGTGATTAGGAATGATCATGTTTGGTAGAGACGTACTAGTGATTAGGTTGCTTTCACACTGGCGCCCCGGTACCGTTGCCGAGCACACTTGTCGCCCAAATTGACCCCAGACGTAGAATCACTTCAAAAACGAAACAGTAACATGTTCACAGCGAGTAGAGCAGGCACATACTGTATGGTAGAGGGGGGGTGTGATTCAAGGCCAGAGCAGGACATGAAGTATGTATTGAAGAGGTGAGCTTTCAGGTTACAGTGGAATATCAGAGTGACTGGGGTGAGCAAGGTCACCTCGCCCCGGGGCGAGCAAGGATGGAAAAGGGTTGTCCAGGCTGCTGCGGTAGTATCACAGAACAGGCTGGAGGGGAGGGCTGGACGGGGGCCTGGAGGTATGGAGCTGTAGCTCTCCTCGCAGGCTAGCATGCTAGGAGTAGCAGCGGTCCAGAAGAGAGATGACAAAATCTTGGATAGCCTGGTCGCCAGAATAAAATGTGGGTTTTGTACATTTCTGCAGTCCACGGATACATCAATTTGGGCACCCAGACTGACGACTAATAAGACTCAGATGGTACAGATGGACGATATTTCTGGGTTTCCGGTGTTGAGCGTACGGTCATTATTTCTAGGCCGATTGACGCGAGAACGGAGTTGGAGCTGATCGATTGTAGGTGTTAGAGTAACTGTAACTAACTGGAGGAGGGCAGACGATGTGCGGGGGGGGACATCAGAGAGGAGAGGATGAGAGCAGTCAGCAGAGGGAGCAGATCACCAACAGCCGCCTGGAGACAGGAGGGAGAGAGGACTTCCTGCTGGAGACAGGAGGGAGACGGGACTTCCTGCTCGCAGACACAATATTCAGGAGATGTAAAACCACACTGAGAGGCAGAGTGAAGATAATTAGGAGAAGGAGCCGCTCAGATGTTGTCAGATGCCAAGTGGCAAAATCCAGCCCGGAAGTAAAAGTGGGTGGAGAGAGGATAGAAAATAGTATCCGAGGATAAGCAGGATAGTGACTCCTAAATTGAAATGGCAGCATACAGTACATGTGCAGCGAAGTGTCGGTTAAATTCCTGCACTTTGCAGCTGGCACAGCCAGCTTGTCACCCGACCCACGTGTCGCTTGTAAATATGAATATTCATCTGTTACAGCTGGCACATCCCGCTGCAAGATTTTTTTAATCCGGGTTTCGACGCTGCATGTCAATAAGAACTCCAGCTAAACGTTATAATCTCGCCCGATCCTCGGTAATGAGTGCAGCTTTGAGAATTTAGCACGCCACGTGCGCCACATGTGACCAACAGCCGTGTCTCCGCTGTGTCGCAGGGCCTGAATGGAGCCAAGGGAGAAGGCGGCAACCCGGGATTACCAGGCTTTAGCGGGCCTAAAGGCCCTGCAGTAAGTGGTCGATCCCTTCAGTTAAAATGTTAATCCTCAAACATAGTGCCAATATGAGCAGCTGGAGGTCATGTTAACCTGCTTCTCTATATCCAGGGTCCAGCTGGTCCAATTGGCCCCGAGGGGAAACAGGTAAGCACTTCTAATGAGCATCGATGAGTGAAGAAGCCATGTATTTAAGTGGATTTCTGGCTCACAGCCGGGGTTTGCTCTGTGTTGTAGGGGATGCCAGGCCGAGGGGGCGACCGTGGAACCAAAGGAGACAGGGTGAGTACACAGGGGAGACGCCGCACGTCCCTTACGGCTTCCCTCGCTGTCCCACAAGCCATCACAGTCACTTTGAAGGTGCTGCAAGCCCAATAATGTATCAACGCTGTCATCTAATCAAGGGCGACCCAGGTGGGAAGGGAGACAAAGGCCATTCGGGAGATCCAGGTATGCCCGGGAATCCCGGACCCCCGGGCAGAAAGGGCCACACAGGGATGATGGGCATGTCGGGACCGCCGGGAGAAGCCGGCCCCCACGGGCCGCAGGGCTCCACCGGAAACCCCGGTATCCCAGGCCCAAGGGTGAGAACATCACTACAGCAATCCATTTCTTCACATTGTGAAACAATGACACGCTCAGTCGATTTTGATGTAGGTTTTAATAATTGAATGAAACATTTGCGTCTCCGTTACCGCAGGGAGAGTCAGTATCACTGGAGCAGATGAGACGGCTAATCCAGGAGGAGCTGTCCAAACAATTAGATGGTGAGGCGCCACTTCTTCTGACTCGGGCTGAGATGCTTAGCTCATTTGGGTTCATTTGACTGATTCCAATAGAGTTGTTTGATGCTTAAGCCAGTTGTGTGTGTGTGTGTGTGTGTGTGTGTGTGTGTGTGTGTGTGTGTGTGTGTGTGTGTGTGTGCGCAGCCAAAATGGCATACCTCATGGCTCAGGTCCAGCCAGCCCATGTGAAGAGCACAGCAGGCCGTCCGGGACCTCCTGGCCCTTCGGGTAAAGATGGCAGTGCCGGGCGACCTGGCCTTCCCGGAGAGCCCGGTATGCCCGGACAGAACGGAGGAGAAGGAATCAGGGGACCCATGGGCCCTAAAGGTAGGACAAAGGATCAGAGTACTGTTATTCGTTTAATTTGTTTCTCTCTCTTTTTTTTTGATAATTTTCCCCCCCAGATTTTTTGCCTCCAAATTGTACTTGGCCAATTCCCCCTGCTGTCCCAGTCGTTGCTCCACCCCCCTCCCATTCAGGAGAGAGTTGTAGACTAGTACATGCTTCCTCACCAGCCCCTTCTTCGACTTGTCACCTGACAGCGAGGAGTTTCACCGGCAGGACTTCAGAGGATCATGCTATTCTCTCCCCAGTTCCCCTCGACCCCGGCCAGGCACCGCAACCGACCATAGGGAGGCGCTACTGCAGCGACAAGGACACACCCTTAATCCGGCTTCCCATCCACAGAGCAACTAGGACACATACCCTTAATCCGGCTTCCCACCCGCAGATACGGCCATAATGTGCCTGTATGGAC
The DNA here is from genome assembly GCF_964638095.1 of Poromitra crassiceps. Classification (NCBI taxonomy): domain Eukaryota; kingdom Metazoa; phylum Chordata; class Actinopteri; order Beryciformes; family Melamphaidae; genus Poromitra; species Poromitra crassiceps. The sequence continues at coordinate 30,505,201 of NC_139643.1, read as the reverse complement.
GCCCGACCAAGCCGGAGGTAACACAGGGGCTCGAACCTACGACCCTTGTGTTGGTAGGCAGGGAATCCACCGCTGCACTACCCGGATGCCCATAATTATGTCTACTTTCTCTGTTCCTTCCAGGTGAGAGAGGAGGAAGAGGAGAAAAGGGAGAAGCTGGTGTGGGCGACAGAGGAGAGCAAGGCCCCACCGGTCCTATAGGTAACGCCCCGTCTCTCATTGCCCTATTCATTCTCATTGGCCCCCTCTCCTTGTCTTGATCTAAAGCGCTCCCGTGTCCCACAGGTCCAGCTGGTCTGCCCGGCTACGGTAAAGACGGCAGCCCGGGACAAGCCGGAGTCCAGGGAGAGCCAGGGAACCCGGGACCCCACGGTCAGGCGGGGCCCCCGGGCCCTACCGGCCAATGCGACCCCAGCCAGTGCGCTTACTACGCCAGCCTGGCACACCGGCCCCACACCAAAAACGTCAAGGGGTCTTAAACAGAGCAAGACGCAAAGAACTCAAAAGTCCAGCTATATTTATGAACTGGGACGCGTCGGTATGAATCAAGAACTTTTTAAGGATGATAGTCGCCTCCATTTGGAGGGCTGAAGCAATATGTGCTGCCGGTCAGATTCTTTGTTTTGTTTGTTTTTGGTATGACGCTTGGGACGGACAGGGGAAATGAGCAGTGGGCGTTTTTTTTTTGGTGGTCAAACTTAATAAGGGCTATAGAGGGCAGCTAAACTGTTTTATTTTCTTCCCCACACTCGCATGGTTCCTGTAAAATAAGGAGATATCAAGGGTGATGCAATTCTTGAGTGAAGATTTGGGTGTGTGATATTGTTTGTATCACTGTTTTGCATCAATTACCCTTCACAGCAGCCTCAGTGCAGCATCAGTAACCATAACCACTCTCCCAGTTGATCTGTTGCTGGGGATCTACTGGTAATCAACCAGCTGAGGGAACGATCTACTTTATTGTCAGTGGGGGAAACAGTCATCTGAAATACCAGTAGTGATTGTGTGGAGGAGTATGTGTGTGGAGAGCGGTGGATGATCCTGTTGTGCATGTCTTGCCTCCACGCTGGTAGTAGTTTGCATACTGTACTCCAGGCAGACATAACTTGTAGTAAAAAAAAAAAAAAAGGAAATCCACCCTAAAACAAAATTTGGCTGCACCCCCCCCCCAATTAAAAAGGAATTGTGAATGATCTAAAGGTACCCAGACCCCGCTCGCTTCTCCATCACATCCCACAGATTAAAGTCTTGGCAGTGTTGTTCTCTAGCTCCAGGAGAGATTGGAACGCTATGCATCCATTTTGGAAAAAAGAAAGAAAAAAATAGAAATGTTACAGCTCAGTCACCTCTTTCAATTGGCTCAAGATAGTTTGCATTTTGCTCTCAAATGTGCTTCTCAAATGTGTTCATATTCACAATCTAAAAGTCATCCGGGCAGACAACATGAATGACATGACCTTTATAAATGCTGTTTATGGTTGAAAATGTTCCTGCATCGAAAGGCGTCCATTATAGCTGCGTCTCAAAGATGCATGTCATCTTAAGATAAAGGCAGCTGTCACGGAAAACAATCGTCAATGTCGCGTTTGTACTTGTGCGTTTAATGAAGTGCCTGTAGTCACTCTCTCTCTCTCTCTCTCTCTCTCTCTCTCTCTCCCAGGCATGCCACGGGCTTTAGCAGTAAACAGCTTTGAGGAGGCGGTATAATTGCAGCCTTTGTTCACCTTAGCTTCAGAAGCCGCTCCGTTTTGGTTTCACACTACTTTCTCTAAACGTGTCACTTCCTTTCTGCTCTGTGTGGCTTATTAAGCGTCTGGCCTGTGGCACAGTGTGGCAGGGACCGGGCAGCTCAGCCCTGCTCTGAAAAGATGCCTTTTCTTATTTTGTCCCCTGGAAGCTAAAATTGGAGAGCTCCTTCCCTGAATCCTGATGAGCGGACCATTGTGTTAACCAGTTGAAAGATGTTTGCTTTATGTCCCTCGTGGACCAATTACACCTCTCCCAAACCCCCAGAATCTAGTAAAGAGCCTGCACAATGGTAGCACATTTGTCATCTTCTACAAAAAAAAGAAAGTAAAGAAAATACATCAGTACTCCAAAAGGGGAAGGGATAGGGCATTTTTCAAGAACTGATAATGTCACTGGGGGGTATGCAGGTTTACAATAAACAATACTTTTTTTCTGAATTTCCCTCCATTTTCTCCCCAATTCTACGGTCGTTGCTCCAACCCCGCTGCCGATCTGGGGAGAGTTGTAGACTAGTACATGCTTCCTCCGACACGTGCAGTTGCCAGCGGCTTCCTTTCACCTGACAGTGTGGAGTTTCACCGCCAGGACATAGTGCGTGGGAGGATCACGTTATCCCCCCCCCCAGTTCACCTCTCCCCAAACAGGTGCCCGGACCGACCAGAGGAGGCACTAGTGCAGCGACCAGGACACATACCCTTAATCCGGCTTCCCATCCGCAGACACAGCCGATTGGGCCTGTATGGATGCCCGACCAAGCCGGAGGTAACACGGGGGCTCGAACCTGCGACCCTCGTTTTGGTAGGCAGGGAATCGGGCCATTTGGAACTCAGGTCACCTGATTGAAGGTCATTCATGATGAATGTGAAAATGTGACTCCCGCACAACTTAGGTTTGAGATCGTTAGTAGAGCAGATTGGAGTTTTAGGGCTACAAACGTTTATCAGAGGCAGAAATAATCTGATTGGTTGAGTTAAACCTCAATGGGTGGAACCAATGGGGGTATGTTATCATCAAACATGAATGGCAAAGAAGGAACTGTGGTCAAAAAAGGACGTGGTCATTATACATTATGGTTATGCAGTATATCATACAAGCAAGTGATACAAAGCAGCTTTTACATGAAGGTCCAGAATGTGTGAAAGGAGACAGTTACTGTTCTAGTCAAATACATTCTGCACCCGCTTCATGCCTGTTAGCTGCCTCTCTGTTATTGGTTTATTATTGCACAGGCCATATCAGTATTGTACTTTCTTGGTTGGGTTTCATGCTTTGCACACCACTCCGCATGATGTTATGATGCATTTCTTTAACTCATTTTCTACTTCCAGGTAGACAATACTTGTACATCTTTAATTATTCAAAAGAACCCATTTTACCTTGCTGATTTGTTTTTAACTTATACTGCTAAATTATTCACAATTTGAACTAATACAGATGTGTATTCATTAAACAATGTGTATTGAATAACCCCTCTTTCCCTGAAGAATTGGTGCTAAGATGTTCTAAATTAGTAGCATATTTGTAAGTATTGGAAGGATACATGTACTGTACTGTATATTGTAATAAAGACTGGAACAGATCCATTTTATAGAACAGGCTTTTTTCTTTCTTTTTTCAACATACCTTCACTCCCACTTTCTCTCGTGGGACTGAAGTGCTCATATACAAATCCTTAGAAAACCATTTGTCTTTGTTGAGATGCAATGTAGTCACTGCAGTGACTTTACAGATGGCTGTCGCCAAAGTCCTGGGCATTGTAACAGAATTTTGAGTTGATCTCTCAGTCACTCACTGTTCTGTGTTGCAGTCAAGTCACTATATCTCCAGTCCGAGTCCAACTCCTAGAGTGCATTCAAAGCACATAATGCTTAGAGGGGAACGCTGTGTTAAGGATTTGGGTAACGCTTTACAATAACGTACACAAATAATGTAGTAGTTACTAGTAAACGAATCATTAACTAATAGTTAATGAGTAGTTAATGAATAATTCATCATTAGTCAATCACTAGTTAATGAGTAGTATCTAAGTTCCAGAGTAGAGTAGTTAATCATACCCTACTACTATATATTCACAAACTCACATTTAGGCTACTAATCATTAACCATCTATTCAGGAATTGACGACTAATCAGTAACTAATGTTTAACTAATATATTCATGAACTGACATTTATTCATCATTAACGAACAATTAACTACTCATGGAACTGACCGACTAATCAGTAACTAATGATTAACTACTCAGAGCTGACATTTAGTAATCATTAAGTAATGATTAACTACTCTACTCAGGAACTTAGATACTAATCATTAACTAATGACTACCTACTCACTCAGTAACTATGATTAACTAGTGATTGACTAATGACAAATTATTCATTAGCTACTCATTAGTGAATCATTAGTTACTAGTAACTACTACATTATTTGTGTACGTTATTGTAATGTGTTTACCAGGATTTGTTCCTTTTAAGTTCAGAAATTTGCACAGCTGAAAGTCCAGCTCAGTCAAGCCTCAAGTCTTTTCATGTTCACATCATGTAACAAAATTATAAGCTGATGAATGTAAGGCACAAGCAATGTGGTTCTATTGCTCAGAAATGCAGTAATACGGCCAATCATTAGTTTGAGCACTTGTAAGATGACGAATGAGATGGTAGAAGTGTTTGGCTATAGCAGAGATAAGTGGATGCTTGCCATGCAGAAGGTTGCTGGTTCTGACCCTCTCACTCGTGTCAGTAGTGTGAATCCTTGTACAAATAAGATCATGAAAAGCTGTCTGCCTTTAACATGACAACGATTTTCTCAAAATGGAAAGATTGAAAGTCAGGAAGAACATTGTAAACAATATCAATTTATTTTATGATATTCCAGAAATAGTTTGATATAGCTTATTCTGACATTGTCACTCGTTCCCCTGCAATCCATCTGGTCTACCATCTGTAAGCTGAATACGGGAATCAATCTGTGCTGCAGATTAAACTGGTACTTGCTGGTTGTTTCATTTATGCACACTACTTAAAGCGTTTGGCTGGGAGCCACCATGAGATCTATTAAATCAAAGGGATGTCCTTGTGGAGGGTGGCTGTGCTGCTAAGTCTAGCCAGCTGCTCGCTAAAGGTCATATTTGATCTGTGAATGTATCTGAGGAAGGGATGATGTTGACTCTCCTTTGTTCCCTGGCAACAGTGAGATGCCCTCCTGTATCCAGATGATATCCTTATCCACGCTGCTGACAGTGGCACCTTGTCCACCCAGCCCTTTACTGCCATGCTCGTGGATTTTCTGTTTAGTCTAATGGACATTTCTTGGACCCTGTAATGTTTCATTACCAGGCTACCACATGCATACTGTGACAAACTACTCAACTCTGTTACAATGTAACATGTTACATGTAAAATGTTACTACTTTCATGAAAGTAATTAAGTAAGCAACAGGATAGACCATTCACATATTCCATTAAATGGGAAATAGGCCTATAATCTTCTTAATGCACTCATGCCACACTTCCAAAACATATCACTTTATTACACTGAAAAAACATGAACATGTGAAAACCAGTCAAAACCAATGAAGGATTCTACATTTCTAAACAGGCGGAGATGCCAGCTACAGTATTAGATCTGCGCTGGTGATGGAATCTTTTGATCCAATGTGAGCATGTTTTCTTGTTGAAATAAATCACAACATAAACCGACTGCATAATGCTGGTAGAGGGGGGAACACAAACAAGTAGAAATGATGTATTCAGTGAGCTTATTGGAGGAATTCAAAGAGCACATGCATAAAAGGAAATGAGAGAGATGCACCTTTGTCATATTTTACAACCTGGTTCTGTTTGTTTTATGAAGGTACAGAAGGAAGACCGTGGGTGAGTGATTGCCTAGACTTGGATCGGACAACATCGCGGGCCTGCGGGGCCTCTCGTCAAGCCGGAAGCTTTGGCGTCGGTAGGTAGCAGCTATCTTTTGAATACACACCGTCAGATAAGCTCTCTCTAGAATCACACGTGAGTTAAAAAAGTCTATACAGTATTCTACAATGCGCCTTGTCTCGGTTTTCCCTTTGTGTCTCTTAAGAGCCGTGGCTCCAGATCAGCAGGCCTGGACTCATCCTTTCGCTGGGTCAGTGCCGGCTGAGATCGGGAGCGTCTGGTGGAGCGTGGGCGGGTCTCAGGGCTTCTTGTAGCTGGCGGAGTTCTTTCCGCTGACCAGATAGAGAGGCGGAACTCGCCCTATACAAGTCGAGGGGTCGCAAAGGCCGGGGGCCCCCGTGGCCCCCCTCGGACCAGGCGAACCCGAGACGCCGGGACTTCCTGTGTCGCCGTGCCCTCCGTCTTTGCCATCCTTCCCGACGCCAGCGAGGCCTGGTGCACCTAGAGTGGAGATACAAAATAGGATTAATATGTTTAAAGGGGAAATAAGTACGATTTTTACACAAGGAGTCTAACCACGTATGAGAAGAGCCTTGTGTTACCTGGTGCGCCGGGCGCGCCTGTGCTTCCTTTGATCCCCACGCCATCCTCTCCCTTGTCTCCTTTATCTCCCTTCACTCCAGCATCACCTGCAGAACAGAGTCACACACACACACACACACACACAGACACACACGCACGCACATTCGCACACGCACACACACATACACACACACACACAGACACACACACACACACACACACACACACACACACACACACACACAGACACACACACACGCACGTTCACGCCGATGAGAGAGCTGGAGCAGCCTATTGTTTTCAGAGCTGCTGTATGGGGATGTAATTGGAAAGCGTATTGGCTGTGCTCTGATTCAGCTCGTTAGGTGAATCATGGATTGGATAATGTTATGGAACGCTCTGCAGAACTTCAGTGTGTGGTGTCAGTGTGAAGGCAAAGACGTCACAGTTGTTTTCTCTAAAGGCTGCCAAGACAGAGAAGCCTTTGGACGCTCTCCAGAAACATGAAGGACAAGCAAAAGGCTCTCACAGCACTACAGTTTATCATATTTAATGTACCCCCAAAAAACTGTTTGCAAATGGCCTCCGTAGACTTCTGACACCTTTTAGGGAGTGATTTTTGAGCTGCCAGCGCCTTTTGCAATTCATTTTCTATGGTAAAGGCTTGTTAGGAGCACTCTGCTTTTTGGTGGAGCGCTCTCGCCGTTGAGCGCTGCTCATCAATGTCACTTTTTTTGACCAACCAATCAAAATCGAGGAAGATGCAGGAGTAAAAAGATGTTAAAAGCAAAGCCTGGAGAGATATCTCAGCTTTTTTGGGGGTTCGGCGTGAAAATGATTATTGTATTATCTTGTTGGGTTGATGTTAGCTTGCTATTTACCTTGTTATGCTAGCTAGCTAACATTAGCTACTAACTGTCTGTGCGCTGTGTGTCTGTGCATTTTGGAAGCACTCTGGGCTTTCATATTTTTTATATTCCAAAGCGCCCCGCCATGTGACATCATCAGTGATGTATCACTCGTGATGACATCACTGATGCCATCACTCACTGATGACATCACAATTACTTGAGTGACATCACTGGTGACTTCACATGACGCAATATTATTTTCCCCATGATGGCGATAACCTCGCGTCACCAGGCTCTTCTCGGCGAGAAAGAGCCTGGCTCCCGCCCACAATTGATTTTGTCACCCTACTGGTTCCGGCCTAGAGCCCGCCCTAGACCGGATGGCAGCGTTTCTAGCTCGTCAACTTTCACGTTAACTTGACAATTTGACCCAAGTATCAGAACGGCAAACAACAAAACAAAAGATGGACGTACCGAAGTTCTTTTAGAAACATTGCGGATTCACAATCTCACATCTTTTAAGCCAATACAGAAGCTTTGCATCAGACAATTAATCGAGGGAAGAGACATCAAGCTAACAGCAACACAGATGTTTTTTGGCGCACTGCCTTCCGGTTTTCATTCTGGTTCCGTGGTTTACGCCCCATGACAAAAAGCGGGGTGGAAGGTGCCCAGACTATGATGGCGAAGGCTAGGCGAAGGCATGACCCGCCCCTCTCTGCCTCTGATTGGCTGACTGTACTCGGCTGTTCCCACCTTCTTTCCAGGCGAGCCAGAAGTATCTCAAACGTGAGCAGCAGGTGCAAAACAATAATTAAATCAACAAGCATGAGATACTTCATTATATGGAACGTTACAATTACAGACCCTATATCTGAGTTATTTAGGCCTAGTTAGCCTACTGCACAGACGTGTAATTTTTTCTTGTTATTCCAAATTTAATCACATTGTTGCTCTGATTAAATAGAAGTACAGTTATTTGTGTAAAAAAAAGACTGGTAAAGCAGAAGTACTGATTCAACTTAATTAGCCTACTCAAGTAAAAGGAAAAAAGTACAGGCTCTGAAATGTACTCAAGTATAAAAGTAAAAGGTTTTCTGTGCAAGGCGAATAGAAACTCACGTCATATTAATATAATTCAAATACTATTCAACTTAAAAGGTCCCTTCAAAACATATTTTAAGATGCATAAAGACTATACTTTAATCTTCTAGTCTTAATCACTATGACCCACTAGCTCAGAGAGTTGGATTGCTGTCTAGCAGTTTGGCGCTTGTGGGTTTGAGCCTCAGTGACTTTTGAGGTTGTAGGTTTGATCCTCAGTCAGTTTTGAATGGCGACAGCCAGAGGAAAGAGTCATTTAAAGCCCTGAGAAAACATGGTTCAATCAGTCTGACTTGGTGGCACAGAGAGTAGGCTTGCTGCCCGGCAATATTGAGACCTCAGCCATTTTTGCGCCCGTGGGTTCGAGCCTCAGTCAGTTTTGAATGGTGACAGGCAGAGGGAAGAGACAAGGGCGCCCGGAGAAGAGCTGTGAGCGTGAAGGGCAGCTGGTGGTGTGAAGGAATAATACACACAGAGACACTGGGGCCAGAGGTTGTGGGTTTGAGTCCTGCTCTGCTGCCACTACCTTATTTCTATCAGTGTTCAAACTACTGGTAATGATAAAGAAGGATCACTGCTGCAGCTTATAATGTGAGTACTTTTTAAGAAATTGCCTGAGGCTGGGATTGAACCAACAACCTTTGCATATCACACAACATTGACATATTTATCTAAACTCTTCATATTTAGTCAACCTCATCCTGATTTTATTTAGTCAAGTTTTCGTCAACTAAGTGTCTAAGTATTTTCATCTCATCTTAGTCAAAGAAAACCGTAACTATTCATTAGAATTTCCAAACTTATTGTAAAGATATATTAATCTGTGATTCTGGAATTGTTTTAAGGTTTGAATGTGCAATACAGACACAGATGCTTAACTTCTTCTTCTCTTCTCATTGGATCTCTTCCCAATTCGTCCCCGCCTAACATTTTTAGTCTAGTTTTCACCAGTGAAAATAGGTAGTTGACTAACATTTTTCCTCATAGTTTTCGTCTATGAAATCAACACTGCATGTCTCCACCTAGTGGTGCACTCCTCTTCCAAACTCACACACACTTTTCCACAACTACACCATGTATCTGAAACAATGTTTACTTATTGTCAATCTCATCAAAGTTTCTGAAGACCATCTCCACGTGATCCCACTTCATAAAGCTGCATTTCCCAATGAAGGGCTGGGCAAACACCACATACTGATACATATTTCAATTAAAATACATGTCACTCTTGTGTTAGAATGAGTAAATGGGCATTGACACTGTTTTTATATAACCCTTGATCAATTCTCATTAATCTTTTATCTTTTCTTTTTTATTTGTCTTAGGCTACATGCATGCTAGCAAGCTAAACTGCGGCCTTGGCCCCTAGTGGCCAAATCCAAATTTTTTTCTCTGTGGACACTGGACACAGCCCCTTACTGTACATTGCATTGGCATTGAACATTATGCTATGAGTAGTAGAAGACAGATTCTGACCTTTCTTGCCTGGTGCACCCGGAATTCCAAAGTAGCCCGGGTGGCCTTTGGCCCCCGACGGCCCCGGCGCTCCGGCCGCTCCTGCCGCTCCAGCTGGGCCGGGAGGTCCGGCTGGTCCGGCGGTTCCGGGGGCACCGAGGGCTGCCGGCTTCTTCAGAAGCGCCTCCTTAAACTCTGCTAACTGTTCTAGAGAGGCAGAGGACATCACATAAGGATCACATAATGCAGAAAGAACATTTTATTCATGATAACATACAGTACATGTTGCTTTACACAACCACCCTGCCAAATTTGACTGATTAAAAATTACGTCAAGTGTAATAGGTTTCAAAATTGTGAAAAACGAAGCAGTATTCTCTGCTCTGAAACTGTGGAGGCATGTCTCCCTTCTGCCCTCCCCCCACAGTGCTGCACAACTTCATATTGTGATGCATTGTGATGCATTTTTTAGATTGGCATGGTAGGGCCACTTCAGCCTGATTGGTTCGCGGAGCAATAAGTCGGAGCATAAGCTTCAAACCCAACATAAGGAACATGATAAATGTTATTATTTAGGATTTGGATTGAAACTAATGTCTAATACTTTTTGATGTTTACTACTATGCACATAAGACCCTAAATTACCGTACATAGTTAGAAGGTTATTGTGGATTTGGGTTTCCAGGGGCCTCTAATAGAAAAGTCTTTCTTCAGTATTGTTATAGTAGTTCAGCGATATGCTGCAGGAACTAGCTGTAGGCCTATTAGTGGGGTCTGTGTTAACCAGATATAGCCCATATTTGTAGCCTACTTAGCTCTTTTTCAATTTTCATTCTTCATCATTGTTTGTTCAGCATTCATTTGCAGCCTTGTAAATACAAGCTCACCTGTACATATCATGCACTGGGAAAATAAGAAAGAATTGTGCGCCTCTGGCTGCTCTCCATAATAATATACATGAAATAATAGCCTACATGTGGTCTAAATTGAACGTTTACTTGCAACATAATGTAGTATTACAAACTATTACATGATCGTAAACAAATTAATTTTAGCAAAGAATGCTCGGTGTTTTATAAAATGTCTGGGGTCACTAGAGTTTTGTGACGTCAAAGTGGGGTCACAAACCAAAAAGGATTGGGAACCATTGGTCGAATGTGAGAGGCAAAGATAAGGTGGAATTAAAAGTAAACATCTTCTACCTTCTACAATGGCGGAGCACATTTCACGAAGCTTGGCATCAGTCACTTTGGGACCCTGTGAAATAATGAATGAACAATGTAAAGTGATTCTTGGCAGTTACAGCCAACACTATCGATTTCTACAACGGAAGCCATTGTAGAAAAAATCCATCATGTATCTACCCCGCATTAGTAGAATGGCAGCCAGTGGAACTGTACATGTATAAGGCCAAAAACTTAATCATTTTGGCTTCAAAGTGAAAGTAAAATGTATAAATAACCTCTGTTCAAAAAAGGAGCCACAATGCAATAAGCCTCATAGAAACAAGTCCAGATCGTCTACAGTCCCACAGCGCATTTGTTTTGATGACGTAGATATCAAGTTAATTACCAGTTTAATTGACTGTTTTCACCCCTGTTTGTCTGTTTGTCTGTCTGTCTGTTTGTTTGTCTGTCTGTCTGTCTGTCTGTCTGTCTGTCTGTCTGTCTGTCTGTCTGTCTGTCTGTCTGTCTGTCTGTCTGTCTGTCTGTTTGTCTGTCTGTCTGTCTGTTTGTCTGTCTGTCTGTCTGTCTGTCTGTCTGTCTGTTTGTCTGTCTGTCTGTCTGTCTGTCTGTCTGTCTGTCTGTCTGCAGGATATCTCAGATTTGCATGAAACTTGGCAGAAAAGCAGATCATGGGCCAACTTAGCAATCATTAACTTTCCACACCCACTGGCCAAAAGGGGCGGTCCAATGGGTGTGGCCAATCATATCAAAGGTGCCTAACTTCCAAACGGATTAATGTAAGATCACAAAACTCTGTAGATAAGTAGGTCAGGGGCCAACTTCCAACTGATTAAGTGTCCATGCCCACTGGCCAAAAGGGGGGTCAGGGAGTGGGATTTGTGCCTGGCCAATCACAAAAAGGCCCCTAAATTCTAAAAGGATTCACGTAACAACATGAAACTTTGTAGAAAGGTTGGTCATGGGCCAAGGACGAACTGATGAACTTCCACATCCACTGGCCAAAATGGGTGTGGTAATGGGGCGTGACAATGGGGGTAACCAATCACAGAAAGGCACCTAAGTTCCAAACGGATTCATCACTTTGTAGAAACCCCACAGAGGAAACGTAAGCATTTTGAATATCTATCGAGTGCCCTCTAGTCTTGTGTTCATAAAAGATGTGGCTATTTATGTACATAACTAAACAATGAACCCAGAAGTTTGTTCTCCTGCCGCGTGACGTCATAAAAATTCATTTGCATATCAAAATGATTATGGCATATTAAAATCACATCTAAGGTGTGAAGATGTATGACTTTCGCCACACCATGATGATGTTTTTTTTTTTTACCACATTGTGACTGCTGCATTGCTGCATCTGCAATGTTAATGGTAACACTTACAGGTAGACCTCTGGGACCTGATGCTCCAGGGATGCCTCGCTCTCCCTCCAGACCTCGCGCTCCCATTGGTCCAGTCAAACCCTCGTGGCCTGGCTGGCCCGGTCTGCCTTCCGCTCCTGTAGAGCCTCTGTGGCCCTTCGCTCCAGGCTTAAGGTGAGACAGTGAAATATTATGGCTACACTCTGACATCAGCAGGGCTACAGTGGAGTGTCTATACTAGGACATGGTTTGCCGTGCTTGCCTTTTGGCACAGTGCCTGCCTATTGTAGATGTTTGGGGAAGTTGGGCTAGTGAATAAAAAGGCGGGGAAAAGCCATTACTAGCACGTTATCTTGCTTGTGTTGTGTTAGGTTTGGGTGCTATCCAAAATTTTCTATTGAGATGCTGTTCCGCTAAAATATCGCGATATGCAATATTACCACCTTATTGAAATCTGATCTTACTATTCAAACACTGGAGGAGACAATGGCCATTTGGCATATTTTGTTTTCCGCTCTGCTATTTCCAGAAATAGGCTGATTGTGGATGGGAACCCACTTGAAATAAAAAATATTATTTTTTAACTACAACTATGATGATGATTATTATTTCACTATCCTACCAATAGTAGATTATAGCTTCTTCTTTTTAAAGTTTGCATAATTGTGATCAAAGCAGCACATGGTGCATGATGCTCAATACTGTGGAAAATATTGCGATAATCACAAAATATTGTGATATATATGATCTAATATAATCTAATTTGTGTATATACTGTATGTATATCATTTATAATAACAAATCCAGTACAACATGCAAAATATAACAACCAATTGTCATAGATCGCTAATCTCATACAACTTCAGACTTGGTTGTCATGTGGGAAACCCTGACACTGTCACCATCACTTTTTTAACCCATTTCCTTTCTCTCTCTGGTCAGCTACTTCACCAGGGCAGAGCAGTGCCGTTATTGTTGTTTAATTTTCCCAATACCTCTCCTTTGATTCCAGGGATGCCAGGAGGGCCCTGCAACACACAGACAGAGCAAAGAGCAGTTCTTTCACAGCCGTCATGAGAGAAGTGTGAGTTTAGTCTGTAATAACATACAGTATTATAAAGTGCAACACATACCTGGTCTCCCTTATCCCCTGGGTCTCCTGTCCGGCCTGTGTCTCCCTATTCACAAAAGTAAGATGATGGGTGTGTAGAAGGGCTATTGCAACACTTATAAGCAATATGCAGATGATGCAGTGCTGTAATATCATGTATGCAGACGACAATTGTTTTCTCACCTCACTTCCTTTTTGTCCCACTGGGCCTATAGGTCCCTGGACCGACCGAAGAAAAGACGTCATAATTGTTTTATTACATCATAATATTCAAATTAATACACATAAACGTCCGATTTTTCTCACTTGATCGCCTTTGAATCCAGTATGACCCTTCATTCCTTTTTCGCCGGTGTCTCCTTTGTCTCCTTTGTCACCCTGAAAATACAGCAAAACACACAGTCACAGCTGCTCTATACAACATGTAGCACATGATCATGGAATAACTTATCAAAATATACTAAAAATATCCCTCTCAATACTGTAGGTCAAGCATTTTATAAAACGTGTAATAAATTACATCACATGGACTTTAATTCAATGACTTCATAAGGAATCAATTTAGATTATTTTTTCAATGTTTTTACATTATCTATCGACTTTGGGTTACACTGTTGTATGAAATGTTCTATGTACTGTATATTATTTCATTTATAACATTATCACTTGCATTATCACATCATGTGAGAACTTATGGATGTAGCAGTTTCTCACCTCGATACCTGGAGCACCTGTAGCCCCCAATGGTCCCTGCTTCCCTGTTTCACCCTGGAAACGCATGGTAGAGATATACAAACTTAACCCGCTGTAATAAAGGGTAATCATTTCTACATTGGATAGTAGAAATTAATTGAATACACAGAAACTTGAAACTGTAACGAAAAAACTCACCGTGGCTCCCTTGGCTCCTGATTTGCCGTCTTCCCCGGGTGCTCCGGTCTCACCCTATAGAAAAAGAGACGACTCATCACAAGACCATCCTAGTCTACTGTAACTGGTGAATATAAGAAGAGGGGGACAGATCGCATGGTGGAGGCTTCTCACAGTTTTCCCTGGAAGTCCGACCGGCCCGATGGCTCCCTCGGCGCCAACATCCCCCTAAAAACCCCAGCAGAAAGATCGATAAGTCATTTTCCTCATTCTATGCTTATTTCAAACACGGTCCAACTCGCCAAGAATGAAAGCTACAGTAACGAAGTTGAGTGGCACCACAAATAATGAGGTCCCGGCTCTACTATGTGGACATGCATCATTAAACTGAGGACAATTCCAATTACCTTTTCACCAAGAGGCCCAACCAATCCCTGCTTCCCTGGCAGCCCCTGGGAACAAAACAACAAGACAAATGAAAATCAATTCTTTGTTATTTCTTCTTTATTTGTTGATTAAATTTTTTGTGCGGAGTAGGCAATTCTTAAGCAAACAGGTCAATGAGGCAGCATCACACTTGTACTGTATGTTCATTTCCAATATCTGTACAAAAAACAGCTGAATGAACCAGCCCGTCCTCACAAGGAAAACAACAACATTGGCCGATTTTCAAGGTCGTTGAAATGGTCAATGTTTACGAATGCCACTTCGAGTGCGTAAGTCGGGAGCCGTAACCGGGAAGTAGTGACACCCTCTGGTGGTCTTTAATGTACCATCAGTCTGATATTGAAATAGCTCTTACATGTAAAGGGGGAATTATGCTCACCCTGCCGTGAAGGGCGTGTGGGTGGAGCGAGGGGCGGGCGCGTCAAATGACGTAAATTTGTTGGGCGTGGTTATTCGCTAGCTCCGTCGGGCACTCGCGCGGTGCGACATTTTTTTCCTCACAGCGCGAGCAGCGCCCGGCTTCTCTCCAAACATGTCCGCTTTCGAGCCACTGAACCCTGAACACTGAGCTGTGTTTTCGCCACATTTCTTGACCCATGTGGTAGGCTATAAACTTAGATTTGCAACTGTTCGTTTTTAGTCATTTCACCAAGTAAATGTGTTGTGTTGAGAGCATTGTTGAGAGAGATTAAAAGCAGCACAGAGTAGGCTATCAGGGCTGAGAAGTAAAAACGGCTTTCAGTAAAAACAAGTTTGGTGAGTCCTTCATGTGCTGATGTGCGGTCGTTTGAGAGTGAAAGCGCACTCAATACTGCACAGCGTTTCATTGCGACTTTTCACGGGCTGTTCTCACCATTGTACAATACATGCTGATCACTTTCTGAGTATAATGGCATCACCCCCAGCGCGAGGTCTACACGGTGACTCACGGAGACTCGCGGGGCCCCACCCCCACGGAGCTTTGCTCGAGTATAAGAGCACCTTAAGGGTGAAGGGGTGAAATTGGTGGACTGGTAAACGTCCTTGTCTTTCAACTTCCTCGTTGTGAGAGTGTAGCACTTCTCCATGACATCGAATATATATTTTTTTTTTAAATAAACAAGGATGATATCATACAGATTTGTGGCTTCTACAGGAAGATATAAACAAAATGTTGCAGGTGCAGGACAACAGATGATCAGTAGCAGGTAAAACAGTAAAGTCCGCACACTGCGTAGTAGACTTAACTCACAGTTTATTTGTAGTAAAGCATTGATGTTTGAGTCATGGCGACCTTCATCAGAATGATGAAGGTCGCCGTGACTGAAACGTCAATGCTTCACCGTGAGCGAAACGTCAATGCTTTTCTACAAATAAACTGGAGGTTAAGTCTTAAGTCTGTGCGGACTTTACTTTTATACCTTCTACAGGAAGATATACCATCGTTTCACCACTGGAATACCCGTGGTAAGTCTACCTTGGGTGGGTTATGACATTATGGCTAATAATGAAAATCTCAATGAGAATATGAACGGGAAATACTCTTCCGGAACATTGATGTCACGGAACCGTCACGTGACTGTTGAGCTCTACTGTATATCAGCAGTGACAGGTTCAGCAGGGTCTGCAATATTTCACCTAGAACTACCTTTTTGGAATTGGATTTTTCCTGCCTGTTGATTGTTTGTCTATAAATGTTTTATTAACTGCTGGCTTCAAAGAGCGCGTTCTGCTCAGTTGGTTTCCCTGGCTGCTGCTGCTGCATACTTTGCAGCAAAGGTATGGCGTAGAATTCAGGTCAATGGTGAACTGTCTCTTGAATTGTATTCTTCAAGTCAGAAGCACAAAGGTGTACGGCTAAAAAGAAAGTAGTGTTGGACTCACCGGAATACCCACGATCCCCCTGACACCGACTGTCCCAGCAACACCAGGCTCTCCCTGTTGAGGACAGTAGATGAAGAGTTTATACATAGCCTATACAACCATGTGGAATGACAAATAGGATAACACAGGGGCTTGAACCTGCGACCCTCGTGTTGATAAGCAAGGAATCTACTGCTGCACTACCCAGACGCCGACCCAGACGTGACATTTGAATTTCTTTGCGTATTAAATTGATACTTTTTATTGTTTAATATGTATTTGTTATCTTTATTTAAAGGTGCTGTTTCTGCAGTGTGTGCACCCTGGCAAGAGTCCATTGGTTAAAAAATTAATAAAGTCTGGGGGCAAGCTCAACTCGCCCGGCCGACGGCCGCGCCCATTTTTTCATGCAAATCGAAAATCTGTCTTGAGAGATTAATATCAGTCAAACGCTAATGATGAATAATGAGTGTCATGGCATACATTATGTTAGACAGTAAATGTCAGTGGGACACACACACACACACACACACACACACACACACACGCGCACCTGGCTGTAGGACAGAGTGTGTGTGGTGCGGTGTGGTGTCAGGTGTACTCACCTTGGCACCGTCAGCCCCGTCAGCTCCATCCACGCCATCTTTGCCAGCATTTCCCTGTAATGTCACACCACACAATCACACTCAGTACTAACCCCTCACACCCCTCACACCCCTCGCCTCCCCTTAAATTTCCCCTTAAGCAGTGGTGGATGAGGTACCTGAGCACCACACTTGAGTAAAAGTACAGATATCTTACCATATTAGTTGAGAAAAACAAAGTCTTAACGTATCTGATATTTACTCTTCATAAGTATCAAAAGTAATTTTCAGAATGAATTGTATGTACTTACTGTAGATATTGAAAGTGCAAGTAAATGCTATTAATAAAATAAATCAAGCAGTCATCATCGATTCTTCTCGTTCATGTGATCTGACATGCCTGGGTGTGAGTGGAAATCTTCTTGAGTTTTATAGCGGTTGGCAAACAACGTTATGGTGCATTACTGCCACCAACTGGAATGGAGTGTAGATCATGATTAATGTAACTTGCAAGCTAGGAGCAATGATTTGCCAAACCTGCTTTCTTGCAGGCTACCCAATTTTTTCAGATTTTATTTTGTAATAACGAGTAACAAAGATGCGTAGGGGAAATGTAATGGAGTAAAAGTATATCTTATTTAGGAAATGTAGTAGAGTAAAAGTGAAGGTTGACAGAAATATAAATACCGTGACAAAGTATTTGTTAGTAGTTGGGTTGTAATACTTTGTTACAGTACATTATATCACTGCCAAGTAGTGGAAAAAAGTTAAAAATCTCATCTGTGCATCGTGTACATAATTCTCCCTGTAAATCAGCATTAGACTCTTGTTTACAAAGCCTGCTGGAGGATGGAAGAAGCGACAGAAGAATATCGAATGCGGCTGAATCAATCAGTCCGATCCAATCAATGCTATCGGTTTACTCACAGTGTCTCCTTTTTCTCCCGCAGGACCCTGCTCTCCTTGAGGCCCCACAGCTCCCTGATGGAACCAACAGAAAACCATGGATTTGAAACACAATGAGAAAGGCTCTTTCAAATCATATAGGAATAAAAAGCGCAGAACTCACCTCTTCACCTTTGGGTCCCTCCAATCCCTGGCGTCCTCGGATTCCCTCCACGCCCTGAGGAAGGAAATCACAGCACATGAAAATGACATCATCGGGACAGGCCCCGGCCATCATGGAAAAACGATCCTCGGGCCGAGAGAGTTCGTTATCAATAACATCCTGCCCTTTCCCCCCCTCGTACAGTAAATTGCAAAGGTCAGAGGTCAGGATATCGAGCTGATCAAATTAAGATTGCTTACGGGAGCTCCGGGCGGGCCGGTGGGTCCTGGGATGCCGTTGAAACCGGGAGGACCCTAGGAAGAAAACACAACCGATTTATTTATCCACCAACGCAATGCTGCCTTCACTGTCAGTCTGCCTTTATCAGCATTATTGTTATGGAGAAGTGCTGTTATATGTTTACAGGCAGAGTCTGAGATTACCAACTGCCAAATGCCAGTGAAATGTGTCTTGGGTGGATAAATCAATAAAACATTTGAATGCCTCAGTTATATTGAGTTCTGTTGCAACTTCATGATGAATTATAAACCTACAAACCTCGATCTATTAAACAGAAAAACATTCCAAGGATCATTTCATATTGGCCAATATAATTAATATCAGAGGTGTGACCAAGTCAACTCAAGTCCCGAGTCAGTCTCAACTCAAGTCCAAGTCATGAATAGAATATGAATATAAAATGAATAGAAACGGATAGGTAATGGCTAGAATAGAATAAACATGAGGATAGAACAA
This sequence comes from Poromitra crassiceps, assembly GCF_964638095.1. NCBI lineage: Eukaryota > Metazoa > Chordata > Actinopteri > Beryciformes > Melamphaidae > Poromitra > Poromitra crassiceps. The sequence continues at coordinate 30,486,380 of NC_139643.1, read as the reverse complement.
AATTAGTTTAATTTCTATAAGTTTTGACTTCAATAAATTCAGTCATTCCATACAAATTCAGAAAACAGAATTTCAATTCAGGCATCTACTGAAAGAAATCACACAAAACACACAAGTCAAAACTTTAGAAACTTTTCAAGTCATCAAAGTGCAAGTCAAAGTCAAGTCCCATGTCACCAGAACCCTAGTCAAGTCAAGTCTCAAAGAATTCAAAGTGCAGTCCTCCTCCCCTCTGATTAGTATACTCATAGAAACATGTCACCTTACACTTTAATCCAAAAATAATAACGATATGGAGGAGCTTCAGTTTAAACTTACTTTGTCTCCCTTCTCTCCTGTGGATCCAGGGAATCCAATAGGCCCTCTTTGCCCCTACAATGAAAAAGAGGAAGTTTTTAATAGCATATCTTCTTCAGATCTTCTATAAGCCCATACTGTGTTTATGAATGTTGAAAAAGAGGCGTGGCTTACATCATCGCCCATCTTTCCCGGGGGACCCTGTGCACCTTGCAGTCCGCTGTCTCCCTGCACATAAACAAAACACCATCATTAAGCAACAAACAGAGAAATAATCACATTACGCTCTTTATATGCTGCAACAAAACAGCAGACAAGCTGTTCTCAGTGCCAACCGCTTTCCACACAGCTGGAAGCCGTTCAGTATTCAAATACACAGTGAAATCTCAATGAAAAGGAACTGTTAACGAGGTAATACTTCCTTGTGTGGAGGAGGTGTTATTTTCCTGTGTTGTAATATTCTTACATACCTTCTCTCCAGGGTCTCCGGCTTTGCCAGGCTCCCCAGCCAGGCCTTTGTGTCCCTGAGGGCAGCAAAGCAATCAAATTACTCTACATATTTGTTTTATGGCATTGATGCTGTTGTAGGAGGCACTAATTGTCTTTTTTGAATCAAATGTTTTCTCTCTCCCATTTTCTCTCCAATTGTACTTGGCCGATCCCCCCTGCTGTCCTGGTTGTTGCTCCACCCCCTCTGCCGATCTGCGGAGAGTTGTAGACTAGCACATGCTTCCTCCGATACATGTGCAGTTACCAGTCGCTTCTGTTCACCTGACAGCGAGGGGTTTCACGAGCAGGACGTAGCGCTTGGGATCACGTTAAACCCGGGTCTCCGTGGTGGTAGGGAAGACATTTTACTTCTACATTACCCAGACGTCCTGAGGCACTAACTGTCATTGCATGAGCAGCAGAGAACAAAGAAGCTGATGTAGTGTATGCGATGTATAGATTTTGAGATATTAACATTTGTTTGACACTCGTGTTCCACTCTATTTCCAATTGCTGAAGCCAATACAGGGCATCAATTTTCCTCACCTTCATCCCTGGCAGCCCAGTGAGTCCCCGTGGTCCAGCAGGACAGGCAGCCGGACACTGCACAGACAGAGAGAGAGAGAGAGAGACAGACAGACAGACAGACAGACAGACAGACAGACAGACAGACAGACAGACAGACAGACAGACAGACAGACAGGCAGGCAGAGAGACAGAGATAGACAGAGACAGACAGACAGGGAGGACAGGACAGAGACAATATAAGGCATAGAGAAGACAGGCAGACAGTCAGTCAGATCCAACTTCAATGTCTCAATTTTGAGGAGCGAATCGCTGGAGCCAAATCCAATTGTCATGCGTTCAGGAAACATTTGGCTCTATGAAAAGACGATAAAACACACTCACAGCTTCCCCACTTCCTTCAGTGACGGCACCAGGCGGCCCCTAAAACACAGCAGAGTGACATCTAAAACACAGTAGAGTGACATCTGAAACGTCCGCGAGGGTTTAGATGTCCGCATAACTCCAGTAGAGCAGAGAGTCCCAGCGTGGAGGAGGAGGCAGTGTGGAAACATACTGAGACATGCAACACAGTCACAAACTCAGAATTTACACAGAGATCTGAGCTGGAGAAGACATCCAGCTGTCAGAATAGAAGTGGCAATATAGACAATATCCTATGGAGGCTGCATCCCACATACAGTAGTACAAAATAGGGTTAGACCTATAGGATATAGCAGTTTGCCTATTTGACCTTTTATATAAAAGCCAAAATCGATCAATCACTGTCGTCCACCACTGATATGATGCAACTTGTTTGATTACAAACTGATTTATTGTAGAATTGACCTTTCATAAGCCCCGCCCCTTTTCAGAACCTATGCCAACTTTCCCCTTTCCTGTTAGACACTGTTGTAGCACGGAAGAACTGTTCAAATATGACTTCTTTGAACTCTAACTACACCTTCATACTTTAAGCTAGAACCTTCATTCAAACTTTAAAGCGCCATCTTTGATATCTTTGCCAACTTCTTCTTTTTCCAGCTAAGGCTGTTAGCCAAGGTCAAGGCCTATTTATCTCCTCAAGACCTTGAGAAAGTCATTCATGCCTTTATTACTTCCAGACTTGACTACTGTAACTCCTTGTATGTAGGCCTGGACCAGTCCTCACTTCAGCGACTGCAGGTAGTCCAAAATGCAGTCGCTCGGCTCCTAACTGGGAAAAGAAAGCGCGACCACATTGCGCCTGTGTTGGCCGAGCTTCATTGGCTCCCGGTCCGCTTTAGGATCACTTTTAAGATTTTGCTAATTGCTTTTAAGGTTCTAAATGGACTGGCCCCCTCTTATCTAGCGGATCTCATCCACATCCATACTCCATCCAGAGCACTGAGGTCGACAAACCAGATGCTCTTAGATGTGCCGAGATCAAGGAGAAAAAACAGAGGCGACCGAGCGTTCGCTGTGGCTGCCCCTAGTCTGTGGAACAGTTTACCTGTCCACATACGGACTGCCGAGTCCCTAGAGTCCTTTAAGTCGCTACTAAAGACTCACCTCTACTCCGTGGCTTTCAACTCGAGCTGAGCTGTCAGTTCGACTCCATTTTACTGTGTTTTTGTGCCCATTGCTTTATTGTTTCTTATATGTATATCTTTTGTATTTGCTTACATGTTAAGCACTTTGGTCAACTCTGGTTGTTTTAAATGTGCTATATAAATAAACTTTGCCTTGCCTTGCCTTGCCTTTTGTACTTTTTGAGAAATTGCAGTTTACGTTTTATGCTTTTTCAACCTTTATAATGGCAGCCTATGGAGCCAACCTAGAGTGCGCAATGTCACAATTCACTCTAGCTGACTTTACAGGCTGCCATATAAAAAAGGTTGGAAAGAAAAGCATAAAACGTAAACGGCGATTTCTAAAAAGGTCCAAAAGATATCTAAACGCTGAATAAGAGTAATAAGCTATTAGAAGTGGTGACCCATTTAAAGTGGAGTTTCTAGCTTAAAGTATAAAGGAACTGTCCTCCCATAGTGTCTAGTATAACAGGAAGGGAAAGTTAAACACTGAATACTTTGTGAATTTTTGGATGTAAATGGTCAATTCAAAAACAACTGTACATGAGTACAAAATATCATCTATCAGCACTCCCCTCACCCCCGCCAAATTGGTATCTAGGCCTATATCAGTCTTAAAAAAGTCATATTAGTCAAACCCTAGTACAAACACCATGGAAAATGAACACTAAATTGCTACATTTCAACACAGAAGGTTAGATCTTCTCCTTACCGCAGGCCCTGGTGCTCCAGGAGGGCCAGGAAGTCCTGGGAGGCCGAGTCCTCCTCTGTCACCCGCGGGACCCTGCCAGAATCACAGGGAACATTATCACAAAAACAACCACAACAACAACAACAACAGCATGACCGATGAATGCAAACACTACATTTTCTGGGTAGTGAAAGAACCCAGCAAGTGTTTGATGGATGACAATCGGGCCCGGCGGGGTAGGGCTTTGTCCCCTGAGTTTAATGTTCTGCCCCCTGACTTAAGTTTGATCAGTTTAAGGAGGAGGCTGCAACTCTACTGATGAACGGTAAGAGAATTTAGCTGGTTTATTTTTCTGTTGCTTTGGCTGACATGTCATGTGTTTAGACTGTTTGCATGCAGAGATAGGGTCATGCGGCGCTGTCCACGGTGCTGAAATGGAGTGGATAGACACACATCACTTTAGTTCAATCAGCCTGCTTTTCATGGTTGTGAATTAAAGAGACAAAGAGAGAGAGAGAGAGAGAGAGAGAGAGAGAGAGAGAGAGAGAGAGAGAGCTGCACCCACACAGCAACAGCATATGAGCAGAAAGACAGACAACGTGATCTGATCACTTTATTTTTTTTATTTACTGGCACTGTTGGTTGGCTATTATTTGGTTTATTTTTGCAGTCAACTAATCGTTCATTCTATGGTTTTGCTTAGCCAATGTTCAGACTGAGAGTGCTCCAGACAGTTCCAGACATTTTGCGTTGTACAAGGACACTCAGGTTTAATACTGCCTTCATTTCACCGCTGCTGTGAAATAGACGTTTTGTTTTGATTTTGAAAGAGTAGTGTTGTGTGTGTGTAGTGTGTTGTTGTTATTCAGCTTTTCAGAGGCTATTGCATGGCTAAAAAGTGCAGAAATAGACATAGCGGGTATATAACCTATGTTTTACTATATAAAATTATCTGACCCCTTGCCAGTTATAACCGCCCCCTCAGTCATTTCATCCTGGCACTGGGTTTGATGCAATGGGTGGCCAACTTAAGCAGTAATCCACATTCACATTATATTTTCCCTCTATAACTCGTATCTTAAAATTGAACTCTGACCTCAGGCCCGATGTTTCCCTCGTCTCCTGGGATGCCTGGTTTCCCTGGGGCTCCCTGTCAGACACAGACATTACACCAGTTGGCACAGCACATTCATTTGTAACCCGTGTATGAGGGCATTTGAACCAGGTTTCAGAGAGGCTGTTTACACTTGGTTTTTAAATGCGTCTTGGGTGATTCGGATCACAAGTGGATAACTCCAATGTAAGCACGTCAGTTTACACCTGGCATTAGAATGTGTCTCCTAATACGTCTCAGTGACCGCTTGTGGTCGGATCTCACTCCCCCGCTCTATCATCATCATCATCATCATCATCATATCATTATATAAAAGGGAGAAAGTCTGTCTGTCTGTTTGTTTCTTTGTTTACATTTTTGTCACTACACTTGTGTTAAGTGCTGTCCACGTGTGATCCGATCGCCCAAGACGCATTTTAAAACCAAGTGTAAACAGCCTCAATGTAGAACAGAACAAAAAACACAATCATAGCAAACACATACAGCGGGTCCTTCAGACGCTGGGCCCTGTGAAGAGAGAGAGAGAGAGAGAGAGAGAGAGGGAGGGAGGGAGAGAGATCAAGATATATTATGAATACTGAGAACGTAATACATGTCCAAATGAAGACAGACTATTGTATCAAACAGTGTAGGCAGCATAACCATTGGTTTGCCATTATTCAATCTTTTTACACAGCAACATTAGACTCAGTTCTTAGTCTCTATGTAGGTGGCGCTGTTGGCGCCGCTCACCAAACGTCTGGGAGCCGAGACTACAGCAACATTGTCAGTGTTAAATTAAGTCTGAGAGGGTAAAGATCAGCACATGCCCTTGCATCATGCACATGTCTTTATTATGACATGGAAAATCCGCTTTGTATCCATACATGCAGCTTTGATAAGAGAGATGCGTGCACTTACAGGAGCACCTGGTGGTCCAGGAAAGCCAGGAAGTCCCTGTGATCAGATAAGAAAATGTAATCAAAATCAGTTCAAATGGTCTCTGGTCAGAAGATATGACAGTTGCAGCAACTGGAGGGCTTTGAAGTGGTCTAAATGGCTACTTACTCGCTCCCCTACAGGCCCTCTGGGACCCATTGGGCCGGAGGATCCCTATAGACAAATAACAGCAAATTACACAAACATTGTAACTTTCTGCCAAAAACTACTTTTCAACCAACTATGAAGAATGCTCACATTGTATAGGCCACACACACACACACAAAGAAATCACAAAAACCTTCATTTGAATTCCATTAATTTGATTTTAAGAATTCAAAAAACTTGTTGTGGCCTCATACAGTACTTTGGCTGATTTGAAAAATGTCAATGGATTTGTGCTTAGCTCAGCTACAGTAGTACTGCTGTAAATTATAACATTCCACTGTGGCCATTAATTGGTTAAACTAAAGTAACCTTACCCCTTGCCCTAACCTAATCAGATCCCTTAACCCAAATCCTAATCTAGCTCCTAAAACGTCCCCACTTTTGGAGGTTTGTCTCATGTTTCTATCCTTTGGACCTCAGAAGGTACAAGAACACACACACACACACACACACACACACACACTGGCACACTGTATGGGCACAGATTATAAACAGTGTGTGCCAGCTAGCTATAGGAGGAAGTGATGTTCCCTACACCAGCTCCTGCTAGGCCAGGCAGGCCTCTCTGTCCAGGAAGGCCGATCTCTCCCTGCTCCCCTTTGCTGCCCTGGAAACAGACACAACAAGAGAAACGCAGAGTTATCTCCCCCCTGCATCGCCCCGCACTGTTGCTAAGAGACACAGAGGCAGCGACAGTCAACATTTAATCAATGACAGGTGGCTCGTTCTCTCAGTTATTTAGATCAACAACAACTCCAGCTTGTGTACGGGTATGGAGATGACAAATGGACTGCACAAGGCTACAACGACAGTTAACATGCCGCCGACCACCTACATGATGCAATCACCCTCTGGGCCAATCACTATCCAGTTATACAAACCTGAGAAAAGACGTTTCGAATGTGTAACAAACATTTCAAATCCGTTACATTTTTGTAGGGCTATTTGCATTGTTGGAGAGAAAACTGAACGAAAATTCAATATGTTGTACAAGGATATGTGCAGCAAATCCCATGTCGTTTAAACCAGCGGAGTAGGAGATATGAGTGCAAGGTTATCATTTTCCATTTCAACCACTGATAAGCACTGCATCCCCCCTTCGGCCAGTGCTCAAACACAGTGTTGATGTGCATCATTACCCGCAAATTTAATCAAAATTCTGCTAGATATTGCGTGACAAACGGACAAAGAAAAGAGCGAATGATGCATAGACACCCCACGATGAAATTTAATTATGTGAGTCTTTTACAGCTACATCAGTCAGCGTTTAATACTTACGGCTGAGCCTGGACTGCCAGGAGAACCTGGGAGACCCTGCGAGGGAAGAATAAACCAACCAAGTCAAAGAAAGTAGAAAGGAAGACAGCATATACGGTACTTTGATTAAGGGTGCTTTCTCCATGGGAACGATTGCTTTCGTTCAGTCTCGTTCCGTGCCTTAGACAATCAAAAAGTAGAGTGGAAATCAGTAACTACTATGTCCATTATATAGAGGGGGAAATACTTACATCTCTGCCATCTCTGCCGTCCTCTCCCTGGGGCCCTCGGGGGCCCTCTGGGCCAGGAACTCCTGGGGGGCCTTGGATTGGTTTCTCCGGCTGAGAGAGGAGACAACCAGTCAGCACATGAGACACAGAGCACCACAGAAGACCACTCTGATATTAGTGGTACAGTATAAAGATAATAACCCCGCCCCCCCAATAACTAACAATCAGATAAAAGCAAACAACATCCTCCTAAAATAAATTAAAACATGTAAACACAAGAAGGCATCACAATAGAGGGTAAAAACATAATATTAAATATGATTGAACAAACATCATCACAGACAGTAAAAGCAAGTCTATAAAATTAAAGACCCCCTAATGTCATGTTTTTATGTGTATGTATATAAAATACTACTTTGAATAATAATTTGTATCTGATGGATTTCCCCCCACACCAAAATGTTTTATGATCTTGTTAAAATCCTTAAAATGACTTCCCCTACTTCAATAAAATTCCAAAACAACCAATGAGGGTTATCTAGACCATAACTATAGCCAATCACAGCATACAAACAAGGGCTTTAACTGCTGAATACTGGGCAGGGATTGGCTCCAGTATTCGTGATGTCACGAATCATGCTTGTTGAAAATGGCCTTTTCAATGAGCTCAGATAAACTTTCCACTTTCAGCAGATGCAGCCTTCTAGTGTTAAACTCTGCACAGACATCATTCTGCACAGTGAAGCTCAAAGATTCAACTGTAGGAACACGAAGAAGAAATGATTTTTGACTTTTGGGGTTCTTTAAGTTTTAAGACATGATTTAAAAGATGACAGTGACTCTAATCTGCTAAGCACTTTATCCATGAAAGCCAGACACACCTCTAAGTACACCTCTAAGCAGCACTCATCCTACCATTTAGCTGGAGTCATGATATTTCATATCAAATAAAATGGCAATGGTAAGGAGAAAAAAATATGCTCTCTCCCTCTCTCTTTATTCTCTCTCTCCCCCACTCACTTTCTGTCTTTCCTTCTTTCTCTCACATCTCTCGCCACTCTCGTGCCCTCCCTGCCCCCCGCTCTCTTCTCCCCTCCTCTGTAAAGTCCTCTGAGACATGCTTGCGAATTAGAGCTATATAAATAAACCTGACTTAACTTAACTTGACTTAACTTGAAAGCAGACTAAAAGGCCAGTGGCTGGTATGGCCTACAAATGGGGCGATTGCTGAATATTATCTTTTTATGTATGTGATATAAAAATACCCATGAACTTCGTCTATTTTCAGCACTGGAGAAGTAGTAAGTTCTTGTCTCTGCATTTAGACCCTGGAGACTACCTGTGTCTGCTTCTAATTTGGGCCATTTCACTTTTAGATTCTCTATTTCTCTACATTCTTTATGTTCTGAAATGATCCCTGGTTGCACTGTTAATTAGCGTAAGAACATATTAATGATTTACCAATACAACCCTGAAACAAACAAACAAACAAACAAACAAACAGAAACACCACCACACATGAGATATAGAACAAAGTCATGAGATAATTAGGCAACAAAGCATTGAAGTAGTAGTATTGGCTCAAAAACACAAAGAAAAAAAAGGGAGTAGAAAAATAAATACCTCAGCATTGGCATACATCTGAAGAAGCAAGAGAAATCAGATAAATGTAGAGTTAGTGAAAATAGTCACCACCCTCACCCAAAGTGTCAGCAGAAGCGCACCTGTTCAAAATCCTAGCAGGGAGCATTATCATGCTGTCATTTCAGTACAGAGCCCACAGTACCAACAAACCCCATGTGTGCTCTCAGTGTCGGCTAGGCCTGCAAAGATACAGCTTGAAGCAGAAATGTTAGCCTCTTGAATCTAAAAGAGCGCACCAGGCCAGGAAATACTCCTTTCTTAAACAGATAGGAACATGGACGACAGGGTTGTGTCCATCGCCGATGACCGACAGTCATCGACCACTGAGCTCTCTCATTGTGATTTAAAGCCCCACAAAATAATTCCTAATTGTTATATTGTTTTTAAATCTTTTTTTTTCCCTCCACCATGTCTTGCCCTGCACATTTACTGTAACTGAGAATATTTCATGTTTAGGAAAGATTTAATCAATTAATTCATATTGTAATGACTAGATGAAATTCTTGCTGATTTATTGTCACATCCTTCTGGCAGTTGAAATCCAAATTTTCCGCATTGCATTTGTATAATAAATAAAAGAATTAAAGAGATGAAGATATATAACAAAAAATAAAATAATTAAAAACAGAACAAGAGTACACTTTTTTACAGAATAAGAATGCAACCCCCCAACAGTGATGTCATCGTTCATCGCGATGTTTCATCGTAATTATGCCAATTTGATAGACATTGATTGCCCAAGCCTAACGACCGAAGTGGTTAGATATCTATCTCTAGCCATCTCTACAGTAGATTTCACAGCATGGATGACGTTACAGATGGAGATGTCTGCAGATTGGAGTTTCAGTTATACAAACATTTTTAGGAGACAGAGCTGCTGTGGAGGCAGAAATATCTCATTTGTTGACTTAAACTCAAGTGGAAACAAGTGAGTTTTTCTAGCGAAGTAACGTTAGGCTTAAAGCCAGTGAAAAAGACAAGAGGTAAGAGAGGAGGAAGGTGGTATTATGAAGCCTAGCACTCTGCTAATAACTGAAAAATTGCAGTCCAACCATATCAAATTATCTATTGACTAGCCATACAGGCCTGTAGCTATCTAGGTAAGCTAGTTAGCGAGCTGCTGGCCTTCCAAGAACATGGAATAAGATCAAAAGATAACACTTTATTTTGAGTGTTTGTAACATTTCAGCAGCTTATTACTTGACATTACTTGACATTCAACAATTCAACATTTTCACTTTGTGTGTAGATGTTGTTTTAACAGCCAGCTTACTAATTGAGATTCAACAAAGAGATTCTGTTTGCCTCCCCTTCCACACACCTGCACCTAGTGTAATACTGTATGTAGCTATGTTCATGAATTGTCACATATAATCTATAGATAATATGTTGAACATCTTTTAAACAGTTGAATTGTTGAATGCCAACTAATAAGCTGTTGAAATGTTACAAACACTTTGTAGACTCTCTATCCAAATAACGCATTACCTAAAAACGTTGTGAACAGATTTGCATGAAACTTTGTAGAAAAGTAGATCATGGGCCAATTTAGAACAGATTAACTTTACACACGCACTGGCCAAAAGGGGGCGTGGCAATTGGGTGTGGCCAATCACAAAAAGGCACCTACTGTAACCTCCAAACGGATTCACGTAACACAACACAATTTTGTAGAAAGGTTGGCCGAGGTATGCACTCTACCAAGTGTCCTCTAGTTTATTTATATTTTGACCTGCCTTTCAAGTGAGTCAATTAGTTATCTGTTGTTCTTTGGCTCCACCCACTGAGGCTTAATTAATTCAATTAATTAGACTACTTATGCCTCCAGAGCAGCTCTCCCTCCTAAACGTGTTTGTACAACTAAAACGTCCATCTGCTGACTGACAATAAATGTGTGTAAAATGGGCCAACTTGCCAAATGTGTTTTGGGTGAACTGCAGCCCCTGGGTGCCACTGTGTGTGTGTGTGTGTGTGTGTGTGTGTGTGTGTGTGTGTGTGTGTGTGTGTGTGTGTGTGTGTGTGTGTGTGTGTGTGTGTGCGTGTGTAGTAGTAGTAAAAGAAAGTGCTTGGCAGAACATGTGTTACATCCCATCTTAGCATTTCTGCACTGTTTCCTCTCAGCAGATGCAGATGCAGAGAGGAGCCTGCTAGAAGCCCTATCAACCTGAATAAAACCACACTGTCAAACCGGAGCAGATGATCCGAGCAGATCCGAGTCCTTGTTACTGTACCTCAGTGGCAGGCAGCTCGTTGCAGCTCTCTCTCTGGGCTCTCTTTGGGTCGCAGTGAATCAGCATCCACTGGAGTTCAAACTGAAAGAGAGACGTCAGCGTTATAGCGCACGTTCAGCAACACAACAATGGGATTGATTTCCATTTCGGATTTGTAACATCTGAGCTGAGCAAAGAATGTGCGAATGCTTGGTCACAGCGCAGTCATTTTTTATAGTTTTAAATCAATGCCCTCTGTGGGCTGTGAGTAAAAGCTTGATTTTCCACCACTGTGATTTTCTGCAAGGATTAAGGTTTTATTTTATTCTGCTGGAACCCAACTGAGCAGCTTTGCTGTGGCAGCAGCACTCGAGAATTATAGCAGAGCTCAGCACACATAAACCTGAAACGCTGTTTGTTCACAGAAAGCACCACTTCACTAGCCTGCCTGGTAAAAAAGCATCCTGATCATGTGACCTCACATCCTGTTTCGCTCTGTGTATCAGTCTGGACTTCTCGCCGCCCACAGCGATTTCCTGAAATGACAATGTAACCGTGCTAATCAGGAACTACGTCGTAATTGATGACGTGACCGTCCAATCAGGGCTGGCAAAACAGTTATGTCGTCTCCTGATGCAACGAGTGGTAACATTAATGTTAGTAGAGTAAACATAAGGGTAAGTGCAGTTATTGCAGAATAGACTCAACAATTAAACAAGAACAAGAGTATGCACTAGCGAAGTTTCTTGGCGGGAAAGTCATTTCGCCCCATTCTTCAGAGTGGATTTGGATTGGAATTGGCGACGCTGATTGGCTGAAGGAGTTGTCTGTCAAGGCAAGTGAAATCGAAAAGGCCACTGAAATCGATGGACGGCTGGAAGTCCAGACAGATGCGTAGAGCGAAACAGAATGTGAGGTCGGCTTATCAGGATGGTTTTTACCAGGCTACCAATAAGAAGAGTTGGGACATCCTCCGTCCCCCGCTCACCACTACAGAGGCATCGGCGTCCGTGTCCAGTCTGCCGATGAGAGTGTCTCCCTCCGTGTTGATAGGGCCTTTGCCCTTGATGGGCTTCCGGTCCACGGGCTGGCAGTCCACGTACAGGGTGACCTGGTCGTGCTCCACGCCGATCATCACCTTGTGCCACTTGGTGTTGAAGAGCACGGACAGGCCGGGGAAGGTGACGATCTGCAGGTTGCCGTCGGCGCCCATCAGGAAGTACTCCAGAGCCTGCTGGTCCCCGTTCAGCCTCATGCCGGCCTGTTTACGGCCGTCTTCGTCCACGATCTGCCAGACGTTCCACACCTTGTTGACCGTGTTCTTGATCATGCGGAAGGTCACCATGAAGGAGTACTCGTCAGGGAAGCCTCGGGGGAAGTTCAGCCTGAGAGGGGAAGGAAAATGGTTGGGAAGGGTAAAAATCTATATTTTCTTAACAATCCCGCCCCTCCCATCAAATAAGACGATATCAATGATATCCCATTGGTTTACACTTACAATATCCCACCACAACATCCATTTTTAACAGGAAATACATCACATTAAGAAAGTTTCATTGCGACTTATGCACTACCTGAGCAGAATTATAAATGAAAAGATGTAACTTGATCTTGTATATTTTAACCCCTCGTTTTTCAAAAGTTTTGTGTTTGTGTTTTTAACATTTACACTGTAAAGGACATGCAATTCATCTAGTGTTAACTTGATGCAATATGTTCCTGAATAAAAAACTTCAAAAACCACATAGTAGCCTAACTATGGTTACATAGTTACAAAGTTTTTGCCAAAGCGGGCCTTCTTGCACATAGGCTATGCTCAGAACATAAACACGGTTCTCCACAACTTATGATCAAACCAAGCATGAGACACATGCATATGGAACTGTGCTTTTATCGGTCAAAGCCTCCCCGATGAGTCGCTTTTAGATTCAAAGCACTTCAGAGCACTTCAAAGAAGCGAGGACTGCTTTTAACATGCTATTATGTGACGGATCAGACACAGTAAAAGAGGCTCCAATCAATATGGTTCAATTACTGCATCCAGTCCTGCTCGACGCAGGCTTGTCCGTCCACAGTCCAGTGCTCCCTGTGTTCTTAACGAGCCACATTCTCCACGTGGTGCATTCAGAGATGGCCGCTGCAGCCGGCCTATTTCTTTTTTTTACCATCTTGTAAATCATCAAGGTGCAGCAATAAAAAAAAGTTTCCTGTTACCCAATAAAACGAAACGAAGACCACTCTTTGTCTCTGCCTGAGGTGACAAACTCTCCCATTCAGACATTTTAAGTAGAAAGAGAGACAGACTGTGGCTAAAGCCTTCTGGCCCACGACGAGACTTCAAAGCCCCGTTCCCGCCACCCGACTCCCGGGGAAATAAACGTGTATTTACATCCGGTGCGACAGTGGGCCCTGAGTGGGCGCAGGGTGCCAACAGACGAGTTACATAACGGCTTCTGACAAAACGGCCCTGCTGGAAAAGGATTGGACACAACAGACCAGACCCACTGGGAGGCACCATGAAGTGCTCATGTCGTAACCTGCATGTGCACGCTCCCTCCGGCATGCTTCGCACTCGGGTAATATGGTAATTTGGTAAATACAGTGCAATGGCTTTATTTTGATCCTGCACTCGCTTGATCACTAACCTTTTATTTGCTGCACAATTCATGTGTGTGTGTGTGTGTGTGTGTGTGTGTGTGTGTGTGTGTGTGTGTGTGTGTGTGTGTGTGTTCGGGGCGGTGTGGCGGTTGGGGGGAGGGGGGGGGGGGTTATGGAAACGCCTCACAGGAAGGCTCTATTGAAGTCTTTCTTCATTGTAAACCTTTTAATGGATCCATACAAGAGGAGATAAATCATGGAGAGGGAGCGCACGTGATGACATCATGTCTTTATGTATTTCCTGGAGATGTAAAGATGGCTTCAAGTGGGCCCTAGAGTACATGCACGTTTACCCCACCCTTGTCTCTGAGAGATGCCACATAGGCTCAGGCATGTTTCTCTCTCCCCAATTATATGCTGCTGGCCATGCAATAATAACATCTGTGTGGGACCTGTAATAATGTAACACCTGCATCAGAGACCATTCCTTTCCGACGTTTGTGTGTCTTCTTCTTCTTTTTTTTCCATCTTTACTGTACTTACCTGGTTGGAATTTGGAAGTTGGCCTCCCTGTCGAGTCGGTACGCCACCTGGGTCGGAGTGGAGCCCTCCACCTTCCTCACGCCTTTCAGAGGGATCACATCCAGCTGGAACTGGGTGATCAGATCAAAACCTAAACGGGCAGAGAGAGAACATGATGTACACGACCATGATGGTGATAATGATTATGTGCAATATTCTGTAATTATAATCATAAAAACAAAGATAATCGCCATATAATGAAAGAAATCAACAAAAACAAGAATACTGTCACTACTACTACAGTAATAACAACAACAACAACAACAACAAAAACAACAACAGCAATATCAGTATTACTATTATTATTATTTAAGCATACTTTGAGATGTTGATACAGTGTAGATGTGGCTAGTTTAGTTGTGGTATTAATAGTGTTAGTATTACCGTTATTAGCATTAGCACTATTACTGTATTAGCATTATTCATGTAATTTTTTAGTTATGATATAACAATGACATAACAGGGATTATTATGTTGTTTCTGTTGGCTGGAATCACATCCCTGACAATGTGAATTATCCATGGCCACACACACACACACACACACACACACACACACACACACACACACACACACACACACACACACACACACACACACACACACACACACACACACACACACACACACACACACACACACACCACAAACAAGAAGAAGAAATCAAAACAAAGCAGTGGGCCGTTAGATGATATCTTGGCAGCATACAAGCTATTACGATGAAAGAACAGGCAGAACAACAGAATCCCACCAGATAGGTTCCTTCTGATCGCCTCCCACCCCACAGCCACAGAGCCCAACATGTGCAGCTGCTTTGAGGGAGCCAATGCTGGTGAGCAATTTACAGTCTTGCTGAGTTTCGAATTGTTCCAACTAAAATTCTGTCAGGCTCAAGTGGAACATTTTATTTGCCTCATTTGAGACCTAAAGGTGTCTTGAGGCATTCGGCAGCCCACCCTGTTCAACTAATTAAAGTCACCGGCTTCTTTGGGATAGTCTACTTTCTCTTTTTAGGGATTTTCAAGACGGGGGTTAATGGTTTGACAACGGCTACAGCTGCTGTTTTTCGTTTCATTGGAATATAATGTACCGCAACGACAGCTCAATATTCCCCAAGGTGAGACTATCAGTGAAGCATATTTCACCTGGAAGGTCATCTTGTCCATTTCTCATTGGTGGGCAGACAGTATCGCCGTCCAATCGGTTGAGATCTAGCTCTGGTAAAGCAAAACAAGAAGCAGAGGGGAAAAAGTCTTATTGTGCAAGCTTATTGTGGAATTTGACAAATGCAATACATTACCATTCAGTTTCATTCAGCTGAAGCCCTCAGATGACAGATACAAGGGAGAAAGCAAGGTCTCGAATATGATCCTCACAATCTGAGTTTCTTATACAACTAATACGTAACATACTTCAAAAGCACAAATCAATCAACATAATTATGTCACATACTTCAAAAGCACAAACAGACTGATATCAACCTAACTAATATGTCACATACTTCAAAAGCACAAACAGACAGATATCAACATAACTATTATGTCACATCTTCTTTTTTATATAAAAGGGAGTAAAATGGTTCTGTCTGTCTTTTTCTCTGTCTGCGATTTTTGTCCCACATGGTGAGATTTGTCAGTGATGCCACTCGAGCACTCGATGATGTCATTGTGAGATTTGTGATGATTTTGGTCAGTAAAGATGTCACTGATGA
This sequence comes from Poromitra crassiceps, assembly GCF_964638095.1. Lineage (NCBI taxonomy): Eukaryota > Metazoa > Chordata > Actinopteri > Beryciformes > Melamphaidae > Poromitra > Poromitra crassiceps. The sequence continues at coordinate 30,470,396 of NC_139643.1, read as the reverse complement.
TGTCACAATGTCTATGACATCATCAGTGATGTCACTCGAGCACACGATGATGTCATCAGTGATGGTCACTCAGTTGAACAATTGTGCACTGCGCATGCCAATAGAGCAGGCGAGGCCATGCAGCAGCTGAGCTGAGTATGTGCAGTGGGTGAGCCTTAGTACTTCAAAAGCACAAACATAGACTAAGGGTGTATTCACACCTATCTCGTTTGGAGCAGTTGTTCCGAAACAGAGAGCGTTTTCCTCCTTGGTGCGGTTCGTTTGGGGCAGTGTGAACACAGCAATCGCACTCGGATGCGGGACAAAACAAGCGGACCGAGATCGCCAAGAAAGGGTGGTCTCGGTCCGCTTTAAATGAACTCTGGTGCGGTTCGTTTGTGGTGAGAATGTGATCCGACCTCGATCTGACACAACTGCAGGAAACAGTGCGCATTTTTGGATAAACCAGCTGCCGTAGTCAGCTGCCCTGTGCGTAATGGCCTGAAGAACAAGCATTTTTATCGTTTAAAAACAACATCTTCATTCACATCCTGTTTTGGCGACTTGTGAAACTAGCGTTTGCATGAATAAACTTTTGGGGATTTTTACATCATCACATCAGCAGTTTGAACTCGATCAACTTATCTGGTATAAATAAAAACAAGTTGTGGTAATCAGAGCCAGCCTTCTTTGTGATAAGATTGTCTGGTTCAATCAGACAATCAGAGTGATCGCATGTCTCCCTTGAAATGTCCGTAGGCTATTATTAAATTATTTATTAATATATTATTCCTGACAGGACAGGTGTTCATACTGTATGCGTAATCCTCTGAAGTCTCCGTGATAGTAATAGCAGACGGTCTTTGATCTTCTATCTCCAAATTCCCGATAGATAGTCTAAATAGGCTATCTCCTGATCCCTCCCTCTTTCTTTCTCTCTCTCTCTCTCTCCTCGCATGGCGCACGCCCGACGTAGCCTGATGTAGGTCTAACAAAACGCATTCTTATAGTCATAGAAAATCTCTGGGAATTATTTTTGCATCCCGGGAAGCTATTAGCCTATCAGAGTGTCTGCTGGCCAATCCAGGAGGTTTGGCAATACTATTTGGATCGTTTGATTTGTGGCTGTGTGAACACAAACGAACCAAGGCACAAATGCAACAATTGTATCAATTAAGCCCCTGAGTCGGAACAAAGCCTAGAGATGTGAATACACCCTAATATTAACATAACTAATATGTCACATACTTCCAAAGCACAAACACAGACTAATATCAACTTGATGTTTAGAATTGACGATGCAGAACCCGCAGAACCCCCCTGTGATCCAAATGTGTCATAGGAGATGGAAATATAATGTTGATAAATGACTGAGTGCATGACTGTTGAGTCAGAAAGTCAAGGCCATATATTTCTAATGTCATCAGAAAGATGTTAGATGGTGCATCTGGGACTGGCAGGTCAGATGCTTTCCTTTTTATTGATACATGTATGTGAGTGATTTATCAAGATGGAAGTCTCCTTTGGTGGAAACTGCAACCGGCTATACATCACATCACCATTTTCTTTCAAGCTTTTCATCATCCATATTTCTCAGTTGATTGAACAATCAAATTTTATTTTGGTGTGTTTTTCTGTCTTGTAAATGTATAAGACAAAAGACCGGCCTAGTTGTTCCAGTGCCGTCAAAGAATTCAGCTAGCATAAATTATATGTGACTTCAGAAAAGCTTATCTTTGATAGAATGTGTAATCACTCAATGTCCTAATGGAACAGACCGCTCAATATTAAAAGGGACACTTCACAGAAAAATAATGCTGATTTATTTTGCACATGACCTCACACATATCCAAACTGTAAACAGTTTTGCAGACATTCATTTAGTTTGACGGTTATTGAGAGTTGATTTGAGTTAAGGTGTGTGGACCAGTGATGTCATTTGTGCATGAATGACATCCTTAATGCCTTAATGCAAATCAACTCTCAATAACTGTCAAACAAAAATGAATGCCTGCAAAAACTGTTTACAGCTTTTGGATATGTGTGAGATCGTGTGCAAAATAAATCTGCATTATTTTTTCGGTGAAGCTCTCCTTTAAGTATAGGTGTAGCAGTTTCTAAGAAATTCAAAAATAAAGCTCCACCGTCACTTAGGTATTTGGGGCATTGGGGAAAGAATGATCGAGTTGGCCAGTAGAGGGCGCACTCCTTGTGTCACTATACTGCAGCGTCCATCTTTCCCCACTCTGAAGGAGAAAGGCAAACGCAGTGAAACAGGGATCTGGAAGTCATGAAAGGACGGCCGGAGGGGCTCCCCAGTCAATAACCTGAGTCAGCTCATTTGGGGCGAGCTGTGTGAACACCGCACATCTGGAAGCCTTTCGCAGATCCCGCATAACTGCTGAGAAATGAGATACGGTAGTGAGACGGTATTTATACTCCCAGATTTACTACGCAGTAAACACTTATCTGACTGTGCACGCGGCCTTCAAGTTGTTAAAGTTACTGCCTGCCATGGCGATACACGCAAAGAGCCAGTCATTAGTGCATCGAGCGAGAGATGAACCGCAATTAAGGCGTCACGTGCACACGCACACGTGCGCTGTGTCTTTGTCGCAGTATCTAAAACACTGTTTGTTTCCTCTGTGTGCACGTGTTTCCCTCAACACGCCCTCGATACCTAAACGACAGGATAGGTCTATTTCCCAATGACTCCGGTCAAGCAGGAGAGACTCGACCCGGCCCAGTGGTGACGGCGGGACAGGTTCAGTGCTCGGCGCCGCGTTTCCCGGTTGAAAACGCTCACCTTTCCTGGTTATGTTTAGGCAAGTAAAACAACTTGGTTAAGGTTAGGGTTATGGTTAAAAAATGGAACTTGTCGAGGCACGAACCGGGTCTCTGACGACGAAAGCTACCGATCCTCCTACCCCGCCCCTACTCCCTTATGTGTCAGCGACAGAGCAACCTACTTCAATAACACATTGACCGTGTTCGGAATGGTTCACTATTCTCCATGTGGTGTTTATTAGTGTCCTCTAGAGAGAGAGAGGCATCTGCGGAGGACCAACATGCGAGACTCATTAGCCAATGAACAGCCAGGAATGGGTCTCGCGCTACTTTTGCATGCTAAAATAAAGCTGATAATGTACAATTTGATTAAAGGGATGAAAAACCCTTTCAGAGTACAACACAAACTGTCTATTTTGCTGCAACTCGACAGTGCTGCTGAATCCAGTACCTTACTTCCTGGAACTCTTGAGAGTAAAAAAAAACTGGTCCATTGGAGTGAATGGAGATGTCGGGACTCTTCTATCTACACGGCTCTGGTGTTTATCATACAGTAATAGTGAACTATATGGGCAATGAGTTTCGGACACTACATCACTCTTCTTCTCCTTTGTAAACATGACAGCATTGCATTGTGGTATATGGGAGAAAGTGTCGGGTACATTCTCTGTTCACTAGAAACTGCAGTGCATTGTGGGTATTTTATAGTGGACTATATAGTCAATCAAATTAACAGTTGAGAATTCAGCCTGGGGTTAAGGGCCTTGCACCCCAGTGGTGGTAATGAGGGAGGGGCAAGCACTGCCTGTCACTTTCCCCACCCTGATTTATCCTGCCGGGGATTGAACCGACGACCCTCCGGGCCACAAGCTCGCCATAACCTTTAGGGCACCACTGCCCCCAGTTGAGAATTCGGACACTAGTACAAAATGGCCAACACACTATATAGTCCACTATTTCTGTAACAGGGACCGGTTTTGAACAGGGCTTTTGTCACTACGTTAAAGACCGCCAGAGGTCACCACTACTGTACTTCCTGGTTACAGCTCCCGAAGCGTGTGCACTGCACGCATGCACTTAGTCACACAACGCACGAGGGTGCATTCATTAACATCTGTCGTTTTTAACCACCGTGAAAATAGAGCCGGGCTGTCGTTTTCCTTGTGAGGACGGGCTGTTTTTCCATGAGGTAGCATGCGTGCACTGCTGCATGTTCATCCTCTAGGACGGGCTTGTCGTCATGATTATCAGAAGGAGATTTAATCGGATTTAATCTCACGAAAGCAGACCGGCAGACACAGCTATTTTTGGCTTTCCCTTTTGTGAGTTTTGATAAAGCGAATGACCTCACTGGAACAGTCAACATGGGGGGGGAGGGGGGGGGGGGGTTATTTGGCAAACAGATCTGGAGCAATTGCGGCATTCATATATTCATGTATGGTGATGCATTGTGCTGTGGGTCACTTACGTCCAAGTGCCGGAGCAAGCAGGAGAGACAGCAGAGCCATACAGACAGAGGGGCACGCCGACATGGCCAGACGCCATGGCTGCTTTCTGTGCAGGAGAGATGGAGAAGGTCAGCATTCGGTCATTCCTCTACATGTTTACATCACTTCCAGGTTCTTCACTTCCCCGTCTGAATCAATCCAACATCACACCACTTTTCAGTTGATCTCTATCTACAGAGATCAAGCATAAGCCACTCTTTCAAAAATGTATTGGCTCTGCATTCCCACCCTGCCCCCGATAACAATGACGATTACAAATCACTGGCATGCTAAATGCCAGTGCAGACAGCCAACGCAACTTATTACTTTTTTGTGTGTGTCCCCCCCCCCCCCCGTCTCACTGAGAGCATTGCTCTCTTTTTCAGGAGCGCCCTGTTCACATTCACACACACATCCACACCTGGAAGCTGCCCAGTAGGCTACAACCACAGACTGATCTGCTGGCCACTGAGCAGCTCCACTGGAGCGGTTGGGGTTAAGGGCCTTGCACAAGGGCACCACAGTGGTGGTAATGAGGGAGGGGCAAGCACTGCCTGTCACTTTCCCCACCCTGATTTATCCTGCCGGGGATTCAACCGACGACCTGATCCGGTCACAAGCTCGCCTTAACCTTTAGGGCACCACTGCCCCCCATTACTGCGATAAGGAAAAGAAACCCCAGCATCTCTCAGGACAGAGAAAGGGATCACTCTGCTTGTTGTTAGTGTATCATCAGTGCAGATAGTCCCATCATGCAGCAGCCAACAGCAGCAGCAGATTGTGTTTAACTCTACAGACCAGACACCACACCAAGCTACTCTGGAAGCAGAAATAATCTCATCGGTTGAGTTAAGCCTCAGTGGGGCACTTTTTTGAGTAGTGACAAGCTAGCTGGCAAACTTGAATGTTAAAGAACTCTGGTCAACATATAAATGAAAAAATATAAATGACAATGACTTTTTCATTACCTCATGGCCATGGTTTCATGTTTCAGGTCAGCAGCTTGCTAGCTAGCTACCTTGCTAGCTAGGCTAGTATGGCTACTGCTGGCTAGTTGAACTTGGAAGGTCAGCTAGGCTAACTAGCTAACCTAAATAACTTAGTGTGGTTCAAGCATGTTTGTTTGTTTGTTAGTTACTAACAACACAACAGCAGTAGGCTTCATAATATTAGCTTCCTCCTGTCCTGTCTTATCCTTTCACTGTGCATCAGCAAGAAATGTGGTTGTATGGCTCCGCCCACTGAAATTTAACTCAACCAATCAGATGATTTCTCCCTCCAATCCAGAGCAGCTCTGCCTCCCACAAATGTTTGTAGGACTAACTAAGTAACTAAGGACTCTTAGGCTGAGAACAGCCTACAGGCATTTACTCACTTATAATATACACAATTAGTAAAATACACGAATTCCGGTAAATTGTGAATTTATCCTCTATTTAGCCTACAGTGGTTTTCAAACTTTATGTCAAAGACCCCTAAATTGACACAAATGAGACCAAGGACCCCCATTTGATAAGCTTTTGTCCCATAATAAGATTTTTGCTTTTACATGTTTTAGGAACCCCCCCCCCCCCCCCCAGGACCTCAGTCCATTACCCCTGAGAACCACTGCTCTATAGGCTTACTGTATACCTGTTTCTGCTCTGCTCTAGTCATGTTTGTATGTCTGCACACAGTAACACTGAGGGACAGACAGTGGATGATAAATGATATGAACAGCCATACAGCTATCCCCAGGTGATCTTACATACTGTTACACGTGTCAACACAGCAGTCACCACTGTCACTCTCTCTTCCCTTGGCTTGGCTGCGTGTCCTATGTGCCTGCTCTCTGGTTGAACAGAATGAGGTAGTGGTGGTGAGGGTGTAACCTACTGTAACCATGCGCTTCTATTTCATATGCGTTGCTTGCAAGGTAGTGTGTGTGTGTGTGTGTGTGTGTGTGTGTGTGTGTGTGTGTGTGTGTGTGTGTGTGTGTGTGTGTGTGTGTGTGTGTGTGTGTGTGTGTGTGTGTGTGTGTGTGTGTGTGTGTGTGTGTGTGTGGTGCTGTCAGAGGGATAACTAATGGCGTACTCAGCAAGGTCCCTTCAGAGGAGGCACTGGGCACTAACATTATGCCCTTCACGTTAAGAGAGCATCCCCAGAGTCCTCGAGGCTGGCTGGCTGTCTTCCATGCCAGTCCATGTCAGCCCCTCCTCATTCCCAACGCGTCCCATCATATGTTGACCATTTGTCAAGTCCCCTCTGTGTCACTATACTGACGCGAAAAGTAACGTTACCCTTTTTTTGTCATTTTTGGACGTCCAACAGAACTCCCACAACGTCTGAAATCGACGCCACGGGTGTGTGGCATTCAAATAATGGTGGAGGTGTAGGCTACGCTTCGTGACCAGCGTGTTCAACCGTAAATCACAATTAATAACCCAAACCATACCCCTAACCTCAACCACCAGTTCAGTTCAGTTGCTAAATATAACCAACACAGTGACATTTTGAAAATTAACCAACATGCTGTTTTTCAAATTAACCAAGGTTAATGGCGGATGAACGTAACCGGTGGAGTCGAAGGATGCCACCCTTTTTCGGCCTAGAAGTGATGCCAAGGGTTTCTGACAAATAACATACAGTACGATACGCGTTGGGTATGAGAATGTGTTGCAGCAGTCCAGCCTGATGCAACAATGCATCATTGATGAGGGATGCTGAGCCCCGAACCCCTGGAAGTTCAAACCTCTCCTTCCCACAGACTGCCAGTTATCTACAGTAAGCCAGGTGCTCATAATTCAGCAGTGTAGTGGTAAATAAAAATACCCTATCCTCATATAACTTACATCAGTGTGATGCTACCAATGATCTGTACTATGCATTTATAGTAAATAAAGATTTATGCCAGCGTTAAAAGGCCTGGGTAAACTGTCACAAATAAAAAAGGTGATGCTCCACTAACACCCCTGCTCATATTGCACAATAACCTTATATTACATTTCTCAGTATAGAATAGCCTACAGTATATCCACTGTACATACTACAGTATTTTAATAGGGAGGAGTGGAGGGGGAAAGAAGGGATTAAAAAACAACAATGACCTGTAGGTAGGTTCCTTTGGATTATGCATGGGATTATGGGGGTTTCCAATTTGCATTTTGTCCTCAGATTGAAGCCGATGCAGCTACAGGCCAGGGGATCAAGTTCTTTGCATATAGTAGACAAAGAAATCCACAAGATCTGTCAGTGATGCAAACCATCTGAGGACGGATTGATCTGGAAAGGCTCGAGTAAAGTGCGGAGTGAGAGAGCATAATTGTTTTGCCTTTTGCACAAATTGAAGAGAACTTTGCTCGAGCCTTGTTAAATAAGTGAAAGTAAAATAATCATTTTGAGTATATGTGACATTTTCATTTTTTGACATTTCCATAAATTAGAAACAAGTAAAGCCTGAGTAAATTAGAAGTTAGGAGGTCATCATCATCCCTATCATCATCTTCAACCACTTATCCAGTGATCCGGTCATGGATGTAGCAGTTCCAGCAGGAAACCCCTAACTTTCCTTTCCCTGGCCACATTAGCCAGCTCTGACTGGGGGATCCCGAGGCGTTCCCAGGCCAGCGTGGATCTCTCCACCTAGCCCTCGGTCTGCCCCGTGGTCTCCTCCCAGCTGGACGTGCCTGGAACACCTCCCTAAGGAGGTGACCAGGTGGCATCCTCCTTACCAGATGCCCGAACCACCTCAACTGGCTCATTTCTACTCAAAGGAGCAGCGGCTCTACTCCGAGTGCCTCACGGATGACTGAGCTTCTCACCTTATCCCTATGGGAGATGCCAGCCACCCACCTGAGAAAACCCATTTCGGCTGCTTGCATCCGCGATCTTAAGACATAATGACATCTTCATTTTCCAGCCATGTAATCAATCAGTCAAATGAATTAGGTAATGGCATGCCATCCACTTCAGCCCCCCTGACATCTGTCAGCACTTTGCATCTCTGACAGGTTCCATCTCCAGGAGCACCCGTATAATGATGTCCCTTAGGTGCCGCCACCCCCCCCCCCCCCCCCCCCCCCCGAATGCCGAGAGCGAGCCAGCGCTCCTGGCGTGACTTCTGTGCGCTCGTTTGTCTTAATTACCCAAGCTGTCTGGATCACTGCTCGACAAAGCACTCAGCCATATGAATGAAACTCTTTAATCAGTTAGTCGGTCATTTGATAAAATCCCGGGACGAAGCTTTGAGCGATAAATGCGTGTTTAGCCACTACATGCTACTACATGTGTGTGTTTTCGAGCCTTGCACTGCAGGGCTAAAGAGCAGAAGCCTGAAATGTAAGGCTCAAGACAGAGTGTTTATTCCCTCCTCTTGTTGAAAAATGCCCACCAGCAGACAGCTTATTTAATCTATGGAAATATCTTATTGCACCCGCAACGCCACTGAATCACCAGAAGGCTGCGTTTAGGGAAGCATGCTGATATCGGCACAGTTAGGCATAATAATGTGTTAATTCCACAACAGGAGAGACTTGATGTTCTCTGAAATTATAGGTGAAAAAAAAAGTGTGTGCATATCATTATCGGCAATCGGCCAAAAAAGTTGGAAAATATTGACATATCGGATATCTGCAAAAATAAATAAAAAGATACAATACGGTATCGTGCATTATTACACCCTGAAGTGTCTCCGCATTGACAAAGTTTAAGAGACTGTTAATGGACGAGCAGTACAAATGATTCAGCCTGAGAGATTTACCTTGTCGAGTTGGAGCTGTGGAAGGCCATGTTTGACTCCCTTCCGCGACGGGACACACACGGGGGCTGGGCAGTGGGGCGCAGTGGGTGAGACCGAGGAGCAGTGGGTGAGACCGAGGAGCAGAAGGAGAGCCACCGACACAGGAAAATTTCCCCCCTTGAAGTCAGTCCTACCTGCGCATGTTGAGGACTGACTGACTGCGAGAGAGCCGGTGCAGGGGATGCTCAAGCTTTTTCTGAGGGCCACATAAAAGTTAGCTCGTCGGGTTCCCATTGGCCAGCAGTTCCTCAGGAGGTGGCGGCTCCATTTTATTACCAACACTTAGATGTGGAGGCCTCTGGGCCCTCCGTGCTCCCCCACCTCCTTCTTCTTTAAGGGGCCTCCTAATGACATGTGTCGGCTGTATGTAATTCTCATAATAATTATCGTCAGGATAGGGAAGGACCAGTCAGTGAGTGATGAAATGTGGATTTCATAATCAGGCGTGTTCCTGGCTGTGAAGAATGCACGTGGGCCTGTAGTGTTGACATGGAGAAAGCCTTGTCATTAGCTGCACCTCCTCAGGCAGACATACTGTTTACGCATCCTGCATCTTATGCAATATCATGACGGGATATGACTTTTGATCTGTTGAGTCAACGAGTCTGATCAATTTCTTGTCTCAAGTCTACTGATTGCTTGGAGAAAAATACATAAAATTCAAAGTATAGCCCAATTCGCAAAACATGCTGTCACATCCTTCATCGCCCAGATGTTATTTGCTAAACTGTGCAGGCACATCGACTTACTCATCCACCTCAAAAAAGAGTTGCCACTTTCTATAGCAGTGATTCTCATCCTTTTCATATCGGAGCCGGCAGTTGGGCCTTGAACTCCCATTTGATGAGATGTTGTGTCTTGGACCGAAATATGCAAATATTTTTACATAATGATTTTGTCCAGAATTCCGTGACTATCTGCATTAGGTAGAGAGATAGTGAAGCTATGATCACAGTCATTCTTCTACATTCTCTAAGTGTTTTAACTTATTCTAAATGAAATAATGCAGAAGTTTAACAATTCATCAATTTGCCTGGAAGCCCCTGAAGGACCCCTGGTGCTCCTTGGACCCCTCATTGAGAAACACTGTAATAGTACGCTGCCATTTTGAGGTGTCGAAAAACACTTTGCCCGTGGACAGATCTATCCACACTAAGCAGAAGTCATTGATGCATGCTGTACAATCATTGCAACACCTGCTTTAAAGGAAATGCAGTTTTGATCTAAAACTGCAAAAAAAGAAGAAGAAAAGAAAACCACTGGTATCCTGGAGCATAATGACCACTTTGACTTGGACATATGAGCGTGCATACCATAGACCTTTATGCTGTTCAATATCTTCATCACTTTTGTTTATTGTTTTTTGGGGGGGTTTCCCCCCCCTGTTTTTAAAAAAACTTGGCCTGGCCACTTCCCTGTTAGGGTGTCCCGGTCGTTGCTCCACCCCCTCTGCCGATCTGGAGAGAGTTGTAGTCTAGCACATGCTTCCTCCGATACATGTGCACCTGACAGCGAGGAGTTTCACCTGCAGGACGTAGCGTGTGGGAGGATCACGCTATTCCCCCCAGTCCCCCTCCCCCGCGAACAGGTGCCCTGACCAACCAGAGGAGGTGCTAGTGTAGCGACCAGGACACATAGGCCTACCCTTAATCTGGCTTCCCACCCGCATACACTGCCAATTGTGCCTGTATGGATGCCCGACTAAGCCAGAGGTAACAACACAGGGGCTCGAACCCGCGACCCTCATGTTGAGCAGGGGAATATACCGCTGCACTAGCCGGACGCCCTCAGTATCTTCATTCACAAGACTGTATTCCCTGTGTGTCTGCTGTTATTGATCCTGGCAGGTGCTGTGAGAAGTCTCGGTACTACACGAAATCAAATACAAGATGATCATCATCACATGCCGTTGAGGATCAGTAACCTTGCGGCCATCCGATACTCTGCAACTCGCTACAAGCAATAATATAAAAGGTCAAGGATGAGATATTTGTATGTGTATCGTATTGCGCGGATCGATGGCGCTTTTGTAGCTACACCACAATGCTGATCTGAGAGGGTTTTCGGCTGTGAGGGAAACATGATCGAGTGACTGGGTCCCCTCAGAGTGACCCAGAGAGGGAGAGAGATCATGTGTCCAGAGGAGAAAATTGAGAGCTCGTGCTTTCGATGAGAGTGCAGGCCGGGGCAGGCACAGGTCGCACAGACGGCCCGGGGGAAAGGGAAAACAAGTTGTGATTGTTCATCCACACGGCAGCAGGTCCCATGACTAGCACACTTGTGACCTATAGAGTCACACACAGCAGGGCCCTCGAGTTAATGTACAGCATGACAATATTGGGAAAATCTCAAAATAGTTTGCTCACAAAGTAAAAAAAAAAAAAAAGCTCACAAAGTTACAATGTGGTTCACCTGGATTGAGTGGGACCATAGCATTCTGGTAGGTTGTGGTTGTATAGAAGCTGGCACCATCATTGAGGTCCATTGTATGCTAAAAATAAAAAAAATAAATTTAAATGTAAAACTCGGATAATGCAAGTGAATACCTAATTTCAGTAAAAATGTTGTTCCCATGATTGATTGATTGTGTCTTTCATGGTGGTGTACCACGATCACACCACTTAAGCATAACAAAGTCTGTTATACGTAACACAAAATATTAAAGTCTGTGAGACTGTGACATACCAGCCATAACCATATACATGTATACGTACCATGTTTTAAAACGGTATGAAAAATAGTAAACAAGTAGGTCGACACAACGGTAGCCATGTCTGATAAGGTGGATTTGAAACGCAAAATAGTTCTGATTTATCGGTGGCAAAATGATCAGTCCCCAGTCAAACAGCACACAAATGAACCATTTGGAATTCTGTTGAGACGGACAAACTGCACATTTAGAAATGCCAACCAGCTGTTCTCAGCATAGGCTTCTCAGCGACGATGCCTAAGAGCTGACCTCCATTATGGCCCGACGAGACGTGGGTGTGTTCAGCACGATGTCCGCCAGATGTGTGCGGCTCCAATTAAGTTTTTCAAGACGACTGTATGGTCATCTTGGCCACAACCACTGTCTGAAAAAATAAAAAAATAAAATCAATAGTGCTCTTCTCTTAATCAAGAACACTGTGAGCTTATGGCAGAGCGCCACCAGAGAAAAGCAGCATTTGACTTTGAGATTTGTAAGAGGAAGGTGAAACTGGGAACAGAGGATGGAAACAGCCACACCGGGCTCACTTGAATACAGAATGTAGTGTACACACAAGAATGAAAGACGCTGATAGAGTGAACAAATCTCCCTCTGATAAAAACTGTTGAATATACAGATACTGACGCCAACATGGGGACATTTAATGCATTTGTAGTTACATAACCCCTCATCTCGCCTTATCTGACACGTGGTCTAGCCCGTACGGATATGTTTAACCAGGACAGATGGCATTTAATTGCAGTGCTGCCAGGAACAGTGCTGGCTTATTGTAACACAGAATGAATACAGTCCCCAACAACAAAATGATGAAGTCAAACCTCTCCATTAAGCGCACAATTAAAGAATGACTACCATATTTTGATATCTCTCCATTATCTGTTATCTCTCTACCTACAATACAGATCATCATGGAATTCTGGATGAAAGTAATTTAAATTGTAATTATCCTTTATTATCCCCGTGGGGAAAATCATCCTCTGCATTTGACCCCATACTCTACTAGGAACTTTCCTAGAACTAGGAGCAGTGGGCAGCTGCAGTGCAGCGCACAGGGACCAACTCTAGTTTGATTGCCAGTGCCTTGGTCAGCGGCACTGACAGGAGTATTAGCACTAACATGCACATCTTTTGACGGTGGGAGGAAATCGGAGCACCCAGTGGAAACCCACAGGATCATGGGGAGAACATGCAAACTCCACACAGAATGGACCTGGGACCTTCTTGCTGTGAGGCAGTAGTGTTACTGATCCAGCTGTGCCATGCCGTGGCTGACACTGCCAGATGGTTTGTTTTCACATAATAACCATCTGGCAATGAGTCACTCGGGAAACCGTTTCAAAGGGCAGGCACTTTCAAAAAATGCATGGCATCTGATTGGGCTCGCTTCTCGCTGGCGTCACACCAAAGCCCGCCTGTAGCTGCCTCATAGGATGCTGATTGGTGTAAACCACTGGTGGTTCAGATTCAAATCAATAGATTGGAGCACGGCAAGATGAATTTGTCATGTGATTGTGATCTCACGCGAATCCAGCTGTTATGAAATCATATCTAACATTAAAAATATTCTCCGATTTGGGTCCGAGAGACAAATAGGGATTTGTGGTCCTATGTGGACTAAATTAGGTAGCCTGGTTAAAACCATCCGGATCCGTAAACTCACATTCTGTTTTGTTTTGTGGATCCGTCTGTACTCCGTGCTGTGCGCAGTCATTTCAGTGGGTGGAAGTAGCCAAGCAGTTCTTCAGCCAATCAGCGTCATCCAGTGAAATCCAAATCCACTCAGAAAAACGACGAAAAAATATTTTCCGCCGGAAAAATTCCGCTGTTGCATAGCTACTCCTGTTCTTGTTTAATTGATAACTGCAGAGTGGTGTATTGGCCTTGGCGGAGGTCTGCACACTCTCTGAGTGCACAGTTGTTAATGAGTCTATTACTGCAATAACTGCACTTATGGCTCTTTAAACTCAATGAAAATTTAAGTTGACGTTACTGCTCCAGCCTGAGAGCCATGGAGGCAGCCATTACTGTTTTGCCAGCGGCGTACCTGATTGTCCAGTTACGATGTCAACTGCGAGGCAGGTCCCTGATTGGCACGTCCGCATTGTGGTAGCTGAAAGAGCCCACATCGGGGTGGAGGCCAGACGGTCTGGCAGAATGAAACAGAATGTGATGAGTTCACGTGACCAGGCTATAAATTAGGGTCCATCTTTTTTTTTTTGACAATCAATGATGAACATTATGGGATTCTACATTAAATCATAACTTACAACAATGATCTTCTTAGATGGGGTTCCTAGACAAAATATCAACACAGATCTGCAGTCATAGGGGAATCAGGTAGCCTAGTGGTTACTGGTATTTTACTCCATAAAGATATGTCTGATAGGCTACCCCTATTCTGATTTGTCAGTGTTGGTCACAACTCTAGGTGAGGTTAATATCATGATTCCACTCGCAATGCATCTCATGCACTTCAAGTAGGCTAAAGTGTCACCTTGCATTCAATTTAATAATGTGGGTTACTTTGTACATTGTGTTCTGTAAACCCTGCTCTGATCACAATCACGGACTCACCTGCAATGCCCATATGCTGCTGCCTATAGTGCCTACTGTATGATGCAACTTTAAAAAAAAAAAGGGGGCCAAGGGCCAGCGTACACTCCTTTAACCCGGGTTGAAGTAGTAGTTACACTACCTCCCCTTCGGAGACGTTTTATTGTTTAGTGTAGTAGGCGGAATCGAACCCGGGGTTCTCAGCTCAGCTCCTCATATCAAAGTCGG
>NC_139643.1:30230875-30450875 GCF_964638095.1 Poromitra crassiceps | reverse complement strand
GCCCTATTTTGGACTCATGTTGCTTGTTCAGTGGACCGGTTGGTTTGGAGGGCTGAGGTTCTGATTTACAGATCCCTTTTTCATTATAGCTGCACGAGGCAAGATTTGTATGTAAAAAGACACCTGTCTCCTCAGCTTAAATCAAGTGGAGCATTTTTCGACCTGCATGGACCCCTTTTCCCCCCACTTTTTTCATCGATTCTGACCAAAATATCATGAAGTACCTCACTCGCTAGTGCTACTTTACACTTCTCACAACACCCCATGTGATGACTGTCTTAACCCCCTAGCCACTCCCCCTATACTGCACCCCTCAAATCCCGACTCTCAACCACCTTCCTATCCCTAACTATGGCCCCTTTCCCCTAGCCCCCCTTCCTTGCCCTCCACCACCCATGTCCCCCTAGCCACTCCCTCTACCCACCTCTCGATTCCCGACTCGCTACCACCTACCTGAGTGAGTGGGTGAGTGAGTGACTGAGTGACTGAGTGACTGACTGAGTGTCCTGACTTTGCCATCTTCTGACCCCGGTGGGGCCAGCTGGCCCAGCGCTGTGGGAAACAGGGTTAGTCTAGATAAATGTTACACTCAAAGCTATGCTACTTTAAGAAAGTGGATTGAAACAGGATTCTGCTTTTTAAACCCCCCGAGCCGAGGACTGGTGTCGATGCTTACTGAAGAAGTAAAGTTTTCTTCTTCACTTCTCAAAGGTGTTTCACTGCAATCATTTTGTCTTTTACGACGCTTAACATTGAGATGATACATGTGCCAGGATTATGTTTCAAAGCCTGTAATAAGGGGTTATGATGCACTTTACTGGAAACACCATCATGGTTGGCGGCGGCTCAGTTGTTTCAGGGCGTTTCAGGATTTGTTTGGCCTAAAGAAGCTAACTTAGCAAACAATAAAGCACACGTCAAGGTGAAAGCAATAGTAATGTTGGTAATGTTTCCCCCTCATTATCTTTCTGGTCAGATGTCAATTTAAATAAATCTACATGATTGCCATTTAAAATCGCAGTTGGCTGGAGAAACATTGACATTGAATTGCTTTGGGAATCAGTGCTCACTCACATGGGTAAGTGAACTTTAGAGCTGCCTTTTACAGGTTCTTCTCCAGAGATCCATTTTCACTGGCTTGATCCATTTTAGCACCTTGCCTAGAGTAGTGTCTTTGCATTCATTCATCTCAATAAGCTGAGGCAATGCTGGATAGGCCTCATGTTAAAATGAGTCTGTACTCTGTAATATCTAATCCCTAACACTATGCGTGACTGATTACAGCTAATTATTAGGGTTCCTTGTGTCTTTTAGACTGAAGCTGCCATGTATTCTAAAAGCAATTGTATTCTTGTCAGTGGAAAAAACCTCTGAATCAGCATCTACACCATCATGCGACACTAAAACTCATTGATAATGATATTCTTTTCATTTGAGCAGGTTCACCACACCTATTCAAAACTGAAATGCTTCTAGGCCTTTCATGAATTCTTAATTTACACACCAAAAAATGAATGAATGAAAAAAAAAAAACACACGCAATCCTTTCAATTTTCCATGATAATAGGCTAATATAGACAGCTTTATTTTATGGGGGGGGGGGGGGGGGGGTTAAACAGACTGCTTGTTATTGCCACATAATGACACACAGTAGTTCTCTCTCTTTCTCTCTCTCTGTCACACACACACACACACACACACACACACACACACTCGCTGTCACCATTACGCAATGCCGACGTACAACGTACACAACGCATTCAAGATTCAAGATTCAAGATTCAAGATTTTTATTGTCACTCCATGGTACAAGTATCACGTGTGAAATTCTTGTGCTGTGGACTCCGTTTACAACATAGTGCAAATAGTACAAATATAACAGGGCATATGGGTGCAAAAACAACAAGAGACACAACAAGCATAAGGCAGTATAGTGATAAGACAAGTCAGAGGCAGTGGCATATTCACTGCACATAGGTGCACGTGTCGGGTGCATACTTTAGACGTGCTTAAACATTTTAAATTCTGTGTATTTGACATACAGGTGCAAATAACATATTCCTTATTAAACATACAATTAAACTCGGCATTTTAAATTCGGCGTATTTGACATACAGGTGCAAATAGCATATTCCTTATTAAACATACAATTAAACGTTAGACATACGTAATGGTAGCAGCTACAGTATGGTACAGTGCGGCTACTACACTATTTGTGTATGTTAAGGAGTCTCGTGGCCTGCGGGAAGAAATGCACACATTCTTATAATTCATCCGTCAAAAAAATCTCTGGCAACTTATTCTTTCCATCCCGGGAGACATGGGGCTACGCTACAGTAATTACCGGAGCCAATCCGGGAGAGATGGTAACCCTATCTGGAGCGTTTGATTTTTGGCTGGTGTGAAAGCAAACTGAACCAGCTGAAAAACGAAACAATGTATCATTGTTGCATCAGGTGCAAACAGAAGCTGACCTCAGATCAGCTCACAAACCAAGGAAGCGCCCAGAGTAACAGAAGCTGACCTCAGATCAGCTCACAACATTCATTAAATATACAGATCGAAGAGAAGGAGCGAGCCGCTCGGATCAGTGGTTTCACTCTTAAGATAATGAGATCCTATGTTGGTGTTCAGTTTTCACAGCATACCTGGACAGTGATGATGATAACTATTTTCACACCGGGATGTCTGTCTCTTCACACCAGACTGCATGACTCATATCGCCTTAGTGGTGGGAGATAGTTTTAGAAATGTCATACTTTTTTTTTTTTTTATGTTTCACTTTGGATTTTTGGCATGGCGTAGCTTTTTTTTTTTTTTTTTACTTGACACAATGTTGATAATTGTTGCCCTGCTCCTATAAAGTGATTGATATATAAATGTCATATTTACAGTATTTGTTGTTCTTTCTTTTCACAGGTGATGAGCGGGATGATACCATGTCTGAAGTACAGGGAACACTGGAGTTTTCTCTAGAGTTGCACAAGTTTCACAATGTGGATCTCTTTCAAAGAGGGTAAGCATTTTTGTCTCTCCAGATATCACAATTTTTTATTTGCTTGCCTGGCTTCACAACTGGCAACTCAGCACACTCAATGAACATAATGGTTGACTATGCATGCAATTATGTAGCCTTGATGAAGCCTACCTCAGCTGAAACACAATGATAATGTTAGGTGTCATGCATGCAGCACC
The DNA here is from genome assembly GCF_964638095.1 of Poromitra crassiceps. Classification (NCBI taxonomy): domain Eukaryota; kingdom Metazoa; phylum Chordata; class Actinopteri; order Beryciformes; family Melamphaidae; genus Poromitra; species Poromitra crassiceps. Next base: position 30,447,680 of record NC_139643.1, on the reverse strand, counting down.
GAGTATGGATCGAGATTGCTGCCGGTAGAGATTATATTTGATTTGTATACATTTGAATATCTCATTCACATACCGAATCACCAAATGTAACTAGAAAAGTGCACTCAGTAGAGTGCAGATCTCTGCCAGGCTCCGCTACACCTAACCATAACCTAAACCTAACCTAGATTTGGACAAAATACCTGTTAACCAGTCAAAACGACTGTACATAGGCTACATAGTGGTGGCAAGTTCTTTTGTTGGCATTTTCACCCAGATTTGCAATTGTGATTTGTATTCGTTCAATTAAAAAGTACAGCAGTGGTTATTTAAAACCTTCAATATTATGAAATGCCTTTGTCGGTTAACTTATCACTTAGAGTGTGGTGATACACTGTAACTGGGCAACTTTTTGGTCAACATGACAGTCAGTCAGGTTAGGCTAAAACCAAGCCTTACATAATCTGTTGCAGGCCACATTTTGGCCTTTGTCGTGGCTCAAAAATAGAAATCCATAGACATATCCATATAAAGTTTGGTCGCATTTTGAACCAGAGCATCTGAGCATACAGGCATAAATGTGCACAGCAAATATTAGACTGATTGGTGAAGCAGTATGCAAGATTAGCAAGACAGACAGATACACACACAGCATGGACACACACACACACACACACACCCACACACGCACGCACGCACGCACTCACTCACGACTGAACACCTGGCAGAGATTTAAAAAGTTGGATGCATTCAAACATTTACTGTAATTTGTAAGGCACAGTTTGAAATTGAAAACTTTACATGGCTTTAATTTACTGTCACTCTATGAATAGTGAATGCAAATTTTAACTACATTTTCAAATGTGGTTTTCCCAGTTCAAGTTCAGTTTTCTTCATTCAGATGGAGCTCTTTGAGACACACCGCACACAAGGGTGGTTTGTTCCCTGAGTGACGACTGGAAGGCAGTACAAATCGATTTTTTGAATCCGGCGGTTCAATATCAGCATGGCAAACACAAATGTATACAGTTCAAAACAATTTTTGCTGGCACAAATTTCTTTCCAAAGTGGAACGACAAGTTTGGGGTAGACATTTCACAAGAGCGCCCCCATCTGGCAGAGTCAGGTTAGACATTTTGCCCTTTGTGCATACTTCCCTTCCACCACCACCATTTAACATGGGATACCATTATGAAGATCATGTAGAATAAAATGGCTGGACACAGACATGACTCATCCTCCAACAACGAGGGCCTCGATCCCCAGGGGGGCTCCAAGCAGTTTCAGGGGAGGCTCAGTGAATGGAAGTGAAAAAATATTACATTCATTATCAAAAAGAGATCACATAGAATAGCTTGAATGTGTGTGGTTTGGTTAAAGAGATTGATAATGATTCAGTAGTTTGGGGGGAATTTGACTGTTTTCCCCACTTTCCCAGAGTCAGAAACTAATAAATGCCTTCAGACCATAGACTGTATAATAATAATCTTCAGACAGACCTTTTTATGTATTTGTTGTAGTCTGAAGTATGTCAAACAGCAATATCAGGCTGTCCTGGCTCAATTGTTGACTGTCTGTGGGATCAAATAATAGAATCATGATCCAATAGGCATCCAGGAAATAAGCGAGCGGGGGCACGCTCTTCGCACATGGCAAAGTTAGCCCCCAAGCCTTTCTGGAAGAAGACCTTTCTGTAAGAAAGCCACGCCCTGAATTCATTTGATTGGTCGCCACAACTGCTTCTTTCTGAAAACGTGCGGCAAGTCATTTGTTTTTGGTTAAGATTAAGGTTATTTTCGGCGATCAATCAAATGAGTTCGGGGCGTGGCTTTCTTACAGAAAGGTCTTCTTCCAGAAACCTTCTTCCAAGCCTTGTCTGGGGGGAGGCCCACAGTCTCAGACTTTGAAAACCCCTGAAATAGAGTGTTCTTTCACTGCTGATGGACATGGATTACACCAGTGGCTCTCAATCTTTTTCACATCAAGGACCCCTAAATGGACACAAATGTCACCAGGGACCCCCATTTGATAAGATTTTGTCCCAGTGTCCCCCATCTTAGCTTTCGTGACGACCCTCCCGTTCTCCTTGCCCTGTCTTGCATGGTCCTGGTGTTGGGGTCGTTAGGCTGATTGGGCCAGCAAAAGATCCTGGTGCATTGAAATGTTGCAGAAATAGAGAAGCACTGACCGCAGCCTCCAGTGTGCAGACTTCCCTCTGTCACTCCACCCCCCCCCCCCCCCCAAACAACGTTCCACCCCCCCCCCCCCCCAAAAAAAACAACGTTCCAGCAGAGTCAGCTTTTGTCAGCAGTGTTTGAGAAAGTACCCCCACTCCCCTGGAACATGTTAGGAATAGGAAGGACAGCCCTATACAGATTCAGCATGGGTTGAATTCTCCTGTGTACGTCCAACCCAGTTGCCAGAATAACATTTGAGCAGTTTACTTTTGTGCAAACCCCCGGATATGTGACATTCAACATTTGTGAACCAAAAATACATTGCATAGCAGTATCAACATTTCAAATTCACCGACATTTTCCAACATACATTTGAAAACGTAGCCGGGGTTTCCAGTTCATTTGAAAACACGACGCAAATAAAACAATTGGGTTATGGTTAGGCAACTAAAACAACTTGATAGGATTAGGTTTGGGTTAGGCTTAAATAACAAAAACATTAAATGTTAAATGTACGGTTGAAATGCTGACTTTGAACACGCCGGGAATTGAACCCCCATCCACTCTGACCACAACGGTCTTATGACCACAGAGCTATTTCAATAGCATACTGTCACAACTGACCAAAGGAAAGATCTAACCATAATCTTTTTTCTTCTTCTTTTTACAGATTTGCTTGAGTTTTGATTTATATTTCATGGCAGTAAACGTGTTTATGGCCCCATAGTGTATGATGTGTCTGCAGGGAGATTAAAACCTGTCATCTGGGAAGGCCAGCTTTACCCAAATGATTCCACCTCTCTCAGAGAGGGGATGTGCTAAAGCTTTATCATTGTAATCCATTCAGCTGAGTGCACTATGTTTGTTTTTACTGGTTGCCATGTTGCTCCAGATAGCAGCGCTGCAGCAGAGATCCAATGTGAACACTTAAAAGTACCTCATGTACAGATAAAGCATTGCTTTAAGACTGTGGGATAAGGGAACTCGCAGTTTACAAGACCGAACCGTCTTGGCACACCAAGAATGAATTCTGAAATCAATAATCCTACCAGACTGAAAAAGCACGCAGCCGTACATTTTGAGAGACTCTGCCTTCGACTGATTGCATTCAAAAAAGTGATTAAGTCTGCATTTGATTTGTAAAGCACGCGATGGCGACAAGAGCCTTTTAGTTTCCTCTCAAATCTAACTAAAACTTTCCTCTAAAAGATTGTGATCTTGTGATCTCACGTGAATCCAGCTGCCACACAAGGTTCTATTAAATCATATCTAACAATAAAAAATATTCCCAGATTTGGGTCCGAGAGACAAAATCTCATCAAATGGGGGTTTGTGGCCCTATGTGGACTAAATTAGGGTCCATCATATAAAAAAGGTTGATAATCACTGATATAGACCATTATGGAATTCTATGTTAAATCATAACTTACAACAAACATCTTCTTAGATGGGGTTCCTAGACAAAATATCAAAGCAAAGCAGATCTGCAGTCATAGGGAAATCTATTTTTGGGTCCTTGACATAAAAAACCATCAGCCTACCCATGCAACTTGAGGGTGCATCTCAATAATGGACACAAAGGAGCTTATTAAACTTTTCGATTATCAACCAAAGAAAATGTGATGAGAAGAAAATCAGGTAGCCTAGTTGTTACAGCATTTTACTCCATAAAGATATTGTCTGACAGGCTACCCCTATTCTTAATTATCAGTGTTGATCACAAATTTAGGTGAGGTTAATATCATGATCCCGCTTGCAATGCATCTCATGCACTTCAAATGGTGCCCTGTCACCTTGCATTCAATTATGTGGGTTACAGTACACTCACCTGCGCAGGTGAGTGTACTGTAACCCACATAATTGCTACTACTGCTGCCTCTTTTTTCTTAAAAGGGACAATCTCATTGGCCAAGGGCCAGCGTGTGCACCTTTAACCCGGGTTGAAGTAGTAGTTACACTACCTCCCCTGGTTGTAGGTCATCACATTTTAGTTTTTAGTGTAGGGGGGAATCGAACCCGAGTCTCGTTTAGCCTCTCATACCAAAGCCCAACATGCTAACCGGTCGGCCAAGGAGACCATCCCACTTTCTTCGATGCCACTTTCTCGTCAAGTGGCTACGCTGATGTTTGTCTGATGATCACATTGTAAGAAAAGTTGATCCGCTTCTATTGGTTTTAAGTTTGCGATGCGCTCCGAATAAAGTGGCACCCACACGATTATCACTCTGCATTCAAAACCTTTTTCAATTCAAAAGGCAAGAATTATCATTATTCTTTTTTGGGGGGGAAGGGGGGGGGCTGATAGACAGTGGTGCATTGTGTTTGTACAAAAGGCCGTCTATCAGCGCCGTTTACTGAGGATGCAGATCAGGTACGCGCTGGGGATTGGAATGGACTCGTGTTTGTAGCGGGCACGCGCTGTAGCGGGCACGCGCTGGAGAGGTGAAGTGCGAGCGGACAGAGCAAAGCGAGTGGGGAGCATGGTTCATGTCCATGGTTCATGTGCGTGCGTCCCTGAGACCTGTAAGTCATGTCACTGTTTAAGTTATCAGTTAAATTCAGTTAATGTAAAGCATAAGTTTATATTCATGTAGGAGATTTAGTTACTTTATAAGGATGCGTGATGGATTCCGCTCCTAGTACAGGTGGCTGTTAATTGAATAATTGATGGAATGCCATACTCCGTGCCTATGTCGGGTGCATTGCGGAGACTATGCTATGACTAAGATTATATTAGAAACAGATGTTTGCCCTGCATTAGTATTGTATAATTCATAGTGGTTTGTGGTTTGGTGCACATTTAAATAGTTTTATTGTATCAAGCTTAGGCAAGTAATAGTAATTATTACTAGTGATTGTTATTTCCACAATATATGTAGGCTACATGTATGTTTATATGGAGGCTGATATGCTGGCTATGTATGTAGTGAACATACAATAGTTTATGTCAGTATATAGTGTATATAGTGTATATTTGTGTTGTGTTGTTTGTGTTTACCCTATGTGTATGTATGTGTCATTTACATTGCTGTATGTGTATGAATGCCCTACGTATGCACTAATTTTCTTATTTCTTCTTTTAAACTTTTCTGTACCTCACCTGTCGAGGGACTGCGGATGGAAATTAGCTAAGGCTATAATCCGGCACATTTACATGAAAATGTTCATTAATGTTGCACTGTCCCTGAAATAAATAAATAAATAAAATAAAAATAAATAGTGTATATACTGTGTGTATGTATGCATAGATGGATATATGTATAACTGATGCTATAGGCTTTGTGGTGGGCTAGTTTATTATTGTAATTATAATAATGCATATATATATTTTATTTCTTTACAGAACCACATACACATGTAAACCACGCCCATGTCTGACCATTGCTCAGTCAAGTAAAAGTCTTGAAAGAAGATAAGTTGTCTGCTTCCGTGTTTTAACAGACACACCTGGAGCGAAGTTTAAATCTAATCAGAACCAGCAAGTTATAGTATCATACAGTCCTTTATTATAGCCTCACCAACAGTGTTGCATGTGCCAGAAGACATACAGTAGCTACAATTGCACGATAAATTGAGCATGGTGGCCAAGCTCAGTATTGCAAGTCACGTAGAATCCTGCAGCCCAGAAACAGAAATTCCTGTCCACTTACATTGGGAAAGCAGCAGCTGTAAAACTCTGGGAAAATGTTTCTGTGTGTCACTCAAAGTCAAAAACGACTGATTGAGTTATCACGTTTTAATATTAATAATAATAATAATCCTATATCCTATAATAAGAATGCAGTGTCTGTGTGTGAGTGTTTGAGTAGAATTGTGTTCGGCCACAGCTATGCCATTTTATGTGTGTGATCGCGCTGAATCTTTCAGGAAATGTAAAGAGCACCCCTGCAGGTGACCTAATGGAGCCAGATTTTTAAATGAGGTAGGGCAAATTAATTGCCCTACAGTAATGATGTGATGTCACTCGAGCAATGATGACTTAATCTGTTGACATCATCACTGATGACATCATTGAGTGCTCGAGTGACATCAATTTGAGTGTCCTGGGACCTGGGGGCTTTGGAGACTGTGTTCCAGACCGGGGGGGGTCTAACTCCCAGGGGGGTCTAACTCCCACGGATCCACTAGTTGATCGTTGATCATTTTCCCCCTATTTGCCCAAATATAGGCTAATTCTGGTGTCAGGTATGGTGACTTGTGGGAAATCTGCATTCACAGGAAGTGACTAATCAAAACTTAAGAGCAAAATATCTCTCCTACTGTAAATGTGACATTAGACCTATTTCCTCTCTCGTCTCTTATATCTTCTTTGCTATATAGCAATCACAGAGCGGCCGGGTTTCGAGCGTGCGTTGTGTAGTTCTGTGTGGTCCTGAATGTGGTTTCTGTCCCCCAGGTTCTACCAGGTGCGAGCAGGACTGAAGGTCTCACCTCGCGTGCCACACAGATTGATAGCGACAACACAGGGCAATACAGGTAAGAACTGATGCCTCCATCCTCCTCACACTGTATGATCTTTTCACATTATGTATTTACTAGGCTCACTTTTAGGGGACAGTGTCCTCATAGCAATATGAAGATACGCTCCCAATTTTCTATATTATTGGTTCTCAGTCTAATCAAATAATCCCTGTTTTTGTACTCTCATTTAATGAGTCTGTGGGCAGCAACCATCAGACTGAATTGTCAATTCTTTACACTCCATTTCCGTCTACTCTGACATTGCCTCCACTTCAATCGATTTCCATGAGGAGATTCCCCCAGGGGGATTTTATTTCCACTAACCAATCACGAGAGACCAACGTAACTACCTGAATCTATTCTAGTCAGGAGAACGCAAAAAACATCTCCCCTTTGAACATACGCCAACGCTCCCGATTTTCGCGGGAGTGTGCCTATTTTGAACCCTTTCTCCTGCTGTGCTCTCGATTGGTAATTTCTCCCGTTAAAGTGCCAATTTCAATCAAATGGCTGTACATAGCGGCTGTGTTTTAAAGATAGAGTGAAGTAGCTGGTGTCATATGAAACTAGAAGACGCAAGGAATCGATTGGTACCAACCATGGCGAGGGGAAAAAACTGGCATGGCTATTTTGAAAGGGGTCCCTTGAGGTCTCACCGCAAGATATCTGAATGAAAATGGGTTCTGTGGATACCCACAAGTCTCCCCTTTACAGATGGTAGCATGAGCATTTTTCAACCAGGCAGCATGAATTGACAGAACAATATTGGATCACAGTGGGACCGGGCAGATCTGATTTTGGAGGGAGAGGGGTGCATTGGTCTCTTGTAACGGGACAAGCCCCGTCTTTTATTGTCACACGAACACCACAACACATGCATGCGGCCACAACACACTCATGCTGACGGTGGCCGGTGAAAAGTGTCCTCTGCATTTAACCCATCCAGGCATGTCCTTTCCTCCGGGGGGCAGGCCAGGAGCAGTGGTCGCTTTCTCGTACAGCGCCCGGGGACCAACTTCGGATGTTGTCGTCACTGGTTGGATGACGATGACGATCTGATCTTCTGCATGTTTTTAGTGGGGGGGTTATATACGGAGGAATCCCCTGGGGGAGCACGGGGACAACATGCGAACTCCACACAGACAGAGGCCCTTACGACGAGATACCCCACCTGGGCAGTAGGCACTGAAGATATGGGGGGGAACACAACCACAGCGCCCACAGTGTCCCAGGCGAGAATCGAACTCAGGACCTTCTGACTGTGAGGCGACAGCTCTACCACTGAGCCACCGTGCCCCAATGCTTATGCATTGCATTGCATTTGCACCCGTTGCTCTGTTTATTGATGCTGATTGGCTAATCGTTAGTCCTCCTCGGCGCTCGTTGGACCAGTCGTTTTTTTGTGTGAGCAAATCGCTGTTGCATGTCACGATGTGAGACCAGAAGCAGCCAAAACTCAACTTGGTGGAGTGGTCAGATTCAAAGGTCTGGACCCATGCAATTAGCCTATGTTAAGGCCAATAATGATTTTAGTTTGTTTGAAGCTGCCAGTAGCTAATTTTGTGCTATTATTACATATTTAAATGTAACCATTTTAATGCTTTTTATTGTACACTAGTATTTTAAATTAAGTATTCCCTCACAATCATCTCACTACTATAATATGCACCCATGCCCAAGCTAGAAATGAGTGCACGTGATTTTTTAAACTGAATTATATTTGGCAGGGTGGACAATAAAACTTTCAATTTGAACCCAGAATATTACAACTACCACCACTAACACTGCTACTACTACTAATAATATTAATAAAATAAATAATTATGTATCCTTGTGTAGAATTTCATCAAAATGTTGCATTAGAATCAGTTCAGGTGATGGTCTTCCCATCGATAACCAATGAAGTTTTGATCAATTAGATCAATTCTACAAAAATATGTAACCAAACAAACTGCACTATTTTGGACCATTTTTGGCTAAGTTGGGTCGTATTTACAGTAAGTTCCAAGTACAGAAAGGAATGAGTGAGAAAATCCAGCTTGCATGACACAAGGAATCATTTCATGACTACAATCATCTGTTGTGTGATCCACATTCTTGGTCTGAATGACACAGATTGTGTTGGACGCTCTTTTCTTTGAAGCTTCTGTGAAAAGGGTAATCTTTCACAACATCTTCTGGGTTATAGTGCCAACACGCCTCAGTGGCGCCGGCATCCAGCTTTGGATGACGCAATAGGCTAGTGACCTTTTCCCCCCCAATATTTTATTTTCAACTTTTTTGAACAACACACAAACATGACAAACAACTCAGACACAGGAAGACAAAAGAAAAGAAAAGAAAAAACATGCATATATTATTGACATTCATTTTTACGTTGCGCTACCAGTCGCATAAGGTGCTTATGTGCTTGTAAGAGATATTGTGCCGGGGATCCCACGCAAGGGGTCCATGAGAAACCAGCCTACCAGCCTATCTGAACGAGGTAGGCTAGAAACGGGTCCAAAATAGCCCAAAAGTTCTTAAGTGAGTTGGTCCTCAGGAACCTAAGTCTCTCCATCCGTATAACAGAGGTAATATCCATCAGCCACAATTGAAAAGAGGGTGAAGAGGGGAACTTCCATTCCTTCAGGATGAGTTTCTTTGCAAGAGTTGTCCCCTGTGTCAGAGACTGTTGCACAGCTGTAGGGAAGTTCAGAGAAGACTCTTGGCTAGTGACCTTTTTCACGTTACCTTCTTTTCAATCTTAGCCTGTACAAACTTAACTTTATAAGCATAAAAGTACATTATTTCACCTGATTTCCTTCTGTTAGGAAGCTGATATTTTCAATGCCACATCCTAGCTGTAGTAACATTTTCTCACATTTAAACAACACTCTTGCATACTGTAGAGCATTGCCAATTAGCAACAATTAATTTGTCTACATTTTATGATTTTTTAAAATAAAATCCATGTTATACTGTTTGATTGTGAAAAGGGTGTCTTTGCCTTTGTAGCGAGAAAAAAATATATCACAATACATGACCAGGAAATCCTGTTTGTACTTCACTCTCTGAACCATGGATGTATTAAAAGAGCTGTGAAGCTCCAGGGCACATTTTCTGCAGCAAATACCAAAACAGAAGTGCATTCTGGGCCAAAGATAGAAAGAGTCAGTGTGCAAAGAATTCACATGTAGTTGCCATATGGCAATGTTATGCAATTTAAGGGGAAACTATGTCTGAAGTTGAAAATAATATACATCTCATGAAGGACATTTGTTTTTGCATTTAATGTTCAGCAGCCACATAATAGAGCAGAATGGTAGGATTCAGTAGGCTATCTAACGCAGTGGTTCTCAAAGTGGGGTCCAGGTACCCCCAGGGGTCCTTGAGGGGCTTCCAAGGGGTCCCTAGCAAAAAAGGGTAATTTATTTCCACAATAATTCCAACTATAAATCACAGAACGTCAGATTGTATGACAATTTCGGTCATGGGTTTCATACACTTTCTGTAATAAAACATCTAAAAGTGTGACAACTCTCCCACTCTCCTGGCCCTGACTTGCAGGAGCATGGTGTTGGGGTCGTTAGGCTGATTGAGTGCACCTGGGCCCAGTGTCGCTTAAGAAGACCTTCAGACCACATTTTCAGTGCAGAAAATATCCATCTTAGTTTTCAAAACAAGTGAAAAAAGGCATCAGGGGTGAGATGAATCCACTTGTTTCCAATACAAATCAAACTCATTTTGCGTCATTTTCTGGAGTGATTTATTGTATTCTATATAAATTATATTCGGTTTTATATTCATAGGTTGTGGCTGAGCCAAGCATTAAAATCTGGTTCTCTGGCAATGCAGGAAGCTGTATGCCTGGCAATACTGATTCGCAGTAGCCTAATAACGGCTATTTTTAGCTTGTCATGACTGGAGCAGCACACACACAACTAAGGACACAGCAGAGTGGGAAAGCACTGCATGTGTCTGCGCCTGAGATGTGACATTGATTCATTTCATGTGAGACAGACACGGTGACAGGAATACCAGCAGGCAAGACAATTTCCCTACCTCATTAGTCCTCCGATAGTGCAAAATCTTCCCCGGCCAAACTTTTAATGGGTAGCATGGAGATGATGAAGATGGCAGCGCAATATAGGCCTTTTTCACAGCAGCCGTTTTGTGTCTAAAAGGCAGGAAGTAACACAGGTGCACCGACACATTAATTAGGGTTTCCAACTTCCAGTCCAGTTAGGTGTTTTAGTGATGGGGCCCTAATTAATGAGTTGGTTGCACCTGTGTTTACACTGCCTTTTAGACACAAAATGACGGCTGTGATGAAAAAGGCCCATAGTTTCAGCAGCACAATAATTGCTCTCAATAGTCTGTTAGTCTCCAGTTTTGGAGAAGTGTTATTTGCTCATTTATTTGCATTCAGCAATATTATGTTTAGCAGTGATGTAGTGGTAAATAACCGATATGAAATATATATATATATATATATATATATATATATATATATATATATATATATATATATAATGTATATGAATTGAGGTAATAAAGATACATGTCAGCCAGAAAACATGGGTTAACTAGAGTTTAGTTGGGTTTATTCTGCACTGCATCCCTGTATCCAACAAGGATTTGCATATTCCTCTGCAATATACCATATCACCACCATGTATTCTGTCCGTCCAGCCGCAGCTGTGCAGCATGCAGTATGGGGGAAAGAATGAGCAGCAGGGTATAGAGGACTATCTCCATATTGTAATTGGTGGGGCCGAGCTGCAGCCCCTCCCATCCCCATTTTTCATCTCCTTCACACAAGGTCACGTATTCCCAACCATCACGGGCTGTCCAGCCAGTGGGCTGGGGCTGGGGCAGGGGGTGGGGGGTTGGGGGTGTTCACATCTACTGTATCATACAGAGACATAAGAACTAATCCCCTGACCAGTGGTCTCTGGCAAAAACTCTACGCTTGACATTTCACTTGTCTGTGCCCTTCAGAAAAAAAAAACAACGAGAGAGAGAGAGAGAGAGAGAGAGAGAGAGAGAGAGAGAGAGAGAGAGAGAGAGAGAGAGAGAGACTAAACAGCTGTAGAGCAGCTGTAGAGTACGAGTGGCTGTAAGCAGATTATTTCCAGTACAGAATCACTGTGGTTAAAAGCTTCAGGGCATTTCTGCTGGTTTTCATGTGCAGGATGTGATAAATCAGCCCCAACGCCAGTTTATTAGAACTCTATATCGCACAAGCAACCACTGGGTGGGTTATTATTCCTGCTCATCCCATTTAGCGTGAGCATGACATGTGACCGTTAACAGAAAAAATGTCTTGAAACTGTATGCTGCTAGCCTACGAGCGAGATGCCTAGTTTAAGAAAATCCTTATATAAAGAGTTTTAAGTTTTAAGCCTGGAACCAAGCCAACAAGCAATGAGATGAACCATAAGATTCACAGAGAAAAAAAGTTTTATGGTCACGATTCCTCTCGTAGCTGGTCGGCTCGGTTCCAGGCATTAGACTCTATAAATGATCTTCTGAAACATCAATGCAGAAATGGATGGGGAATTTGCTTCCTGGAACCGGAGCCGTTCAAAAGTGGGCGGGCACTGTTGAGCTCTATACATACAGAAGGGTATCAAGATGGCAGAAGAAGTGTCAGCAGAGGAGGTAATGAGCTGAAAGCAGCAGTTTGTTTAACAGAAAACACACAGTATGCCAGTTAAAGGATGTGATTAGGGCATGCGTGAGCGTGTGTGTGTGTGTGTGTGTGTGTGTGTGTGTGTGTGTACTGTAGATGCAGCTGCTGTATCCCAGCTAGAATTCATTAATTTGCTTTCTTTAGCTGCTTATTCATGGTCACAGGGGTGCGGGGTGGAGCCTGTCCCCACATGCACTGGGAAACACTGGACAGTACATAAGCTGTGTTTACACACAGCCTTTTATTCCACTAATAATCAGTCTATAGAGTACCACAGAGATGACGTATTTTTGTAGGCTTACCCAGCAGTCCCTGCACTTCCTGGTTCCTACATGTAAAAGTCAATGGGATTTTTGCATGGGAATTTCGGTTAAATGCATGAAATAAGGTCTGTGGTTAACAAAAGTTTATATGAAACAGTGAACTTTGTGTGTTCAGCAAGAAAATCTTCACAAATGAGGACCACTTTTATGACTTTTGAAGTGTTTTCTGAAAATCGCATATTTAAAAAAAACTTATTTACACTTAAAAAATCATAAAAGTGGCCCTCATTTGTGAAGATTCTCTTGCTGAACACAAAGTTAGCTGTTTCATAAACTTTTGTTAACCACAGACCTTATTTCAAGCATTTAAACAAAATCCCCATATAAAAACCCCAAAACCGGAAGTGCTAACATCCAGGGTCTTCCGGACTCATTCCTGGGGTACCCTATAGTGGCCCAACCAGAATAAAAATGCTTTATGTAACCACCTTGATCATAATAAATCCATTTTCATAATCCGTTTCATAATCGATGGATGTTGTAAACGCTCACTCTGGTCACTTTCTTTCGTTTGATTGAATATCTATATTCTTTCCGTCATGTAAGAGTAGTCATGTAAACACTTCAATCAGAGTGATTTCATTCAGAAAGAAAAGAATATGGCTCATGCAACCGCAGCCAATCACATTCATGCTTATGGGCCATTTAGAGTCTCCAATCCACCTGATTTGCATGTCTTTGGACTGTGGGTGGAAACTCAGGCCTTGTTACTGTGTGAGGTGACGCAGCATCTCCCTGCAGCTATACAGCTCCTTCCATCTCCATGTATATACAGCAGCTATACAGCTCCTTCCATCTCCATGTATATACAGTATCACTAACGTTAGAGGGATTGCAGTGTCCCTGCCACACATCCCTCATGCTGGCTGCGGCTGCTTGATGCTGTAAGTAGTGACAGCATTATTAGAGAGAGAGAGAGAGAGAGAGAGAGAGAGAGAGAGAGAGAGAGAGAGAGAGAGAGAGAGAGAGAGAGAGAGAGAGAGAGAGAGAGAGAGAGGAAGAAAACGTTCCAGCATCAGAGAGTAAGCAGTCATCACGATGCTCACTGAGGATGTTTCAAATCCAAACAAGCAGATGTTTAGACGGCTCTTTACGTGTCCGGTCAGTGAATTCCAGAAACAAAACCTGCAAACGAGAATAACCTGTTCTCAATGTTGTGCCTGTGTGTTGAATACCTGGACGTTTTTTTTTCTTCTTACGAGCAGCTCCCCCTAGCGACACTCTGACAGAAAGATTTCTCCTTTCTTTAATAGTGTTTGGTTAGTGGGGCGATAACAGCCACTGATGTCAAGCAAAACAGCTTTTGTGGGGGATGTGTTTTTTTTTTAAATCAGAGAAATAAAAAGGTCATCGTGAGGCCAACAACCACCAGAAGAAAAAAAAACACTGGTTCCCAAAGTGGGATCCGCGAGCCATAAGTTTATTTATTTATTTATTTATTGTGCTGTATCCACTGGTGATGATTTTACCGGGGGCACATGGAAAAGGCCGCCCACATCCACGCCTGACATTACTGTATTTCAGAAGCTGTACCGGGCTAATTTTTAACGCTAGAGTGAAGATGTCTTTATCATAATGAAACTAGACGACCTAACGCATCCATTGGTACCACCTGTATCATGCTAGCTTCTCAGGAAGGCAGATAAATAACTAAGTTTTTGCGAGGGAAAAACTGGCATGGCCATTTTCAAAGGGGTCTTTTGACCTCTCACCTCAACATATCTGAATGAGAATGGGTTCTTTGGGTACCCATGAGTCTCTCCTTTACAGACATGCCCACTTTATGCTAATAATCCCACATAATCATTTTAAATGTCAGGCCTAATTCCGATAAGACTGTTATGATAAGTTCTTGTGATTTGTTCAGAGCTTTCTGACACTGAATAAGTTCATTATTTTAAAGTTGAAGCACTTACTGAAAGTTAGCTTTAGACCGGTCATTTTAAATATCTGTTTTTATTAGGACTAGATGCCACTCTCGCTACTGTTGATTTTCTGAAAGCTTTTAAGATCCTGCCACTTACTAGGATATATCTAATGAAAAGTGGTCAATTCTGCAAATGAATGCGTGTTTGTTTTGGTGGGTTTATTCTCCACCACATGCCTGGTTGTTAGACTATAGTAGCATATTGTTAATTCATAATATTGTATAATCAATGGTAAAAAAACTATGTGACAACCTCTCACTTCATTAGTCTGGCAATATAATGTACTTGCCTCCCTTTTCTGACTGCATGAACTTTTAGACCCAAACGAATGCATTTCTGAGCAAAGGAAATTAACTATGACTTTTGAATGGGCAATGATACACTTATACGTGTTTGGATCATGCATTTCTGAGACAGTGCCATGTTTCATCAAGTACCTATGTGTTTAGTGCTGTTTTATTGTCTATAAATGCAGTATTTAATGTCATAATGTCAATAAGGAGTCCCTCATCCTTGCGCTCACAGCACAGAGAATAAGTGACTGCATGCTGATATTAGCCACAGTGCATTTTGTTCTGTCCCCACATCAGGAGAATGCAGCTTCAGCTCTGCGGGGGTTTACGACGGCGCCGTGTTCAGCCGGATATTTCAGATCCTGTACAGAAACGAGGAGATTGCAGTGAACGACTGCATGAGCTTCAAGGTCCACCTGCTCCTGGATGGAGAGAGGGTGAGTCACGCCCGTGGTATTCTGCTCCACACGCCCTCCCTGCAGAATGGAAAATGTCATGCTGTGGATCGTCTCGCCTGTTACCCAAAATCATATCGGTACAATGCGGGACAAATCATTTCATAAGGTCCCTGAAATCCTTGTGAATTTGAGGGGGGCGTGTGTGTGGGAACAAGGCCTTGAAAGTTTTTGAAAGTAGACATGAAGAGACGTGGCTTATTGAAAATGCTTGAATTGATAGATTTTGTGCAATAATATAAATTGAAGTTCTTTGATATTATATCTACAGTATGCAGCACAGTTGAGAAGTGTTCACACATTCCAGCCGTGAGCTTCTGTAAAGCCTGCTAGTTCTCATTATAAACATTCTCAGTGTTGTAACAGTAATGAACCTTGATCCGTGTCTCTCCAACTGTGCCGGGTCGGGTCCTTGAATTAGAGGTAATTGGACCTGGAAGGTCATTGAAAAGTCTTTTTGAATGTGATGTTTAAGAAGGTGTGGGGACCCTGATACAGATAACGCAACTACATAACAGCGCTGCTCCACAGTTGTGGCTTGTTGCCACGTCTTTACACGTTCAGCATGTTAAAGTAAAGGGGCAGTAATTAATCCGACCTCTTTTATCGACCCCCGTTGGCAACCTGAAGGAACTGAAATAACATCAACAGAGCTGATCTCCGCCTACACAACCCTCTGGCACAGCCATCTTTAAAATTCAATAGGTGTAGGCTATGCACTGGAGAGTGTGTGTACCTTTGCAAGTAATGGTCGAGTCATTGGTACTGATTAAGAGCCCTATCAAACCCCTACAGGGGTTTTACCTCCATGTCATGTTTTCACCCCCGTTTGTCTGTCTGTCTGTCTGTCTGTCTGTCTGTCTGTCTGTCTGTCTGTTTGTCTGTCTCTCTGTCTGTCAGCATGATATCTCAAAAGGTTATGTTAGTTAGCTAGTTACTGAGTGACCTTCCAAGAACATGGAATGAATTCTTATTTTATTGACATTTAATTGTTTTCACCCCTGTTTGTTTTGTCTCTCTGTCTGTCTGTTTTTCTGCGGGATATCTCAAAAAAACGGATTTGCACAAAACTTTGTAGAAAAGTAGGTCATGGGCCAACTTAGAACTTTCCACGCCCACTGGTCAAAAGGGGGTGCAATGGGCATGTTCAATATCAATATGGACCCCCACTAAAAACATGCAGAAGATCGGTGTCTGGCCAGCGGCGGTTGGAAGAAGTTGGTTGCATGTGTGTGTGTGTGTGTGTATACTGGCTGCCGTGCACGTGTGTGCATGCATGTTGTGTCATCTGTGACGAAATAAAGACGGGATTTGTCCGTCTGGTTTCTTCTCTCTTCTCTTCTCTAGATGACACAACAAAGTTGTGCTAAATTCTGAAAATTGGGTTGCGACTAAATGACCAAGGAAAAATGTGGGTCGTGAGGCTAGACCAGTTGAGAACCACTGCCCTATATGGCTCATGGTACAGCTTGAGTTGTTGGGAGGAAGAACAAGTCAAACTTGCTAATTGTGTTCAGTCTGTTCACTTAGCCACACTGTAGGTAAAACAAGTGTAACAGAACCAGCTGGTGGAACAAGGCTGGACCTGGTGCAGCCAGCAGCTTCAAATGCCTGAAATGCTGCAATTGGGCCCCAACCGCAACTAGTTCAGATCGGTGGTTCAGATACACAGATGTTACCCAGCATGCAGTGCAGTTTAGGCATTAGCAGTTAACTCAGCGATACATAGAAACACATTATTGAGCTCCACACCTCGCCTCTTGGGGTTAATTGTCTTTAATAGGTGGACTAGCATGATTTACATGTGCCCCAGACCGACCAGGGGCAGCACGACCCATCAGGCGTGTAAACCTGCCAGACAGTTATTGATGTGCCGTCCTCGCCGGTTCCACCGTGGGGCGGGATCCCAAATATCCACTGCGGTTGTTTTTTGTTGTTGTTGTTGTTGTTGTTGTTGTTGTTGTTGTTGTTGTTGTCGGGGGGAGCCACCGGAGCTCAAATTGATCAGTGGTGACAGCGGTGAGACGAGGCTCCAATGAGTCAGAGCTAAGATGGCCCCCGCCCGCAGCTATTCATCCATATCATATAGCCATAGCTCACACTTTGACACCAGCCAATCATCACTCACTCTCTCCCTGACACATTTCTAGATACCTAAGCTGCCTTCAGTGGCTTCGGTCAGAATGTGGATCTGGGTTTTCATGGCGGCAGATTCTCCCTAATTTTAGCATATTTCATTAAATGTAGACATTCTCGTGGAGGTGGAGGTGGTGCTTGAAGGCATATCAGATTTCAGCCATCAGTGCTCCCGAAGGCTCCTGCTCATTAACCTTTCCGGAGGTTATCTGCTCCTCGCAGCCGCAGATAGCACAGACCAAAATAGCCCTTCGTTTCCACAGCTTACGCCCACATGTGTGCTTAATCAATCCAAACATCAATACGTCCCACAAAACTGCACAGATCTGTGTGTTTACTGTATGTGTAATGGGAAAAGCAGAGAGGGGGAGAGAGTGCGGAGTAGGCCTAATACTGTAGCCTCATATAATGAGTATTAGAACTGGGCCCTATATCTTGTGAAGCAGTGTCTCTATCTTCAAAAGAATCTATTACTTCCACTGATGCTGCTGTCTTTTGTAGTTTGCCCCTTTTTATGTTTTACCTTCTTTTTGCTAATTCAACTCGGGAGTCTTTATTATCATCTCCCCTCAAAAACATGATTCTATGCTCTTTGATCATGAGTGTAACTCACTTCGGTAGCTATGGATTATTGCATACTGTATGTGTTAATTTGAATTGCTATATTATTTACATTAATCACAGTAGTATTTTGAATATAATTGGATGTAATCACAGTACCTTTGATTGCTTACTACTGGGAGATGTAAGCTAACTGTTTAGTCAGGGCTATTTATTATAACCTTCAATTGTTTTTTTGTTATCTTTTGAGTTATGAAACTGTATTGTAACCCTTTTTTGACGCAATAAACTATTCAACGTCTCAACAAGTTTTTTTGGGAATGCATTTTGAAAGCCCAGTTCAAGGCATCGCTACATGTTCACAGCATTGCTTCTGCTGTTTTCCCAGGTGGAGGAAGCCTTGAGTGAAGTGGACTTTCAGCTCAAGCTGGATCTACATTTCACCGACAATGAGCAACAGTAGGTTTTTTGAGGAGTGTGTGTGTGTGTGTGTGTGTGTGTGTGTGTGTGTGTGTGTGCACGCGCGCGTGCGTGTGCGTGTGTGTGTGTGCGTGCGTGTGTGTGTGTGTGAGAGAGAGAGAGAGAGAGAGAGAGAGAGAAAGGGAGAGAGACCTACACACACATGCAGCTTATACTGTATGTATGTAGAAAGTGCACATACATTATGCATAATTAGTGTGTGATAAGTGTGATAAGTTGGCTGTGCATAATGAACATAAATTGCTGGTAGCTTTCACACTTAATTTCAGTGAACATAGCCTTGAGTGTTGCTAAAGCTAATTAACACATTTTAACAGTTTGGAGGTTCTTACTTAAAAAATGTTGAAAACTCTGCTTCACCATATTCCTATAAATGTGTTTTTTGCTATTCTCATTATAGCCACGTGTTATAAGAACTACATGAGGGACTGTTTTTGTGCAGCTCTGTGACATGACACGTTTATCCCTCTGTCCCCCTGGTGTTCAGGCTGGCAGAGATCGTCTCTGTGACGTGATATGTATCTCCCTCTGTCCCCTGGTGTTCAGGCTGGCAGAGATCATCTCTGTGACATGATACGTTTATCCCTCTGTACCCTGGTGTTCAGGCTGGCAGAGATCGTCTCTGTGACATGATACGTTTATCCCTCTGTACCCTGGTGTTCAGGCTGGCAGAGATCATCTCTGTGACATGATACGTTTATCCCTCTGTACCCTGGTGTTCAGGCTGGCAGAGATCGTCTCTGTGACATGATACATTTATCCCTCTGTACCCTGGTGTTCAGGCTGGCAGAGATCATCTCTGTGACATGATACATTTATCCCTCTGTCCCCCTGGTGTTCAGGCTGGCATAGATTGTCTCTGTGACGTGACATGTTTCTCCCTCTGTCCCCTGGTGTTCAGGCTGGCAGAGATCGTCTCTGTGACGTGATATGTATCTCCCTCTGTCCCCCTGGTGTTCAGGCTGGCAGAGATCGTCTCTGTGACGTGATATGTATCTCCCTCTGTCCCCTGGTGTTCAGGCTGGCATAGATTGTCTCTGTGACGTGACATGTTTCTCCCTCTGTCCCCCTGGTGTTCAGGCTGGCATAGATTGTCTCTGTGACGTGACATGTTTCTCCCTCTGTCCCCCTGGTGTTCAGGCTGGCAGAGATCGTCTCTGTGACGTGATATGTATCTCCCTCTGTCCCCTGGTGTTCAGGCTGGCAGAGATCGTGAGCGTCCCCCTGATCAGCAGCCGGACCCTTGGCCTCCACTTCCACCCGCGGCGAGGCCTCCACCACCACGTCCCCGTCATGTTCGACTACTTCCACCTGTCCGTCATCTCTGTCTCCATACACGCCTCACTGGTTGCCTTACATCAGCCGCTAATCAGGTAGACTGTTGTGGTATTGAATTAGAGCTGTTTACACTGGGGAAATAACAGTGGTGGTGAGAGAGAAAAGTATAATAGCCATTCTTATACAGTACCTTCTCTCATTGGGATAATTTCTAGTGCTATAAATAATAGTTAAATTAACCACTCCTCATGTTGCTGGGGACCCCTGGAACCCAAGGACCCCTGGAGGTCAGCGAACCCCACGTTGAGCCCGCTGCTCTACAGCACAGTAACAAACAACTTAGGAGAATGACTACTGATTAACTAGCACAGCTAGCCATACACCTCATGTTTGTTTTGGCCAATAGGTTTCCAAATACTTGTCTGATCAATCCAGCATGCCAATATCATAAACTCAGTGTCTAGCCTGTGTGGCCCGTGCATTACGAAAATTACAGCATCGCTTGATTGATCACATTAGACACCAACTCCCTCTTTCAGCTTATCTCTTGACCCCTCTCTCTATCTCCCCATCTCCTCCCCACCCCCCCTCCCTCTCTCTCTCTCTCTCTCTCTCTCGAAGCCATTTGGGGCAATGCACGTATCGGTGAGATAGGAAGGCTCCAAATGACACAGAATAAGAGAGCTAGAATTGCCTTGAGATGAGACCCCAGTGACTGAGTTACATAGTACTCTATTGGCTGTGTTGTCAAAGGTGGAATAGACTACCTGAAACCAATTAAATTAATGTATGTGAGACAATTATGAGAAATTATGTAGTTAATGATGCATTGTATAAGGTGGCTTCCCTGTTACAGGGAATTGTTGTATTGTCAATTGTTGTATTCTGTTGTTTTCATGTTATTTTGCGTACTGCAAGCACAATGTATCTAGTACCTAGTTGTGGGTTTTAAGTGTTTTACTTTTAAGAAAAAGGAAAAAAATCAAAATCTCTCTCTCTCTCTCTCTCTCTCTCTCTCTCCCTCACTTGCTCATATGTCTCTCTGTGCTCTGCTCGCTCCATATTCTCTGTCCAGCTTTGCACGTACTGGGAAGGGCTCCTGGCTCGGGAAGGGCTCGCCAGAGAGTGGGAGCGACCCATCTGCCATGTCTGTAGAGAACCTTATGTTCGGAGCTGGCTACTGCAAGCCTGTCATCTCTGAGGTACGTTAACCCTTCCTGCACTTTCGGCAGTGATAGAAAACCAAGGCCCCGGTTCCTCACGAACGCCGAGGAACGGCTCAAAATGACCCGGTGGCGTCCCGTTCCCACTTAAGCTCGCCATCATCCATCCTTGTGCAGCAACGCCATGTCAGGGTGCCAAATGCCAAGCGATGACATAACCGCGATCTCCCACTGATGGATTTAGCTGTGATTTGTTTCGGCACGTCGTCCAGAAGGATTCAAGCTCTGAGAGTTGAATGTGGGGTCATGCTGATCTAGGATTACAAATCCTGGACCTGTTGTTCTCCTCACACACACACACACACACACACACACACACACACACACACACACACACACACACACACACACACACACACACAGAAGCGGTCGGGAAAACTTAAAGACAGACGCCAACATGGAGATGATTTGCCACGCTCTCTCGTGGTATCTGATTAACCCTCCTATCCGGGCACGAATACAGGCGTAGCACCTGGAAGCAATACGGAGGTGCAGTCTGCTCACCTCCGTACCACTGACAGCATACTGTAGTTAGCGGCACAAGCTAGCCACCGTAGACAGAACACAGCATTTGTCTTCTTCAACCTTCTCCCGTTGTTGTCAATCATTTACGGCGGTACCGGTGTAGCGTTGTAAAAGCTGTTGGTTCCATTTTTCCATGCGTTTGGTTTATAACATGCATCTCCCTGCGGACGTCACACACCACACTGTAAATCTTAATGAGGACCCATGTTGCCCCCCCCCACCCCCCCGCCGCCCGTGGCAGCAAAGCCCACATCCACCACCCCCCCACCACCTGCGGCACCCCCCCCCCCCCCGCCCCGCCTACTGTTTTTTTACGCACACCCCTGACTGGGCGCTTTAATAAGCGCTGCGTTTAGCCGAGCAGGGGGGCTTCGTTTGATCACTGTAATGAGTTCTGCTCTAACTGCCACGTACCACATAGCCGCAGGTCAAATCCTTTTACCTTTATTTAGACGTGTTTTTTTGTTTTCTTTAACCTGCGGGCTGAAGTACATTTTCAGCACTTTCTCCCCTCGACAGCAGCGTGGCATTTCCTCTAAGTGTTGTTATTTTGGTTAATATTGCCAAAATAAATAAATAAATAAATAAATCACATGTTGGAGATTTCCATTGTTATCAGCTGAATTGCAGTGAGGGAAAGAATTTAGAGAAAAAAGAAATGGAGGTGCAGGGGGACTTGGTGCTACAACAGCAGAAGGATCCCAGCATGGGACACTTTTAGAGGAAAATGAGGCCATTAGAAGTGAGACACCTGAAACTCTTGGGTCTTGGTGACATGGAGAGAAAAAACTCTGAAAGCTTGACAAAAATAGGGTCCTTTGAGAAGTTCTTCTTGCCCTCCTTGTTGTACTGTAGTCTAGATTCTAGACTCGGTTTGCTCCTGGTTTTGTAATAATACCAATTCCAAACCGGGATCAGCTGCAGTATGACTGCAGCAGTGCAGAAGCTCCATGGTATCCTGCCAAAACACACATCTCTTCACCTGTCTCTCAGGCTGCTGATTTGAACAGGGACGCTGCACTGGAACCGTTGCTTCTTGAGCAAGGAAACAGAGTTTGCGCATGAAATAGAGTTATAAAAAGGAGAAACTCTCACATCAGATGTGAGTTAGAACTGGGACACATCCCAAGCATTGTCAGAGGCCGGGGGAACTATAGCTTTAGGATAATGACTAGTTCATAGGGAAAAAAGAAATAGCTATTTTTCTCCGCTCCTCCGCTCGCAGACTCATCCCGGCAGGCCTCTATAAAGGTAAAGCGAATTATGAAAGTAAACAGACAGATGTTCCTTCCTGGTCGGGGTATACTGTGCTGCTGCAATTACAGAGCGCACACAGGTATGATGATAGGGCCGTCAGCGTTACCTGCTCAGGGCAAATTACAGTACATCTCCAGATACACAGGCATGACGTGCCTTTCAAACCTGCGAGCCCCGCTGGCGCTGCCGAAAACATCCCAGCCACGAGATCCTCTCTGCGGCTCGCTGGGTCGGGTCAGAGGGCCGCCTCGGCGAGGGCAGCCACTGGTCACATTCAGGGCGTCCGCACTCTAAATTATGATGCTGCTGATGTCTACAATGATAGTTGTTTGGGTAGTTAGTTCGGTAAAGGTAAACAAATTAAAGACACCGTGTGATTTGTAGCTGTCAGCTGTTGCTGGGACAGAAACTGGTGTCCCCACACAAAGCATACTGCAGAATGCAATGGTGGAATTTAATTAATATTTTTGCTCCACTGTTAGGGAGCCATCTGCTGGGAACAGACTGTAGTCTGCACTGCACAATTTTGCTTTGAGCTATTCCATTCAGAAGTAAATGATAGCATAGCATTTTTTCATTTTCTTTTACTTCTATACTATATTCAGCTCAAATGATTAATAGAACTGATAGCAAACTTGAGCTTTTGACCTCAGTTGTAGTCGGGTAATGTGCCGGGGTCTAACTTGAACTCAAAACAGATTTGAGTTTCCGTTTTTTATCATTTAATTCAAGGTTTCACTCTGTGGTCTCTCCCTTAGCCTACCCGCCAAGCCCGAGACAAATGGTGACACCTCGGACTGTGGGTCAGTGCGGTTCCTGTCCTTGGGAACTCGTAAAGGTCATAACATCCTCCTATATGCCACGCACACATATCGATCTGCGTTTACGACTGGCGGCAAGCTGTGTTTAGGGGCTGCTCGTCTCTAACGTCTCATTTGATCTCCCAAGTAATTATCGGGGCTTCGCCAAATGCAGAAACAAGCTCCTGTTAACACATATACTCAAGGTCAGCGGCGCGACAAGCCTGCACAACTCTTGCGGCGGAGGTCATAAAGTGCAAGCATGTGTACATGTCCATTATTAAGGACGAGCGTTTAGAGGTGTCTACTGACCTACATAGCGGTTGACATTTCCCCCGTGTCTCTCTCTCCCCAGGGAAGCTTTTATGTGCCCAGTGAAAACTGCCTGCAGAGAGCTCACACGTGGCACCGAAGGCTCTGTCGCCTCCTGTTGGTCGCACACAGAGGCCTGCGCACCTACTACACTGCACTGGTGAAGGAGATCCCCCAGCTCCAGCAGACTCCACTAGACTTAGGTGAGGATATGCAAAAAGCCCTTTATGGTTTTGTGTATTCAAACATTTGCCTTTTCTTTCGTTTGGTACAGACACTAAGAGAAAGCTTTGCCAATCACTGCTCTCTCCACAGAGGTACTGCCTGTAGAAGAAACTCTGAACCAGCTCTCAATAGAATTGCAGGTAGGTTTATTTAACAAGCCATGACAGACATTGTTGACATTATTGTTATAGCCATAGCCTAAAGAGAGTGTCGGTGCACTGCAAAAAATGTACATTTAATTTAGTCATTTAATCTCATATTATCCTTAAGATCTTATTTTTACGCCAGTGAGGTGAGACAACTTCACTGGTTTCCATTGCAGTTTCAGCAATCGCAGGTATTTTCTAGAATTGAGTGTGTCAGCACAGTAAGCCAGATCAGTGCACTACCATCAAGAAAATGACACAATTGCTTCTGGAAAATTTCTTGAAACAAGTTGATTTGTATTGGAAACTAGTGCAATCATCTAACCCCATTGGCAGATTGTTTCACTTATTTTAATAAGAAAAACGATTTTATGACTCAATATAAACTAAATTACTTGTTACAGTACACTGAGATGGAGATTTGTTTGTGGTGTGATTGCGTTTTGCTCATTTGAAATATATGAGACCAATACAACCTACAGCATTTCTGTGATTTAGAGATGATGTCAGTAGGTGTTTTTGTTATTGTAATATGCAATCTTTGCTGGTTTCAAATGGTAACTAACTATGACAAATGAAGCAGTGGTTTACTCAAGAGGTCATCTTTTTTTCACAGACCAATGATGTGGATATATTGGAAGAAGCTGTAACTGTTGAGATTTTGTCATTTTAGCTTCTTACCTCTTAGTTGTTTCAGTTTGAATGATTACTTACAAAACAAATGGGTTGTTTCAAGGCCTTTTCTCGTGTTGAAAAATGTATAATAGGATCCTACAGAGGAACTAAGAGAAAATGAGCTTTGACAACTACTGCAAAACAAAAGGCTTTCAGTACGGTCTTTTCATTCAAGAACATATTATTGTACGAGTGTTTGCTTAATACCACCAACCCTCCTCCTCTTCCACCCTATGGTAGCTGCAGGAAGGCCATGAGAAGGTAGCGGAGCAGATGAGCCGGGATGTGAGCCAGCTCTGCTCCCAGCTGGCTGTGCTGTGGAGCCGCTTCCTGGAAGCTGCTGTGCTCAACCCTCACATCCTCTCCTATCTGGCCCAGGAGCACCACACACTCAGGGTGAGGAACACACTCCATCATCTACTGGCAGTTGCATGAATTACATTCTAGGCAGGGTTCATATTACTGTAGGGTTTTTGTAAGGCAATATTTTTGGGGGGGATAAATGGTGTTTTTTTTTTTACTCTGCCCAAAAATGCCATCCCAGAGACCGTTTATTACAGCGAGACGGCCCAACTGCGACTCAATTCCTGAATCAGTGTGTTACAATTTTGCCACTGCCACGCCCCTTTACGAGATGAGCAGCAGGACCTGAGTCGATTCACTCCAATGGGAGAAGTGAACATGAGCACAGATTATGACATTATTATGAAATTGAGCGGGCTCTCCTTTCTAGCGTCCCTCGCTGCCTCGCCCGCTGAACTGGATGTGCTAATTTCTATCATCCCTCCTTATCGTCCTCCTCCTCCTCACCGCGCATTTCTACGTGCCTCGTAGGTTTGCCTTCGAGGTCTCGCCCTCTTCGCGGGCACGCAGGCGCAGCTCGGCCGCTTTGTGACCTCGCCCGTGGCAGTTGAGCAATTGTGCACCGCCGCACCACGCCGGAATCAGCTGCCGGCCAAATATATTAGTAAGATTGTTTCGCCCCATAGTCACCGAAGTAAATATTAGACCTATTTTTCACAAGCCACATACTGTATCTTCCGAATATTCGGACACTAAAATGTCATTTTTCAGACAGACAAATGTGGAGAAAAGTGGGCGACCACGCCCATTTAAGAGACAGGAAGTAAATACCATTTCATACCATTTGTGCTTGTTGGTGTATTGAGTGTCTTTGACCATATTACAATGATTCAGTGGTTCTTCCTAGATGTCATTCTTGCCTCGGTGCAAAAGCTGCTGAGACAGCAACAGGGACCAACATGGGACACTAAAATGCCACTCTACCGCTGCTCTACCCAGACGCCTGCATTTTGTGCTATTTATTGTAGTGACTGGGCAAAAGTCACACCAAATTTCTGCTCAGTTGTTTTTGTCACTTGAAGACACTCAGAACTGTGTGCTTCACAGGTCAATGTCGTGAGTTATATTGACCAAACTTTAAACTCTCTGGAGCGTTTTGTGCGCTCTGAGAATTAGAGGGAATTAGTGAAATGATAAGATGCCAGTCTAAACCTCGGCGGCTAAAACCTGGCTGAGCATGCTAATACAATTTCCAACAGAATTCCTATCTAATCATTGGGCTGTTTAATATGAATACAAAGCCATTTTCAATCTGCTACACAGTGGAGTAGCTCTCAAAGCTCTCATATTGGACACTGTTTCGTCTCAGTTGTCTGGGAATAATGAACATGTTTGCGTTGGTATTAGATTACCCTGAGGGGATATTGTCATGCCTCCACCCACCAGTGGAGTTAAGATTTCAATTAACACTTCAATCTGTAATTATCAGGGGGTGGAAATACAGCAGAAGTCGTGTTCCTGGCCATTTGCCTGTCATGGCGGCTGACTTTCAAGGATGACACATTTCTAATTGGGGCTGGAGAAGGGGAAAATATTCAATCAAGCTTCTCTGACGAAGTGGAAGAAATTATTGGAATCTCTTTGTGTGCTTGAGAGATAATATGCATAGTATTGAACTGAAAATCTGGCTTTCTTTTTATCCTTTTTGTTTTTTCCGTATGTCAAAATTTCAGGTCAGGAGATTTTCTGAGGCATACTTCTTTACCGAACACCACAAAGTAACGTCTTTGACATTTCAAGAGGACTTGTAAGTATGAGCTTTCCCAGAAAGATAATTATGATTGCTCTTACAGTATCTTCAATGAGATTTTTTTTATGTTAGATTTGGATAGAGAGAAGTGTATTGTTTATGTTTGCGTTTATCCTGCTTCTTCAGAATTAACAGACATGGACAGATAGCTGCAGAGGTGCGGAGCTCTGACTACCTGACCAGAATGCCTCCTTTACCTGTTGAGTGCCTGGACATTGATGGAGACTGGAACAGCCTGCCCATCATCTTTGAGGACAGATATGTGGAGTCTCCTCAAACAGGTAATCCAAAATGTGAATTCTCAAATACCGGTATGCATTTCCTGGAAGAAAGACAAATATTTTGTCATTCACACAATTTGTAGCAAATTTCTGTGACCCAAAACTTGCCATTGATTGATTGCCACTGGTGCTTTTTCCAGAATGGGTATCACATGTGCCAATGCTTGCAACTACCAATGAGCAGACCAACTCGGATCCTGCCATCACCTCTGCCAATAGGAGTCACGAAAGAGGACAGGGGTCCCAATCACCAGCAATACCCCAGGAGCCCTCGGACAGCGATGACTGCATGGACCTGCCCACTTACGTCTCACTCATAGCAGAGCAGAGTAGGACCAACACCAGCAGCAGAAGTACCAATAGCTTCATTCTTAGCAAGGAGAGTCCAGAGCCCTCTCAAACGGCACCAGAACAGGCAGAGGAACCAGAGGAGCAAGCCCAGCTCAGGGAGAGCTCTAGTCCAGGCCCGAGGTACATTACAGTCAGGCCTTCAGATGTCGACCCATACAGAGGAGAGGCAGTCATGGTCCTCTCCTCCAACCACCATCCCCTTATTGACTCAAATACTAACAGTGCTGATGAGTACCCTGTCCACCATGCCAGAGAAAATGCCACAGAACTTCGTGATGCCACGCAGATTCTCACCCACAGCGACGCAGGAGAGAATGAGTACAACGAAGAGGAGTCTGACATTGCCATGCCGTTGAATCACTCCATGGATGACGAGAGCGAAGGTGTTCCTCTCATCAACCTGCCCACTGCCTATGCTCATCCGGCCACGCCCCCTTTTACTGGCGATCTCAGAAGAGAGCCGATTCACCGCGGAGGCCTGGTCGGCTCAAAGATCATGAAGCGCTCCTCCTCTGTCATTTCCGACTCAGGCATTGAGAGCGAGCCCAGCTCGGTGGCGTGGCCCATGGAGGCGGTGCTGCGAGGCCGCCCTCCTCGGGACTTCTCCAGCGAACGGGAGATCCCGCAGCAGATGGTGCGACGCCGCCCGGTCCACCGCAGCTCTCTCGAGGGTCTGCAGATGGAGAGCAATGGAAGCATACCAAGCGGAGGCATACAGGCCTCACTCACCTCAATTAGCTCCCTGCCCTACGAGGAGGACCAGCAGCAGAGGCAGCTCAGCAAACTGACCAAGTCGGTATCGGCACCGCAGATAAGTAGCCCAGAAGACACAGAGGAGGACCAAGGCGTGCTCAGCCAGGAACTAGATACAGAGAGATTAGTCCAACACCAGGAGTCATCTAGGATCAACCAGTCTTCTCTGAAGAAAAACCAAGACGGGGAGCAACCTGAAACAGTCTCACTAGACAGAGATTCAGCCACAGACCACGGTCAAGTTCTCAAAGAGGCTACCAGCTCTGAAAACACAAACCCTCCACAGTTCATGTCTGAGACAGACAAAATGAAGCCACTGTTAAGTGGTGTCCCTGAAGGACTGCTTTTACAACAGTCTGTAGAAGGCCCTCGAGTGAAGGAAAGTGCTGTTATTGCCAGCCAGGTGGAGAATATAAACTATCAAGCAGACATCAGTAGAGTGAGAGAATCAGTGGACAACGTGCATCTCTTTGAAGTGGAAGAGGCACCATGCCGCTGTGGAAACAAACCATGTGTGCATAAAAGAACAGCACATCAGGAGAGTGATACGGTTGTGGATGGAAGTTTCCATCAGATCCAGCTGCTCGACCTTGAGGACCAGCAGTGTCTGGATCCCCCTGAGGCCTCAGCGATTGAGAACTCGCATGGCCTCCAGCACGTCCCCAACAACACCAACGCCACACAGAGACCTAGTGACCTCAGAGGGCTGATCACCAATGATGTTGCGTTGCCTGTTGCCAGCGAGAGAGAGCCTTTGGACTGCCACAGTAAGCCGTCCAAGATCCCCAACTCGGGCCTGGCCTTCATGAATAAGAAGGTGGTGGAGGTGGTGAACATGTCGGTGTCCTGCGCCCCCACCTGCCTGCCCTTTTCCTCCGTTCTGAGAGACTCACCGTCCATCAGTGGCATGTCCGCTCGCCAGACTACCTCACCCATCACGCACCAGCCCCTCGGCTCGTTTGGTATCATCTCCTCCTCGTCGCTCAATCCCCTGAGCATGGATGACGAGACCAACGAGAGAATGCTGAAGTGAGTTCACTGTATGTTTTGGTTAAACCCACTGTCAGTCGGACGGCGCAAATACACTGGATTCACGCGGGGGCGTGCGTAAATTCAGCCTGAGCAGGAGGCCGGCCATTCACACCAGCGCTCTGTTTTGGGCACAACTTGTATTGACGTCATGTCTGGCTGCACGCGGCCTAGACTGGACGCGCAAACTCTCGCTGCAGGCCATGAGCCACCCACACCTCGGCCGGTGTGATCGGTCTAGTCTGTTAACAAGGATGCCGAAATGAAACTGCCTGCACTTCCAGACGCTTCCCCTCACTTCCACGTCGGTTCCATTTCCAGTGTGTTTGCACCGTGGGTAAAGGGACAGTCCACCCCAAAATCAAAAATACAGTACTCATAGAGCTATCCATCTGGATCGTTTTGGTGTGAGTTGCCGAGTTTTGGAGAAATAGGCCATAGATATATCTGCCTTCTCTCGAATACAGTGGATCTGGATGGCACCTGGCTTGTGATGCTCCAAGTGCCGCCAACCCCCCCCCCCCATCCACACACACACACACACACACACACACACACACACACACACACACACACACACACACACACACACACACACACACACACACACACACACACACACACACACACATAAAAAGGAGGAAGAAAAGGGGTGGGACATTTGAAGAACTCAACAGCAACCTTTCCAGAAATCATTACCTGGATATAATAATCCACAGACCTTGATATGAACCATTTCAGGAACTTTTTCTAGCTACTGGTGAAAATATAGTTGCTAAATGAAACTGCTGCTGCTAGCTGTTAGCTAACTGGGTAGTTCAGTCGAAAGAAAATGGTTCTCTACATAAAACTGCTCACAACAAGGTCTGTTGATGATGAATAACGAGGTCATGATTTTTGAAAAGAGACATTGCTGTTGAGTTTTTCAAATTTGTATTTTTTGGGTGCTTTGAACACCACAAGACGAGTGCCATCCAGTTCCATTGTATTCGAGAGGAGGCAGACATCTCATACAGCCAATATCTCCAAAACCCGCAACTCACACCACAATTATCTAGATGGATAAATACTGTAGCACTACAGGTAAGAGGGAAATGTGTATTTTTGCTTTTTGGCTACAGTAACTGTCCCTTTAATGGCATGTTCACACCAAGAATGTTTACGGCAGGTGAGTAATGTAATTTGAACTCAGGTAGGACCAAATCAATTCACCAACGTGTGGAAATGCAGATCCAGGCATCAGTCATCAGTAATGGGATTCTTCTTCTTCTTCAGTCCTCTAACAAGTGAACTTGGAAGCAAAACGCAAGAGGTTATGGGTGTAAGAAGATGGATGTTGACATATGATAGCCAGCAGTTACTCATGTTTGGAAAGCTTAGCATAGCACAATGAACTGAGGATCAACTCAAGTGAAATGCCTTCTCAATATATGAATAATACAGCAAAGAGTGCATCATGCTTAGCTAAACGTACAGGGACTGCAATCAGATTTGTTTCACTCCCTGCCACCAAGTTACTTGTGAGTCCATGTGACTTTTGTTTACAAGCCCTAGATCACATGCTAATACAAAAAAGAAGAAGAAAAAAAACTATGGTCTGGGCCAAATAAACATACTCTAGCATACTCTAACATACTATACATGATATGTCTCTATGTGCATCAGTGATTTTATCATCATTGCATTTATTCCTAACAGACAGAAAACAAGTGGGTACTGTTAGTGCTTTCTGTGCTTCTCTCAATGCGCGTTTCCTCTACTCCAGTTTCTACAAGGCCAAAGAGGAGCTGTTGAAAGAGTTGAGCTTTCAGGCCAGCGTGTACAGCGACCTTCCTCTCCTGGCATCAGACCTGCCCTACTTCCCCCCCGAGGAGGACGATGAGGAGTTTGACGACGGCATCCACCTTGTAGTGTGTGTCCATGGCCTTGATGGTGAGTTAGTGTACAACATAATGCTCTGCTTCCGAGTCGCATTCCAACACATGAACATAATTATAACTATTAACTGATGCATCCCAATTCTTGCATAGCATGCTGTATTATGCCATGTCCTTTTTTAGATTTCAGTAGCTTATTATAGCATTGTAAATGCAGTGTCGTCTCCGAGAGTCATGTCCTACAAACTCTGAATCACACTCGAGTCTGAATATTAATATCTTAAAACATATTGCAGGTGTCCTCTTGAATGATTAATGGGCACTTTTCATAAGAGCTGAGCCAGATACTGTCTGTATAATTTTCACTCTGCTTCCAGGGAATAGCGCAGACCTTCGGCTGGTCAAGACGTTTATTGAGTTGGGCCTGCCAGGATCCAGGCTGGACTTCCTCATGTCTGAAAGAAACCAGGTAGGATGATGTGTGTGGACACTTTTCTTAGATGACAGCGATTTGAGCCAATTTGATAACATGTACAGTCACACTTTTGGTAAAGTGCTCCAAGGCGATTTTTGGAACGCTGATGGTGGTGTTTTTCTTTGCTGTCCCGCTGCAGACCGACACGTTTGCAGATTTCGACACCATGACGGACAGGTTGCTGGATGAGATCATCCAGCATATCCAGCTGTATAATCTCACCATAGGCAGGATAAGGTCAGTCCTTCAGCTTCCCTACTGTACAGCATACAAGTTACTAATTCCACTTTTGATTGATAATTGATTGATAATTAATTTGGGGAATATCATTTGAGGCCAAACAAACTGCACTTAAGCAGTATTTTCTTTGGTCACTAGATGGCAGCAGAACCTGCAAGTCAGTGTTTGGGCTCAGCAGGAATCCCTTGTTAGAGAGTCGTGATCACATGCCTTACAGATTGCACAAGCAGTAACACAGCATCCAAACATGGACGAGAAGCTGATACCACACACTGCCAATACGTTCCTTGACTTTCACGTGATAGACTGCACTGCAGCAGTGTGCTTCCTCGTTCAGGATCAAGTTAAGCAATCCATCTTCCCATTTAATTGCCCTCAATGTGCCAATTTGTTTGTGCTTTTGTTATTTCTATTCAAGTTTCTTAAGTTTCCCCAGCATAGTGTATTCTCTGGAGAGCCAGTATCAAAGACTGAAGCAATGGACTGCCACAACAGCATCTGGCTCCTACCACATTACCTCTATATTTAGTTTTGCAGAAGACAGATGAGAAGCAGCCAATATGGCGGTGAGGGATTTTGGGCAGAACAGTACAGTAATTAAATTAAGTGACACACATAGCTTGATGAATCTAATATTTCCCACTGCTGGGGCAATGCTATTAATTCTTATGGTAATGGTATACCTTCTACATTAGCATCGTTAAACTGTCACTTTGCCTTTGGGAACATTCCTATACTGATGAATAAAGTAAAACTATGTTGCAGCAACAATATACAGGGAAGGTCCAGTTCCTATCACTGCTTAGAGAAGTGTCTATAATAAGATATGGTGCAGTGTCGCAGGTCAGCCACAGCGTTGGAGGCATTTGTTTTTCTACCATCCGCCCACTCAGGATGCGAGTGTGTCTCTCTATCTGAAAGTTGTTCGTCTTCGGCCAACAGCTTCATCGGCCACTCACTGGGGAACGTCATCATCCGCTCGGTGCTGACGAGGCCTCGCTTCCGTTGCTACCTGCCCAGACTGCACACCTTCCTCTCGCTGTCCGGGCCGCACCTGGGGACGCTGTACAACAACAGCACGCTGGTCAGCACAGGTGAGGCCGCCCCTCAGCACGCTGGTCAGCAAAGGTGAGGGCGCCGCTCAGCACGGGGAGAAGCGCAGACGGGCTGTTTTGATCACTGTGCCGTGTGAGGTTTTCTGCTCTTCAGCAGCCTCTTGTCTTTTATCTAAGGATATAATCCGTACCGTACTACTGTGCTGTGACTTCAAAAAGGAGGGAGCCTGATTGTGTATGTGTGTCAAGGTTATTATATAGTTAACTAAAACTAAACTAAAAACTAAAACTAGGTGTGGGGAAAAAAAAACATTTTAGTTAACGGAAATAAAAACAAAAAAAGAAACTAAAACTAACTGAAACGATATTGTGTACTTACAAAACTATCTAACTGTTTTGTTGTGCCGTTTCCAAGGGACTACAAATGCGAATTAGCTTCATGCAGCTATCTGGTATGGTGCATCAAATGGTGACATTTATGTTTGAACTGTACATTGTCCCTTTCAAATAAATACAATAAACAAGTAAATAAACAAACAAACAAATAAATAAATATACAGAAAATGTCTTTAGTTTTACTATTTGTCAATTTGGTCAAATTTGTCAACACAACAAGCATGAGGAGGCATTGGTGATGTTTATTGAGACTGGGATGTCTACATGACTGAGTCAATTGCCTTCACAAAGTGTTGTGTTTGTATTTGTATTTGTATTGTAAAACCTATTGTGTGATTCTTAAATCTTACTTTGGCGCAAATACCCCCAAAACTACTACTCAAACTAATAAAAATTAAAAATTTTAAACAATAAAAACTAAACTGAAATGAGCAAACCCACCCTGGAAACTAACTGAAACTAACCTGAATTGAAAACTAATTTTTTAAACAAATTCAAAATAAAAACAAATGAAAAATACAAAACTATAATAACTCTGTTTATTTTTCTCCGTTCAGGTCTATGGTTAATGCAGAAGCTGAAGAAATCGGGATCCTTGCTGCAGCTCACCTTCAGAGATCACGTTGATCCACGGAAAACCTTCCTATATCTCCTGAGTCAGAAACCAGGTACTATTATGAAAAAGGACAAACTCGAGGTAGAGATGGTATACAGTATTGAATTCCTTACGTTGTAGACTATTACCGTACTTGAAAGACAGTCTAATCAAATATTCATGAACATTTTTCCTCATCTCGTCTTTTTTTGTCAAATCTCTGTACTGTACATGTCTCACTAACACGCTAAGTGTGAGAGGCCTCCCCACTGCGTGAGTGGAACAAAGCAATCATGTGTCATCGACGATTGAAGAAAATAAGCCGGAAAACACTTTTTTTCCTGGCAGGCTGACAGAATGATCCAAACCCTGTCACTGGAAACCATCCAGTGCACTCTCTTTAAAAGCCTACTGACACAAGACAAGAGAAAAAACAGTTTTATCGCATCAAGCCTGTCATTTTTTACTTTATGATTGTACTTTATGTTTTACAACCCATTCGCCACCTTTCCTCTCTCTCTCTCTCTCTCTCTCTCTCTCTCTCTCTCTCTCTCTCTCTCTCTCTCTCTGTCAGTCATTGTCTCTCTCTCAGCCCGCAGTCTCATTTACCCGCATGTGTTTCTTGTCCTTGCAGGGCTCCAGTTCTTTAAGAACGTGGTGCTGGTGGCGTCTCCACAGGACCGTTATGTTCCCTTCCACTCTGCCAGAATAGAGATGTGCAAGACTGCGCTCAAAGACAGGACCACAGGTCAGGAACCCATATACTTTAACTAGCTATTCTGAGACACTGTGTGAGCTCTGCTCTGCTCTGCTCTGTGTGTGTGTGTGTGTGTGTGTGTGTGTGTGTGTGTGTGTGTGTGTGTGTGTGTGTGTGTGTGTGTGTGTGTGTGTGTGTGTGTGTGTGTGTGTGTGTGTGTGCTGTTCATGTCTGGTGAGGTTTTTGTGGGCTGATAGTCGATATTTAGTTCTGATTTTCAATGTCTTGTGACTATTTTTATGCCTACTAAAAAACAAAAAATCACAAGGATGTGTTTCCACCAGCATGTTATTTCCTATGTTTTGTAGGAAAATGATTGTTTTTCTCTGTTTTTTGGATTATGGTGATATTGTTTATAGAAATGCACAATTGCCCTCTGCTTTTCTGGTTTCCTTATTCATCTTAACACTGCACCTTGTACTCTAATGTTGGATTGCCCTCCCTTTCTCAAAGGTGCAATCAACATTTGATCTATTTATATTTAAGGCTTTAATCGGTAAACTCCCACACTATATCATCAGTCTGTATGGCAGAGAGATAATCACTTAACACGCTCCTCAGATCACCTAATGCTTCAACTTCCTCGTATAAACTCAGAACTTGGAAAGACTGCTTTAAGTTTAGTGCCCCTGCTGCCTGAAACAGCCTTCAAAATGTTTTTTTAATTAGATACATGATCGCCCCCTCTCTAGGCTATTTTAGATTCCTTATTGTATGTCAAGTGGTATTTGAATGCAACTGTTTTAATTAAGTTTTAATTTGTAATATTTTAATTTATGTGGCATTGTATTTTACGGTATTTACATCTAATTTGATTCATTTTCGTATTTATTTCATTTTATGTACCCATGTTTTCTTGTTCTTATTCATGTATTTTATCTGTTGTTTTGCTCTTGGCACCATTATGAGGATTCGTCCTCAATAGCTTTTCCGAGTATAAATAACGGTAATATATTATTCTTGTCAGGGTCGAAAAGCCTCTCAAACAGCATTTAGAATCTAAATTCTGCCACAAGATGGTCTAAAATGTCGACCATCTCCACGGAAAAGCCATACAAATGGCATTGTTCTTTTAGGTGGATTAGCAGCTCTTAAAGGGATAGTTCACATTTTTCCAGGCAGCTAGCTAGCTGCTGCTGGCCTACATCTGGCTCTGTCTGAAGGTCGGACTGAAGGCTGACGCACAACCCTGAGGAAGCTGCCCGACTCAAGACCCTCAAATGCTTGAGTGACATCACTCACTGATGACATCACTCCCAATTTTTGGGGTGGCACAAGGCCACATGCCAGGGCACAAAGGCCATTGCTCTATTGACATCGTGAAGAGTGATTTCTTCTGAAATCTGTTCAAATGAGCCAATTACACATCCTTTGCATAGGGCAGGCTACATTAAACTGAGCCCGAGCCACGGCCAGAGGGAGGGGCGACGGAGGCCATGGCCTCCGTGTAATTCCCACCCTGCTCGGAAGGCTGACTGACTCACAACCATGAGGACAAATGACATCATCAGTGGCCGGCAGCCAGCTGCCTGGCAAATTTTTAGCCAGATGACAGATGGCGTCATCAGTGATTTCATCAGTAATACGTACACATGCTGCCTGGCATATAGTGAATTCGCTCTTATTTAAGGTCTAGCCCTATTTGCTACTTACCAATGGTGATGTTGATTGGTGGAATTCTGCTCCACCATGCTGTTCCTCACAATAGCTCTGGACAAAACAAATGCTAGCATTCGTTTTTGCCCAACTTTCCAGAGCTACTATGAGGAACAGCATGGGTTGTGCTGAGAAAGAACTCTACCATCAACACCATCATTGGTAAGTAAATAGGGATCGACCTGAAAAAAACAACTCTGCGTGTCCCCTAGTCGATCACCGACTCTGTGTGTGATTTTGGCCCTTGAAGGTCCCGTGTACACGGAGATGATCAACAACCTGCTGCAGCCCCTGGTGGAGGCTAAGGAGTGCCGTCTGATCCGGCAGAACGTGTTCCACGCCCTGCCCAACACGGCCAACACGCTGATCGGCCGCGCCGCCCACATCGCCGTCCTGGACTCTGAACTCTTTCTGGAGAAGTTCTTCCTGGTGGCTGGACTCAATTACTTCAAATAAAGGTGCTGGTGCTCTATATACCCCGAGTTGGAGCAGAGCCGGCAGATAGGGCTCTTTCCTTGACTATGTACAGAATATGTAAAGCTACTGCATATAACCCCCGGTATCTAAGAGGTAAGGCCTGTATAACCCATGCGTTGTAAGCAGCCATCATTAAAAACATCACTGTAATGTGACTGTTTTAATCGGGGACTCTAATAACTAGTTTTTGGAAGTTTGACATGTAGCCATGCGAAGCAAAACGTCTGACATCACTGGATTGATTGTAGATGATTTGTCGGCCTTATGACTAACCCTCTCACCCAAAGCACTAACTAATACTAATTGTATTCTAAAGCATTTAATTATTTGCCCTTTAGATTTGGGTTAAGGTCTTCAGTCAATATCACTGGTTGGTTGAATTCTACTATGATAGTCTTAAACTGTCCTTGAAAGCGAGGCAATAGATGCAACGCATTTATTCCCCTTGATTGTACATTAACAAGGATTTTATTGTACAAAATACAGATGTTTCTTTTTACAAAAATGAATATATCGTTTGAAATTATTTATTTTCTATCTGCTCGTGAACTTACAGTATGGTTAGTCCATCTAAATTTGATGTTCTGTGTGTTCATATGTATCATATATACTGTACATTTACATCAAATGACTTTCCAAATCAAAGTAACCGTTTCTATAAACTACGCGATGCAGGCAGAAGTGTTAACCCATGTAGCCTATAATTTAATATAGCGCATATCTGAAGAAGTAACCTTTTTGCTAGCACTTACTGTACGTTCCCCTTACTGTTACTATAGATGAGCAATGACCCTGATTCACAAAGTATTACAGCCAAGCTGAGCTTTGCACTGTTTTTGATAACAAATGTATGATATGGCTCTCTCTACCTGCAATTACAGCTATAAGAATATAAAGAAATATCAGTTATTTATTTCCACTGTCAATTATGTGACAGGCAGGCTGACGGAAAACAAGCTTACCGATGTAACAGCAAAGATACACATCATATGAAAAAGAGATATTATCCACAACAGTGCAAGTTTATGGTCCAACAGCCATGAGATCTATTCAAGAGTCTATTCAAATCCTCTAAAGTAAAAATAGATCATGTGGCAGTTTGAAATAGCAGTTGTATTATTATTATTATTATTATTATTATTACTATTATTAACTTTGCGAATCAGGGCAACATTGCTCTTTTGTGTTCTGGAAAAAAAATTGATGACTTTGCATATTATGGACCAACCTTTCCTGCCAAGGCCCCCCCTCCCCCCCTGCATGCTGTCATTTCCTATAGACCAAGTGCAATATGATGCGTGATGATAGGAGGAAAGCACCTTCACACAGTCAAACTACTGCAGATTCTCCTCATTTCCACGTCCATTTGAGCTCTAATTTATTTCCACACCTCACTAAGCTATAACCTGACTCTGCCAGGTTAACTAAGCTACGCTGTGTGAATTATTTTGCGTGAACTAAACCTTTGCTGTCACACCAGAATGTTAAGCGTGACAAGAAAGGTGTCATTTTCCAGCATGGGAGACTAGCTTCCTTACCAGTACGCTGTCCATCAAATTATGTTTACATTTTGGCATTAGAGAACTGTTATCATTATGTGTCACCAGAGTTATCATATTCAGCGGTGGACGGTGTGTCTGCTGCATTATGTACATACAGAGAGCTATATTTATCCTTTGCACTGGTTTAATTAGCAAGTGCACTTTATTGATGATCTTGAAACGACCTCCGCTAGCTTTATAAACTCCAAACAATCATTCAGTCAGTGTTTTTGTCTTTCTTTTTTGTGTGTGTTCTGTGTAAAGAAAGTGTTCTAGTAAAGGACAAATCCACCCTAAAACACTTTTACCTTTGCGTAGGCGAATCCATTCTGAGTTTGATAGCAAAACATCAGTGGTCAGGTTTTGGTGTCAGTCGCTCAGAATCAAAGAGAGCTTCTTTCTAGAGCCACCATTTTCCACCGAGAGATATGCCGTTTTACGTGCGATCGGGCTGAAACTTTCAGGGGGTGTAAAGAGCACCCGTGCATGAGGGTCACCCGCACTAGCGAGATTGCTAGTAGATAAAAAGGCCACGCCTACAAAGTGCGGTACAAGTGCAAAATGCTATTCATCTTCTATGGGCAATACAATAAATCAACATTTTCTGTGGTTGCTTTTTCCATTCCAATCATTTATGTGGAATGTATCAAATGTATAGACCCGAATGCATTTTAAGCAAGGGGGATGGCTACAATCACAGACACGTCCCAAATGAATGTTCACAAACTAGCTGACTTGATCCCACTTGACCCACCTTTGATCGAAACTGACGTAAAAGTTGAGCCAACAACACCCAAACGGATGACTGGGAGTGTGCGTGTCCCACTCTTGTTGTTAAAACTTGACCTCGTCTGTCTCCGAGCCCGGGCGATGACACCTCAAAGTGCTCTTTTCTGTGCGGAAGTCCTCGGTGTGTGTTTGCCGTGGCCCTGCATGGTAAGTCCTCGGTGTGTGTTTGCCGTGGCCCTGCATGGTAAGCAGAGTGTCATTGTGACTGACTCTAATCAAATGGGCCCCTTTAGGACACAGGGAGCGCTCTCCGAAGCCACTAAGCGCTGCGTAAGCAATCTGTGGGAGCTATCTACCACGTAGCACGCATCATTTCTCCGCCCCCATACATGGATGTAGCTTTAGCTTGTTTGCTTTCCCCAATAGGGCCGTGTCTGTTTACCCAGAGGGGTCACGAGAATCGATGAGGGAGGGAGAAATGTTTGTTGCGTTGAGATCGACCTCTTCAAGGGCAAATACAGGGTTTTCTTGTGTTATTATGAGATGGGTGGCTGTCCTATGAAAGGCGTCACTTGAAACAACGGTAGCATTCAAAAACCCTTGTGCTTGTATTTCTGTCTTGTTCGAGCCCACTCATGTTATTTTTATTTGTTATTTTGTCTTTGATAATCGTGCATTTTCTGTCCTTATTAAAGAGAGTAATTCATAAGGAATGCTGGAATCTCTTTATGTTTGACCCGCTAGGTCTACTAATAGGATCCTCGCAAGCAAGCGTTTTCACCCTCAGAAATATCTGACTTGAACCTTTTCGTATTTGATTGATTGCCCTTTACCGTAATGAGAGTGGTATTCCTGTTAGTGTGCAGAGTGTGTGTGTGTGTGTGTGTGTGTGTGTGTGTGTGTGTGTGTCACAGTGTGTGAGAAGAAAGGTGTGTGTGTGTACAGTATGCTATGATTTCAAAGGCTCCGAGGCAGATTTTCTCTCCTGTGTGTGGACTGAGATTTACTTAATTATTTGATCATCGTCTGCTCTTCTTGGAGTATTGTGCTGGATGGAACATGACACAATTCCAAATGTTTGAAGTGAATGTAAAGAAAGAGACAGAGAAAAAAAAGTCTGACTTCACTGTGAGGCACATGTATTTATTTGATTCTGTGTTTATTTTGCTAATAACATGTAAAGTACAGTAAATAGTACTTCATCTGTGCCAATACTATTCTAATATTTTTCTATGTTGCTGACTGTATGTATTCCTCAGTAGCTTGTGTCCCATGTAAAAATATAAATATATATAGCATAGTATGATAACAAATAACTATGATGTTAAAATAAAATGTTTCTTTTGCATAACTGGTTTGTATGCTGTTTGATTAGCCTACACTCAGTTTGCTGTCAGATTTCTGAGGGCCCATTACTGATACCAATATATTTTGGATTGAAGATTCCTATATAGCAGTACTGATTTTTTATATATATATATATATATATATATATATATATATATATATATATATATATATATATATATATATATATATATATATATATATATATATATATATATATATATAAACACAAACACACACAAATATACTGTACAGATCCAGATGCAACAGTTGTGACATTCATCCAAGAATGAAAGGACATCGCTTTGTCCCCCTTCCCCGCTTCCCATCCACTAGTCCTTCAGTCTTCCTCCTGCCTACTCAGCAGTGTGATGGACTGTGGCACAAATGAGTTTTGGAGTCTGTTTACTTTACCGCCGGCCTGATGGCAGTAGTAGCTCAACCTCCTTGTGGAGGACATGAGATGAGTCCAGTGAGATCTTATCCGCCAATCTCAGTTCTGGAGATTCTGATAGACCGCTATGCCTTTGGTTTTAGACGCTCATTGTCAACATGCGTGTCACCTTGGCTTATGAATGTACAGTCACGGTGCTGTATCAGGCGGACGTGTGGTACTGATTGAATAACAGTCAAAGGTGTGGAGCAGAACTCTGTGCAGAAAGTAGATACGCTGCTGTCTAGAGGAGCAGAGAAGCTGGCATCATGAGGGCTTTTATCTGGCATCATGAGGGCATATCTGGCATCATTCAAGATTCATTTTAATAGCCATAGTGAGTAATCCGTAATTACAAAGGAGGAATTTATTTATTTAGGTGTCTCCACCTGCCTGACGGAATTGTTGTGGTTGGTGACAGGTCAACTCCCTGAGGGTCAAAGATCGCTTCCTCTGTCTTGGTCCAGAGGTGGGGAGTCAATTGCTTGAGACTTGACGCATGAAGAGAATACTTGAGACTTGACTTCTGTGGTTTCTTGTGAAACTTTTGACTTGTAGTTTGATGCCTTGAAAGGGTTTTTTAAGTATGGACATGGATTGAAAAGGAAGGGAAGAGCATATGTGTGTTACTAACCTTTGCTGGCTGTATTCTGTCTGTCCAATATGGCAATAACAATAAGCCTTGATGCCATCTTGTCCATGTCTAAGTCCCCCTAGCTGTGTGTGTGTGCTGTGCTGGTATGCGGCTGGTTCCAGCAGCCTAGTCCAGCCTCCCGGAGCCAAGGTCCACAGAGGCAGATTTGTCACGGCCTTTAACTTCTGTCTCTGTATATTCTATTAACGAGCCCTGTTGTGGGACAACGATGACTCACCATTAGCATCGTCCGTCTGTGACACGCGCAGTAAACGAATCATCGCAGCAATCCCCCGCTGACCCCCCATTTCAGTCGCATCAATTCATGACTTCCAGGTTTGGGATACCCCCGAAGCCATAAATCCAGGCCTCTACAATCCATAGTCAATTTGATTTCAGGGCGTTCTTCTTTCCCATTCTGCGGTCCATT
The DNA here is from genome assembly GCF_964638095.1 of Poromitra crassiceps. Taxonomy (NCBI): domain Eukaryota; kingdom Metazoa; phylum Chordata; class Actinopteri; order Beryciformes; family Melamphaidae; genus Poromitra; species Poromitra crassiceps. The sequence continues at coordinate 30,405,600 of NC_139643.1, read as the reverse complement.
TGTCACTGCAGTTGAACTCATGATCCAACTGAGGCTAGTTGAAGTCCCTCTACTACTCTTTCCCCGCCCTCTTTTTTCACCTTCCTCCAATCAATACAGCTCATTTTGTCCAGCCCGACTCCCTAAAGAAACCACCCTCAGGCACGAAAAACTGATGAGGGAACCATGCTCACACATAGTAATGCATTTGATTTGCTGCGAGTTAACAACAATCGGTCGGTCACATTCACTTATCATCAAACACAATGAAATACAAATAAAAGCCACACTCTTGTTTACAGCTCGGGCCTCGTGCAAAAACATCCCCTCCGAGACCCGTCTCCTTCTGCATGTGTTGTTTCTCCTTGGCCATAAAGTGGAGGAAAAATGATTTTGTCATTAAATCCATCACTCTGAGTTGATTGAAGCGGTGTTCATTCCATTGTTTGCCTTGTGAAGGAGGGAAATCATTAGTCCCAGAGTGATACTTTGAGCAGGCGTCGTCAATAAGCAAGCCGCCAGTGGGAGTAATTATGCCCGCATGTATCTGTCAGTGCTGGAAGGCAATAAGATCTCGCATGGTCTCATTATCTCCCATGACACTGATGAGGAGGATTTCACACCTAAATCGCACAAAGACAAAAGAGTGAAAATGCCGCAGAACGCCGGGCTCCACGTATCGGTTTGACTGATGGCATCGCTCGTCTTTCAGTTTTTTTGACGTGTTTTCATCTGGAGGTGTACAAACTGCCACGGGGGGAAACCAGACCGCTGCAGTCACATCTTACTGCCTACCCATGTTAGCACACTTTGCTCAGAGAACGACTCTTTGAAAGCAATCGAGAGCAATAGCCCAGAACCATGGCTCAGAAAATACCTGCAAGAACAGGGGAGAGTAGAGTCACCCTCATTAACGGTGCAATGAGTAAGATTTGTATTGGCCTAGAGACGAACACAATGAGCATCATCTATCTACTGTTGCTCAATACCAATGACTCAAACGTTACATCAGCAGGTGCTGAGATGTCTGGCTTTCAAAACTCACTTTCTGTCCTGCACTCCAGCAGATCTGAACCTACGCCATGTCGTTAAGATGCCAAACCTGCTGCTGCAGCTGCCCTAACCCATCAGGGGCAACAGAAGAAAGGCTGCAGCCCGTCTGGTGTTCAACCAACCTAAATTCTCTCTCATCACTCCCCTCTTCTGGTCCCTTCACTGGCTTCCCATCGCTGCACGCATCAAATTCAAGAGACTGGTACCCGCCTACAGGGCAGTAGCCTATCAGACTGCCACCTACAGGGCAGGAGCCTACATCAGACTGCCGCCTACAGGGCAGCAGCCTACATCAGACTGCCGCCTACAGGGCAGTGCCCTACATCAGACTAGCCTCGCTGGCCAGCCTCCCCTCCCTACCGTGAGATGAGTCTGGCGGCGCAGGTCTCCATAGTGGGATTGCGATGGGCGGCGCTTGGCGGCAGTGCCCTTGGAAAATAGTTTCCAACAATCCAACTTGCCATTTTCAGCATGTAGCAATGAGCTAGCCGCTAGCGTGTAGGTTTCTGCCGTTAGCTTGCTAGCTAGTTAACGTTGTTGTTGTAGCGACACACAGGGAGGAGGGAGCGGAAGCCGCGACACACAGGGAGGGAGCGGAAGCCGCTCTGATTGACATGGCCGGAGCCAATGACAGAGCTTGTAATAAGCCGGGAGCGGACATCCGACAGCGACTGAAACAGTCGCTCCAATGGGGAGCAGCTGTATCAGGGGAGGGCTTATCCCAGTTGCCTGTTTCCGTGCAGCCAGACGACTCTCCCTCCTCTCCTGACTGCTCCCAGTATATTTATTGTATAGCTTACATTTCGGTCATGGCGACCTTCATCAGAATTTTCTTGAACTAACCATTCTTTTTCAGTCACCAAAAACACACATTTCTAACAGCGCCAAAAATCTCTATGTACATGTTGTGACTCGGGTACTCACCACGCGATGAAATAATAATCCATAGTTACATGAAATTTTCATTTTCGTAGTAAATCCCCACACCGAGTTACTTCCTTGCTTGCCTGTACACAGCGCTTCCGCTGTACACAGCACATGCACTGTATGCCCGGCGGCCATGTTTAGAAAGTAGTTTCCGGCTATCTATTTACCTTAGAAAAAGAGCATTTCTCTGCATTTTGGATGAATATTTCATCTCGTATCCCTTTAAACAAACACACACACACACACACACACACACACACACACACACACACACACACACACACACACACACCCTCCCAGATACAGATAAGAAGTGTGTATATTCTTTCGGAAGAAAATCTAATCATGAAATGGTTTGAAATGCAAGGTGGGAGTAGGGTGGGCTGCTCCTGGCATTTTGGAAATTTGGATGTGTGGTCGCAACTATTGCAAATTTGCGCTTGTTTTTTTTTATGCATATTTGCTGTTCAAAAGTAGGTCCGACCGGCTCTACTTAGTCTCTTAGAACAGACGAGTTGGCTTCCGCAATTTTCAAATGCTCTCGCCATACCGTCTGTACGTTAGACCCCCAGAACATGCACAAGGAAGTAGTGAAAAAAACCTTCAGACCGGAAGGAAGTTCGACGGAATCTGACCAATCACGACACGCGTGTCCACGAAACATATGTTCCCCCCGGAAACTTAAACCGATGCAGGTTGCTAATGCTAGCAGTGCTTTAGAATTACCATGGAAGCTACGCCGACGAAACCGGTGAAAGAAGACCCTGATAGACGTAAACGATGTATCCGCGGCTTGGAGGAACCTCGTGCAAGACGTGCACTTATTCCAGAGTTAAACGAAAGTGATGAGGTAAGTTGCTAACGTTACTGAGCTTATCGTTCGTCTTACTAATCAGCGTTAGCTAACGATAGCTACAGCAGTATACAGCTAGTTAGCTAATGTTAAATTCTGATTGGACGAATGAGCGGAAGTCCCGCCTTTCAACTTCCTCTTCCGTTTGGTGCATGATTCTCCCCCACGAAGTACAGACTGTATATAGCTGCATCCGCCGGATGTAGATAAGACAGTCTGTTTTAAGAGACTAGGCTCTACTGGTTCCGCAACCTATGGTTCTCTCCATTGTCTAAGGTGAGTGTGCAGATGTTACCTGTGGGCTAGTCTCTCCCCTACCCGGCTAGCCGGGCGCTTCTCGCTCATACTGAGCATTAGCGCCCGGCGAACGGCAATGCATTTGCCATCAAACAATCGTGCCGCTCTCACGTCTATATTACCTGAGCCAAACACATGAAGTGAAGACGCTATCCGATGCCCAACATCCTCTTCTTTTAAATACATATAGTGGCCTCTTCCAAATTGTTGCATAAAATCCACTTTTTTCTTTAAAAAAACGGAAAAAGTAGGTGCAATACCATTCCGGAAGTGTGGGGGGCATTAGTGAGTATACAGTGAGTGAGTAAACAGTGAGTCGTTGTTCCGGGTTGCTCCAGATTAATGATTTTTGGTTTTTCAAAGACAGAAAAGTGAATTTGGAAAAGGCACCTATAGCCTATGGATTTAAAAGAAGAGGATGTTGGGCATCGGACGGATAGCGTCTTCACTTCACGTTTTTGGCTCAGGTAAGGGTTGGTTTTTATACCTAGACATGAGAGCGGCACGATTGTTTGATGGGAAATGGGTTGACGTTCGCCGGGCGCTAATGCTCAGTATGAGCGAGAAGCACCCGGCTAGCGGGGTAAGTCTCTCATATGTCAATGGTCTCTCCCCAGACTCAAATATTACGTTGAATCGCTGCGCTCCGCATACTACATAAGAGCTCGGCAGCATGCAGTAAGTGTATCAGCATAAGAACTCTCATGCGTCTGGCGTTGAGACTACCTGTGGGCAGGCCAGAGCTTCCAAGTGATCAGAGATATACAAATGATCAACAAATGAGAAAACAAATAGTGAATAACTTCACTGTTTATTTAATGAAGATGATTAACAGAAAATCTGCCAGACGTCAGACATTGAGACATCAGATGGTCACTTCTATCCAATAGCATACCTCCATTGCACACCTCCATGGTAGCCAATCATCTCACTGCCAATCATCTTCCAACCTCCAGCATGAGCAGCCAAACACAACTCCGTGGAGTGGGCGGATTCTAAGGTCTGGACCCAGATATTTATTTTGATGGTGTGTCTAATCTCCAATGCATTGTCTGTAAATTCTAGAGTCTCCTGTAAATTCAATCATGCAATAAAACTTTAATCTCTCCTAATTGAAATAAGATTTGCTCAGTTTGCATCCCTGATGACAATCAGCAATAGATGGAGGCAAATCTCTCATACATGTATCATTAAGAGCTCACATATTGTGCAATATAAACCATAATTTCATATTATTTTTCAACTATTCCCACCCATGCCATTGACTTCCAGTCATGACACGTCTCTCCAGCAGATGGCGCTATAGCCCTCTGTTCCCGCCTGTCATGGGAGACACTGAGACAGACTGTGGTTATTATTAAATGATTTAGCGACGAAGCCATTTTGTCAGTAATATGAGTAACCGTATTACAATACCCTCGGCCGGCCTGTTCACTTTATACTGTGATAGATTGTGCTCTTAGTGTGCCGTGTTTAGGCAGATCCTGTTTGTGCACATTTGCAGAAGTGGAAGTGATGAGCTGCAGAGTGCGCGTGCGCGTGCGCGTGCACGTGTGTGTGCCCGTGCACATGTGTGTGCGCTGAAAGCACAGGCTTACAGGTATCTATCTGTAGCCGGTGAGGTGTTGCAAGCCTATAGGTCAGACACATCTCTAATGAGGAGTGCAGCTCCAACGCCTATACAGTGCAGAGCTGTGGGCCGCAGTATTGATCCAGAGACATTTAACATTTTACTGTAGCAGTAAAGCGTCAGCATGCTTCCTACCCTCCTGAGGAATTACGGGAAAACTTCAGATTCCTCCAAAGCTGCACTAAAGAGCAGCCGTGGGCATTGAGCGGCCCGGGGGCCAGAACCGGCCCTCATGATGGTTCTACCTGGCCCGGGAGGTCTAAGACAATCCACACCATTATGAAGCTAAAACATTGAATGAGATGACCTAACTTGGCTGTTTGGAGTGATTTTCAATATATTAAATGCTAGTGCACAGTATGGTTTCTATAATTTAATCTAGTGATCAAATGAGAGGTCACGGCATGAGAACATTTTGTTGGCCCCCGGCAAACAATTTGGGTTTCTCATGTGGCCCCACAGGAAAAATAACTGCCCACCCCTGCTAAAGAGGGTAAACATATAATCAGTCACAGCTTTTTTGGAAACCCCAGTTCAGAGAGCGCTAGCTAGCTGGAGTTTCATTTGGCACACAATCCGCTCTCAAGGTGACCAACCCTTTCCTGGTGGTCGGTAATAACGAGCCGAATTCCAAAGTGATTCCGGCAACACCCGCCAATTTTCGCCGCTTTCACCGGGTGGAAGGTACTCCAGCAGACATGTCCATATCATTTCTCCTTTAGGGTGGGCTGTAACCGTAGAGGTCAGTGAATTGGGAAACCAGATATATCTGTGTGGGGGGATGAGAGGCTGAGAGAGAGAGAGAGACAGACAGACAGACAGAGAGAGAGAGAGAGAGAGAGACCTATTTCTTACAAGCAATAAGTGTAACATTACAGTTTCACATAGCATTTAATACGATACTACTTTTTACACACACACTCGCATGCGCGCGCACATGTGCAGACAAACACACACCCACACGCACGCACGCACACACACACACACACACAGAAACACACACACACAGACACACACACACAGCTGGATCTAGCCAACCGTGCCTATTGGCTGACAATAGCTACATTTTTCATGTTTTTTTCACCCTTATCATCCATGTAATATGCCAATACTATAATGACACCAGAACATGACCTTCACATTGACTCATTATAGCCCCCTGCATTGTTAATGATGTGTTGTTTCCTACATGGCACAGCAACTGTATCTCCCTCAAAGCCTCAGGGAGAAAGACTGAGCGACACTGCGAGACAGACGGTAAAAAAAAAAAACTTCCAGGAATTTTGCCAACTTGTTTAAAGATGTAAAATGTTTTCATTTAATCACTGAAAAGTGGCCGGAAGCTAGAAGGAGATCACTATTAAGGTTGAGCCGAAATACTCAGATGAAATGAGTATACGGTACAGATAATGTACTAGTATAAGAATGTGTCAATATCCGTACTCATGATTAGGGCTGGCCGGGTATCTATCTAATGCTATGCACTTTTTGGTGGCATCTCATTACGCTGAACTGCCAACAACAACCCGAAAAAGGTCTAAACCCCGCCCACTTTTGATTTAAGCCAAGATACAGATACAGATACAGATACAGATACAGATACACATAATGTTGTACTCGTTCATCCCTAGTCACTATTCGACTAATCGAGGACACACAGTAGCCACGCTTTGGCCGCGTGCTGCGAATGTGGAAATGAAGTCAGTAAAAGGAACATTTGACATAATTGAGGATGGCGCGATTCGACATCTTTACCAAAAACTGACGGATGATGGAAAAGATAAAGGCAGATCTCGCACAGCGGTTTTACAAATATCAAGTAATCTCCCTGTAATCCCAAGAGATCCCAGCATGCAAAGAAATGGTAATCCCATATAATGATGGATGATCCTCACAAAGGTCCACTCTCTATCATCATACAGAAGAAACAGTATATGGAGGAAGGTGAAAGGGATCTATAGTGTGCTGCAGTAATATCCATAGGCTTTGGGTCCGGACTCTGAAGTAAGTCACCATGCCTTTTCTCCCTGCCACTAAATATGCTGCATTGGCAAAACGGCACAAATATGCTGATAGACAGATATGGCACCCCACAGATATGTTCCTCCATTTCATTTTTAACCACAGATTAACCTTGATCCCACACATCTCGGGATTATCCACTCAGTGACAAGTGCATATGTGCTTTTCTGAAATGCTTCCCAGCGTCCTTTCCATTGCACGCACATTATGCATTAAAGGCATACTGAGTAGGATTGTGCCGGTTGTGAAACACAACTTTCCAAGTTGTCCTCCCTCGCTCAAGCGCACGCCGCCTGAACACAGCTTCCAGAATGGTACAAAACGAGCATGAATCTGGGCCTGGGTTGGCTTTCACCTGTTGGCGAGTATTGAAGGAGTGGATTGGGGAGGAAGAGCGGTGCAGAGTTGGCCTGTTTTCTGTCGGACAGTAGCTGCCGATTAGGTTAGCTATCAGCTTTACTACGACAATGAAGCTATGCTATCGGAACTCAGTTCAGGACTGCGGTAGCCAGTGAGGCTTTTAGGTACAAGGATAGTGGTTTTGGTTTCAGGCGGACACATCCAGGACGAAAAAGGTTGACGCTCAGAAACGTCCCGAACATTCAGAAATAGAGTGCCAGCCCGCAGGAGTGACAGCCCGCAGGAATCAGTCCCAAAACACGGAGATGCGGTAGCATGCGTTGGGCTCCCTCAACTCGAAGTCAATGGGTTTTTGGTTAGATGCCTGAGATAAGATCTGTGATTAACAAAAGTTGATGATACTTTGATCTTTTATGATTTCTGAAGCATTTTATGGTGACCCTGATTTCTCATTTACGCTTCAAAAATCATAAAAGTAGTGGTGATTATCTTGCCGAACACAAAGATCTAAGTATCATAAACCTTTGTTAACCGAAGACATTATCTCAGGGATCTAACCAAAACCCCGTTCATAGAACCGATGAAGGAACCCAGCCATGGCCGTAACTAGCTATGAGGACGGGGAGGTCCGGACCTCCCCTAATATTTCAGAGGATTTTTTTTTTTTTTTTTATAAAACAATCTGCATGGAAAAGCATGAAAAACACGGGAATTGCTTTTATTTTGAAACGAAAGGCAGGTCAGGCAGGAAGTCATCTGACGCCGCGTCCGCGGTAACTTGATTCCGAGAGAGCAGCAGCATGGTGGTGAGTGATGACTGTCTGTCTGCCTGGCGAGATAATTGAAGGTGAGCGAGCTGCGAGACAGTGAGCGAGTGAACGACAGACAGTGAGTGACACTGACAGATTTTTTAGCAACAACCAAGAAAGTAAGTGTCTAGTCTGTCTCTTAAGTAATGTTACCTGTGTGACACGTTGGGATGCTACTGGCTAATCATGCATGATGCCAATTGCCAAGCTCCCGAAGTCAGGTATGCAGGTGGCTATATGCATGGTTTCAGTTTCATGACCCAATAAGTAACAAAAAGAGGTGGTGTAAAGTTAAAAACAACATAATATATTTTATTTTATTTTTCAATCGTTCCTATCAGGAATAAATAAATGCCCCTCTGTATGTTTTTTTTTATTATCGATGATGACTTTGTGTGTTGTGTACGGCTTGGGTTGTGTACCTGTGTTTGTAGGTGTCATTTTGATATGAATTTGGCTAAAACAGTTTGTGTTTGTTAGTTACAATTATGTTGACAGGAGAGCTGAGCAGGTGGTGACATGAAAGAGAATATACTGAATAATGACATCACAACAGTATAATCCTAATGTTGATTTAAAATGATATATTACTCTAAATATGGCTAAAAAAGGGGAAAAAAAACCTCAAATATTTTTCGGCGGCGCCTCCGCCTCCCCTTGCTGGACCTCCCCTATTTCGGAACCCTGGTTACGGCCCTGAACCCAGCGCGATGCTACTTCCCAGGTTGGCCCAAGGACGCTGGAGGTCAGTCAGAGTTGGGGGTGCTCATGTAACCTGCATTGTGTTGACAGCACTGGCAGCAACCCATGTTTAAGGCTTGCCCAGGGGTGGAGCGGGATTCGATCCACTGACCTGCACGCGTAACCAAGAGAGCTAAGCTCCCTTGGCGGAGCTGGTAAACGGAACTTTAAAACCAACCTACTCGCTACCACTCGGGACTCACGAGGACTCGGTCATTCGGTTACACTAAGAGGAAGTCTATAAATGCTGCGCAAGATTCGTGGTTTTTGGATAAATTTGAATGGCCAACATTTTACGCTACACCAGTTTTAGACATACAGTACATGACTGTATTACACTACAACAGACAGAAAACTTGAGCACCAACATGCTGCCTGTCAAAGCAGCATAGGGGAGAGTGGGGTGAGTTGTGCCACTTTTTACTTGAGGTGTCTTTAAAGTGAGGGCATGACAGTAATGCCTCCAACTACAATATGTAAATATATTTCAGGATGTTGTGCACCACTGGGAACACTCCCTTTGGATCTTAAATAAACTGTTAAAAAAATATGGCTATTCTTAAAAAAGTGGTCTCTTGGCACAACTTGCCCCCGGTGCGGGGTAAGTTGTGCCTTTGGAGAGAATACGTTGGGGTAAATTGTGCCATTGATTACTGAAGTAAAACAGAACATTTTCATCTCATATACTGTAATGCTATATCAAAGCAAGACAAAATCAAGATAACACTAAAGTCCAGTGTACTATAACAGGATTAAACAAGGCTAAACGGTAGCAGCAGTTGACCTACATATTTAACATTTTCAGAAATAAAAATTATGTTCAAAATGAACAAAATCAACTCTCACAGAGCCAGGCTACACTTGCCAATACTGCAATATTCTTCAACAAGGTCTATTTAAACATTTAAGAACAAAATGAAATAAAATGTCACTAAATCAACTGCAACTGCACTGGCACAACTTAACCCAGGCCTTTTGGCACAAATCACCCCATCCCCACCATTTTAACAAACTTGTATCATATAGCTGGTTTGGAGCTAACATCATGCTAACAGTATAGCCTCATATTGTAGCTTACTAAAACACTAACACATGAGTGAAATGTTTTCAACTTGTCTATAATTGTTCAGACACAACAATCAATAAACCTTGATCATAAAAAATTTACTTTGAGAGGCAAAAAACAGTTTTTTGAACTTAAATGTGCTTAGCTCTTGTGCCATCTGCCTCCCTTCTTTGCAGAGTGAGTAAAATGGATGCCTCTTCAAAAATGTGTGGTCACATGACCAATTTCTTCTATGGTTTTCTAGATACAAGGGGTGGCACAACTTCCCCACTGGCACAACTCACCCCACTCTCCCCTACATGTAGTGCATATTGAGCTATGGACAGTTCCTATGCAGGTTCCTAATCGGAAGACGCATACGGGTATAAATAGAACAAAACCCTTGAACTTCAATTTGCATTTAACAGCAGTAGTGCCTTGCTAATCCACATGAATATTAAAAGCATAGGAATATTATAGTGAAAATACCATTGAATACCACAGGCACACTCTAGGAATATTTTAGAAGTGTTATATTCGTGATAAGACATAAAAAAAAATATATATAAGCTAACACTCATTAGTCACTGATAGGCTACCAGACACCTTATTGTTTTTCTGAGAATATTATACGATAGGAGAGTCTTTAGCTGATGAAGACTGTGTTGCACAGTTGATTTCACTACTGTTGACAAAATGTACTATTGTAAGTCGCTTTAGATAAAAGCGTCTGTTAAATGACATATACCGGTAATGTAATGAAAATCATGACCCATATATCCCGACTATTTTCCTGCTCGGTATGCCTTTAAGTTCTCCATGGTTTCTTCCAATATTGCCAAGTGTTTCTCTGCAGTGTGCTGCAGACAGTGGTGGCAGTGGGACTCCTGGGAGTTTCAATGCAGTCTTTACATGTCAGGGGCCCCACTATGATTGTCCTCTGCAGCACCCGTCACACAGCATCCCCTCAGAGGCAGAATCACATGGTTCCCAATAGGGCTGGGGGCAGTATCCACCAAAACTCTATTTCCACAATGAGAATTCTGATCAATAATAATCAGTAATGTAGATATAATGACTAAGTGGGTAAAGGCAAATAATAATAGAACAGCGAGAACAGTCTGGTAAGTTCAGAAAAGTACATCACTTTACTGTACTGCAGCATTTAAAACCAGGACAAGACAATTATGGCAGACTGCATTCTTGTTTATTTACTCTGTTTCTCATTGTGCCATTTCACCCTTTTTCTTCTCCAGCAGTCTGCAGCTGCCAAGATGTAAACTCATTTAACTCGCCTATACTGAGCCGCAGCAGTCCTGGAGCCCCCTGAGCCCCGTAGGCCATCCTCGGGCTGTGAAGGCTGCCAAAGCGACAGAGATGAACACAAGAACGGGCGGGGCATTTTTCTTTGATTTGGGCTATGGAAAATATGATGCCCCCCCCCACCCCCCCAAATAAAAATTATAATTGTATTTAGTAGGGGTGTGCCACCTTAGGCACCTCACGATTCGATTCGATTACGATTAAGGGTGCTACGATTCGATTATTAAACGATTATTACGATTATCACGATTAATCACGATTTTCGATGCATCTTTTTCACCAAACAGGATTTTTTTTAAGCAAGGTATATTTGTCAGTATCCATTAATTAAAGTAAACAAACAAATGTACCTCCATTATCTTCAGTTGCGACTGAAGTCCACGCATCACATGTTACAGCCACCCTGCATGCTTTCTTCAGTGATTCCAGTTTCCAGTACTTCGGTTTTGGTCTCGTTTTACAGTTAAGGAACTGCTTTCCGGGCGAAATACCGTGCAAAAATGCAAAATAATAATAATAATAATCGAACATTGTGAATCGATTTTAATCGTCACGTGACTCATCGCGATGCATCTAAAAAATGATTAATCGGCACACCCCTAGTATTTAGCATAAGATGTGTTGCATGAAGCAACTTTGCAACATTTTTAAGTTTTAACGGCCCGCAATTGAGAGAGGAAGATTTCCTGGATTCAAGTGATGTTGTGTTGTACTTTTCTCCGAAGTCGGGAATATGTTACAACTCAGCCATCCAAGTAGTTTGCGTTCACGTGTTTTATGGCCAGAAAATTGTAGAACGTTTCCTCAACTGTTTACGTACATTGCAAGCAACATCACAACGTTAGCAATGGAGCTAGCGATAGCCTCGTTTGCAAGCAATCTTCAGCTATTTCGGGGGATTATGGATGTATACCAAAGGAAATGGAACGCTGTAGCACCATAGTTACCAAGGAATTTCTATGTCTCTTAAATTGAACTTTTTTGGCTTTATTGTGTGAAATTCTCAGGTAGGCTATAGGACGAATCAGCCCGACGTCACTTGCCACCCAGAAATGCGGAACCCCGCGGCAGTTATTAGTATGACTTGTGCCAAACAAACGTTAATCTCAAAAACTATACATCACATCACTTATATTTTGACATTCTGAGTGAGAGCAGAAGTAGCTCAAGAGTTTGATGTACAGTATAATGCATGTGTGAACTGTCGCAGTTTTTAAAAAGTAAACAGAGTTGGCCGGCTCGAGTCTGACACTCAAGTCTCGCGCCACTCGGGCTCCATAGGGTTCCATTGCCGTTGCCACCCAGTGACGCGGTTTGTTTACAAAAATGCTGCTCGGCTGATCCCTCGTATAGGCTACTCTGCAGCCATTTTGGAGAAACTTCACAACTTTGTGCTGCATCTACAATAGCCTACATTTGCCCCCGACTTGATCATCTAACATAATAAGCTGGTGTTCATGTGGCACTTGAAGGCAGCATAATGTTGGTGAGTCGAGTTAGATCACTCACTTGTGGGTGGAATGACACCAACATTTCATTTTCCCTGTTTGTGCAAATGCAATAACCCACACAGCGTCTAAGTTGGTGAGGATGGGACGCTGTTTTCTGCTGCAGTCTCACTTTATGCTTTACATGAATTACGCTAATGCAGCTAGATTTTCTTTATATAAGAAATCTTGCCTAGAGCAGCACTTATTTCCATTGAGAGCCTTGATGGAAGGCAAAATAATAACTTGACATACTGTACAGAATACACAAGAAAAACACACTCAAGGTCATAATATATACATGGCCCGAGCAAAATCTTCTCATAACTGGCCACTTCCCAATTATTTGTAATGCTGTGACTTCCTTTTGAAACATGGCTTTGGCAGGGAAGAAGGAAGAGAAGGGATGGATGCAGGGAGGGAGGGGAGTGGGGATTATGAGGTGGAGAGGGTAGGGGGGGTGGGGTTGGGGGCACCAGACCTTATAATAAACCATGGAGGGGCTAACCAAATTTGCACATCTTTATTTATGCTTTCCCTCTCAAAATCTATGAATATTTTTGCTGCACATATGCAGGTAAATAATTAAGCATCAAAGTCTAATTCAAAGTTAATGAGCAGATTAGTAGATGAAGGTCATCCTCAGAAGACTGCACTTGCCTTACCAGTTTCATTACGGAGAGGAAGAGGAGCAACTGGGATCCATCAATTCCAAACATGTAGCCTCCCGTGCTAATACAGTTAATTGGCAGTTTGATTAAATTTCAGAGTTGAATTAAGTTGAGAAGTTGGCTATTCATCCTTTTCATTTTATAGTTTTCTCTCCTCAGACTGCGAGGGAGATGTCTATTAATAAAAAAGTAATGTGATTTCGAGCTAATTTTTTAAAAACGACTGAGCCGTTTAATCGGCAGCAGATGCGGTTTAGCGGACAAAATATTTGACCAGGGATTATTTTTAAATGTTACCTTATAGTGAGTGTTGGTCTTCAATGGAGCAGTTTGTTTCGTTGGCAGTGTCTTGCAAAAGGGACAGGAGATGTTGCCCCAAAACCCTGATGATTTTTCACTATTCGTAAGATTCAGTACTACTAGATGGCCACAAAAGACTATTATAGCCTATATCTAGAGAGGCATGCGAGATATTGTGTTGAAAGAAGCCATGCAACTCTGTGTTGCGGAAACATGGTCTATTTATTTCGGCCTGCTGCTTCGTCGGGCCGAAGGCTCCTGCTTCGTTTCTGTGGATTTAGCTCTTTTACGTGTTTATAAATGGACAGAGTGGCCCAGTGAGACTTGCCAGCTATACTGGATCAAGCTGTGACTGTGACTGAGGAAATAAAGCGGCCATGGCTGTGAAAATAAGGTTAGCCTCTGCTTGTATCGCGGTTTGGGACTGTGTATTTCCTGGTCTGTGTTTACAATGCGCGATGCCGGCTGTGTGGCTCGCTATGCATGTCTCGATGGCAGACGAGTGTCTTGGGTTGCATAGTGTAGATAACGGACGCTATATCAGAGCAATGCGAGTGTGTAGGCTGGCATGGGAAGCCGTGGCTATGTGTTTTATAGATTGTTTGTGTTTACGTTTTGATGTTACAGCTCCAGCGTGACATCTAGTGGGGAAAATCGTACAAAAAGTGCCTTTAAACATGAGTCGAGAGCTTTGCAAACAGGGCTGGTAGACGACTTTATGAGGGAGGAAAGGGATTTAAAAGAATCTGCAGAACTGAAAGCTTTGGTCTGTTTTCTTTGCAGCCTTCGTCGTGCCTTCATCGTGGGGTGGAGGGGGACCTTGCATTTCTTGTCCATAGATACGGTAGGAGACTCCCACAAGCCACGTTACCTGGTGTTACACGGACGGAGGAGCCTGATGTGGACAACAGCCCACATTGTGATCGCTCTCAGTGTCATTATCATTCAAGGCAACAGTGCCGTTACGTGCGGTGCTGGAAGGTAAGAAAATGGGAGAGAGCGAGAGGCGGTCAAAGAACCCCGCAAGGTGAAATAATGAGCGGGCAATGAAAAGGTTATGGAGAATTCGCGGACACGGGACGCCCGGCGAAGAATGGGCAGGGGTCTGCTCTAATTGAAAAGTGGGTATGCGTTTGGGAGGGAGCGACCCCGGCGGCATTGATGTCCATGCATCTGCTGTCAGGATAACATTGAGAGTTGCATCACCTCAATTCACTTCATCAGGCCAATTATTTTACAGCAATGGCGGATCATGGAGACCGCTCAGGAGTTCCAAACAGCTGGAGCTAGCAACTGTATCGCCATAGCGAAGCCGTGTTTCAACTGCCGCTTTTAGTGGTAACTAGTGCAGTGCCCGTTTACTCACTCACTGCGTTGGACTTTCTCTCACTGAGTGTGGTTACACAAACTACCGGTCCCTACTTATAGCCTCTGCAGGGAAGGATTTATGACATCACTGATGATGTCACAATGTTTATGACGGAAGTCCCAGAAATCCAGAAAGAGGTAGGCTATTCCTGACCTGTGAGAGGCAACGGTGTGCGGGAGGGTGTACAGTCTGCCGGACAGCCATCAGAAGAAGAGAAGAGATTCAAAGAAGAATATTCCCCAGAGTGACGTGGGTCTCAGTGAGAAGAAGAATTTTCCCCAACTGTGAGATGCAGCAATGTGCCGCAAGGCATCCAGTCTGCCGGAAAGCCATTAGAAGAAGATCATCCAAAAGGAGGAAGTAATGCAACATAACGGATGCCAATGTCATAAAACACCATAGAAGAAATTTGGAGCATGCTCATTTGCGCTGGTTTTGACTGCCACAAACAGTGTTCCGATGGTCCCGCCTTTATGTGACCATTTATGCAGGAAATGCAGGATAACCGCGTTCCGATAAGTCGAATCACACGAAATTCGACACTGCACTTCCCACAATCGTCGAGTGATGACATAGGACGAATCAGCGTGACGTCACTTGACACCCAGAAATGCATATTAACCCGCGGCAGTTAATAGTATGAGTTGTGCCAAACAAATGTTAATATCTCAAAAACTACATCACATCGCTTATATTTTGACATTCTGAGTGAGAGCAGAATTAGCTCAAGAGTTTGATGTATAATATATACATGTCGTGTTAAAGTTGTGTGAACTGTCGCAGTTTTTAAAATGTAAACAGAGTCAAGCCGGCTAGAGCAGACACTCAACGCCTTGCGCCACTTGGGCTCCATAGGGTTCCATTGTCGTTGCCACCCAGTGACGCGGTTTGTTTACCAAAATGCTGCTCGGCTGATCCCTTGTATACCCAC
Source organism: Poromitra crassiceps (assembly GCF_964638095.1). Lineage (NCBI taxonomy): Eukaryota > Metazoa > Chordata > Actinopteri > Beryciformes > Melamphaidae > Poromitra > Poromitra crassiceps. The sequence continues at coordinate 30,389,803 of NC_139643.1, read as the reverse complement.
TGAGGATGTCATGCCCCACAATTGTTGAGTGAGCCAGGGGTGACTGATGATGTCATACCCACTGATGATGTCATAGACATTGTGACATAGTTGTGAACTCGTGTTTACCAGACCAGAACTCATGTACACAACATGCTTGCCATTCAGGTGGTCACATCGTGAATATTCCAAGTTGACTAGAAGCAACCGAGGCTAAGAATTTAGCTAACACTTGCTAACCAGCAGCTAACTACGTTAATGACAGACATAATGACAGAGGGGGAAAGATGAGACTGTTGAGAATGTCCACCATTTTGTAAAAACGTCACAAGACACCAAAGTAAAGGTAAAGTCCCACTGATTGTCACACAATGTGTGAAATTTGTTCTCCGCATTTGACCCATCCCCTGGGGGAGCGGTGAGCGGCAGCGTGCGCCGCGCTCGGGAATCTAACCCCCCAATTCCAACCCTTTGATGCTGAGTGCCAAGCAGGGAGGCAAATGGGTCCCATTTTTATAGTCTTTGGTATGACTCGGCCGGGGATCGAACTCACGACCTCCCAGTCTCAGGGCGGACACTCAGACCACAAGGCCACTGAGCTAGCCTTGTTCGCTTCGCTTCGGCCTTGAACGCTTCGACGTTCAGAAGATTTCCACTTAACATGTCGTGAATACCACATGGGCCGTTCAAATGGACTTATGTCGTTAATTCATGGTAAACACGAGCCCACTTGAAGGGCCCAATTATCAGGGATGTCTCATAGACATTGTGACATCATCATCAGTGATGTCATAGACCAGTGGTTTTCAAACTTTCTGCTTCCCAAGGTACACCAAAGGGCAAGCCAAAGTCTGTAAACACTTTGATTTACTTATTTACTAAGTAACCAAGTAACCACTAACCAAAAATTCATTTGAAACTAAAATTACATCAAAGCAGCATATTGCATAACTGTTTAAGCAGAATTTCAGAACAATTTACATGTTATTAGACCTGTCTGTTTCTAACCTATTTTTCTCCCTACATTTCCATCCACCTGTTTGTTACTCTGCCATCTGTGCTGTCTGGCCGACTGACAATAGTTGACACTTCACTGAATGCAACTTTTTCTTATATAATCATTTTCTTTATCTGTTTTCATGGGGGTCGGTGCTCCTATCAACTAACAAGAGAGTCACCGGGAAAACAGTGAAAGTAACAAAAGTGAATGTAAAATGATTGCTTTAGTTTTTGTCTTTTTTCCCTTCGAAATACGCTCTGACAATGCTATTAAACTGTTTGATGTTGTGTTGAATTGCACCATGTTACCTGAAGGAGCTAGATTATGTAATGCTTCCTTATGCACATGTATGTGTGTGTGTCCTCTCCACTCGGGAGTCTCTGGCTTCACATGCTGTGCATGCTAGAGAAGGAATAGTCCATTCATCTGTAGAGCATGGGGGGAGGGGGGTCAGATTAAAAAAATAAATTGTGTTTTGGGCCCTTTTGTATGTAATTTTGAAGTTGAATCAAGTTAGAAAATGTACAATTTTATGTTTCATAATAAATCTATAACTCTCTGAGGCCCCTTTTAGCACCAGGTGCTCAATTTAACCCCTGGTTGTCGCAATCCCACAGCACACCTGAACTTGCCTCACACAAGTGTGCAACGGGCACGGCACACCATTTGGGAACCACTGGCAGACCATGTCATCAGTGGTGTCACTCGAGCAATTGTGATGTCATCAGTGATTTATGACAGAGACTGATGATTGTGATGTCATAGTCAATGACATTGTGATCATCAGTGATGTCATAAATCCTTCCCTGCTGAGGTTATAAATCGGACAATTCTTGCTCACAGCCCAGCCAATGAAGTAGTAGTGGCCAAGCCGTCTGAGTGTCGAAGGCACACCATTTTATTAGACTCCGCCGCAGGTGGTTTAATGAGGACTACCACAGGTACCTCTCAAACAAAAGGAGAGATGGCCGCCGGAAGACGTGTTGCCATTTCTCCTCCAATGCCTCTGCCTCCAGCTCCTCCCAGACACAATGACCGCACTGGTGCCACTGGTCACCATGGGGCATCTCCTCAGGCCAATACATACAAGCCTCCTGATCCAGCCTACTACTACTATGGAGGAAGATATCAGAATCAGAATGGTCCAGCTGGTCAGCACGGGGCATCTCCCCTAGCTGTCGGAGTGCTGCCTGGAGAGATGCCCAAGCAGACCAGTGAGAGAGGACAGAGTTACCCAGAAGCACTTAGACAACAGATCAAAGAGAGGGAGCAGCAAAAAAGAAGAGAGAGAGAAGAGAAGGAGCAATGCGATGCCAAGATCATGGATGAGATGACGACATACAACCCCTGGGGGAGGAGCGGGGGAGGTGCTCCAATTAAAGACAAGGGAGGCAACATTGAAACGAAACGAAACATCTTTAGTGACCTGAAGCAAAGGCGCAGGACCAATGAGGAGACCTATATGAATCCTGAGTCCTGGGATAGGAGAGAGGCACAGGGTCTTATGTCGAGGAATGGCCCAACTCCTGGAGCTGAGGACAGCACTTCCTACCGGCATCCAGTAACAGGTTTCACTGATTGGCCCAGTCAACAGCAGCCTGCACTGTCATTCGTTAATGAGGATTACCACAGGAACCAGTCAAGCACACCAGGAGAGATGTCCACCCAAAGACGTGTTGGCATTCCTCCTCCAATGCCTCCCGAGGCCTCAACAGATACATACAAGACTCCACATGATCCAGCCTACTCATTAGATCATAACCTGCCCTACTATCAGAATGGTCCATTGGAAGGAGGGCAGCATTCTGGGATCCCCATAAACCTGCCTCAGGGATCAGCTCCTCCCAGACCCAATGACTTCACTAGAGCCACTGCTCAGCATGGGCCATCTGCCCTGCCTGTTGGAGTGCAGCCTGGAGAGACGCAGACCAGGGAGAGAGGACAGAGTTACGCAGAAGCACTTAGACAACAGATCAAAGAGAGGGAGGAGCAAAAAAGGAGAGAGAGAGAAGAGAATGAGCAATGCGATGCCAAGATCAGGGCTGAGATGATGGCGTATAACCCCTGGGGGAGAAGCGGGGGAGGTGCTCCAAGGAAAGACAAGGGGGGCAACATTGAAACAAAACGGAACACCTTTAACGATAGTGACCTGAAGCAAAGGCACAGGTCAAATGAGGAGACATATATGAATCCTGGGTCCTGGGATAGGAGAGAGGCACAGGGCCTTAAAGTGTCGAGGAATGGCCCCACTCCTGGAGCTGCGGACAGGGCATCCTACCTGCATCCAGTATCAACTTTCACTGATGGGCCCAGTCCACAGCAGCGGTCACTGTCATCATTTAACGAGGACTACCACAGGAACCTGGCAAACCCACTAGGAGAGATGTCCGCCCAAAGACGTGTTGCTATTCCTCCTCCAATGCCACCCACCGTAACAGATACATACACGACTCAATATGATGCAGAACCCTACCACTATGGAGCAAGAAATCCATTACATCCTAACCTGCCCTACTACCAGAATCGTCCGTTTGAAGGAGAGCAGCATTCTGGGACCCCCATAAACCTGCCTCAAGGATCAGCTCCTCCCAGACCCGATGACTTTGCTGGAGCCACTCGGCAGCATGGGGCATCTGCCCTGGCTGTTGGAGTGCAGCCTGGAGAGAGGCCCAAGCAGACTGGAGAGAGAGGACAGAGTTACCCAGAAGCACAGACCAAAGAGTGGGAGGAGCAAAAAAGAAGAGAGAGAAGAGGAGGAGCGATGCGATGGCAGGATCATGGCTGAGATGATAGCTGGGGGAGAAGCAGGGGAGGCGCTCCAATTAAAGACAATGGAGGCAACATCAAGCGCCTGAAGCAAAGGCCAATGAGGATATATGAATCCTGATTCCAGGGATAGGCGAGGAATTGCCCCACTCCTGGAGCTGAGGACAGGTCTTCCTCCCCTCATCCAGTATCAGGTTTCGCTGATCGGTCCAGTCCAGAGCAGCTCCGCCAGCAGGACAGTTAATGACTCTCTGAAACTACAGATGGAAAAAAAGAGGCAGAAGCAGTAAGAGGAAAGGATGGAGGTGGAGAGGGAAGAGAAGGCTGGTGGAGCAGAGGGCTCGCATGCAGCAGGAATACGAAAAGGAGCAAAAGCAGAAACAGCAGGAAATTGAGAATCAAAGGTTGAACCGTCAACGACATGCTGAGCTTTGATGGTACAAACGCGAACATCCGGATGCTGTTCATAGATTACAGCTGTGCTTTTAACACCATCATCCCCTCCAACCTAATCACCAAAAAGCTCCTCTCCCTTGGACTTACCTGTCCTCAGGCAGGCCCTGCAGGAGTCTCAGAGCCCAAACTACCAGACTCAGAAACAGCTTTTCCCCAACGCTGCCTCCCTTCTGAACCTGGCCACCCACTCACCTCTACTCTCCCACTCACACACCCCTTGAGGTGGAGCCCCCCTTAATGCCCCCCTCTGCTCCGCAATGACTTGCACTACTGCCATGTCTATTAATCATGCTATTTGCACAATCACCACAGAAATACTAGACTTGTAAAAGCTCACCTTGAGCCGGTGTATTTGCACTATACTGTACCTCGGATACACTAAGCTACCTCAAGCTCTCGAGCTTGTTATTGTTTGTTTATACAACAGTCCATTCCAGGCGTGCTGATATTTCAGTATAACATCACGGGATGCTTCACTGTATATCACTCCGCTTCACAGCCGTTCTAATGTAACCTTGCGTTCAAACAGTGTTCGCAAGTAGTAGGTATACAGCAATATTGATATGGATCACCTGAAAGTAGCGAATGTTAGCTTAGCTAGTTTGCAGTCGGGAAACTGCAGGCGGAAAGTTTACCTGTTGCTTGGCAACTCTTGGTTGGTAGTACAATCCTGAGGGAACTGTTTTTGTTGGTGGAGACAAATAACAGACAGAAATCATCTGTTCTCTCAAATTACTTTAAAATGCTATTATTACATGATGAATAGCTTTGTTTGTAGTGTACAAGGGCGTTATCACACCGGTTGGGCTGTTGTACTGTAATATCGTCACTGCTATCATTATCTTCAGAGCCGTCACGATATTCCAGTATAACAGCACTCCCTCACATGTTTATTGTTTACTATTATTGTCGCGTGCTCATTTCTAGTGCTTTGCGCGCATCTAATGCTGCGTTTCTCCTCTGATCTATTATATTTACCGTATTTACGAGTTGCGAGCGTATGAACGACCCTCCAATGTCGCATTTACGATTTGGATATTTCGATGATACTCAAGTTTCCGAGTTGTGACGTTGCGTGAGGTTTCGGGACTACTGTACAACAGTGGCGGAAGGTATGGAGTCCATGTCACCAATTGACTGTAAAAAGTTATGTATTTCGTTATTCTGTATTTCAACCTTCAAGGGGATTCTCTGTTAAAGGAACACTCCGCCCATTTTCAACCAGCTTTGTATCATTAGAACATCAGCAGTATATCAGAAAACTGTAAACGGTTTTGAAGTCTGTCATTTAATTTGACAGTTATTGAGTGTTAAAGTGTGGACCAGTGACATCACTGGTCCACACTAACTCAAATTAATAACTCATTAACTCAAATCAACTCTCAATAACTGTCAAACTATTCATCATTCATCTAGTTTGACAGTTATTGAGAGTTGATTTGAGTTAATGAGTTATGTGTGTGTGTGTGTGTGTGTAAGAGAGCGAGAGAGAGCGGCAGCGCTCTTTAATTAGAACCTCCGCTCCGCCACACGAGGACAGCTCAGAGAGAGACAAATTAAAAGGGTATTCCCTCAAGAAATTGTTGAGAAATCTCGAAATATTCTTGCAGGCCCAGAATGAGGCCTGTTGACGTCTGTCTATAACTCTGGGAGGGAAGGGTGGACTCTCCCGACTTTTTGTGGGGATGTTGTCATTGTAAAACGGGCAGGTGATCCGACCCCGGCCGCTTCATTGGTTTGAGTCTTTAGCTTCTTTGAACTTAGCTTTGAGGCTCTTATCTTTTCTCTGACACTGCTGCCACGTTGCGGGCATTTCTCTCGATATGCTTTCAAACACAGACCCGTTACGATACGACCCCTCAAGTTTTCCACAGAAGAGTCACCCCAAATACGTATGAGGCCTAAAAACCTCACTGTCCTTCCACTGACTATAGTTCCATTGCAGCTGTCCTCCATGTTTGTAAATTCGGTGATTACAAACATGGAGGAGATTTGGCCCACTTTTGCCTGCAGTGAACATAGTCTTTACCTCTCACAATAAAACTCTGTCTGACGCAGAGCAACCAATCACATCAGTTTAGCAGAGGTCAGTGTAGAAATTAGCCTTGTTATATTAGTTCCTATTGTAAGTAAAATTTATTTTTATGAGAAAATTGCAGGGGGTGCTTAGGGGTTTGACTCATTCCACGGGTAGCTCAAGTGCACCCTAGCGCCCCCTTGCCACCGCACTTGTTTCTGGAGCTAATACTATGTCAGCATAATTCAGATTTATTGAGCCTGCAATGTGATCTACTGTGATGAACAAAATCAATCCAGTGTGGCCGTACGGTCGTCCTCCCACCGTGGAATATTGTGCCTTGGTGAAGTGATCTGAAATATGACTTACGGCTCTCTCTCTCTTTCAGACCCCCCTCCACACACATACACACACACACACACACGCACACACGCACACATACACACACACATACACACACACACGCGCGCGCACACGCACGCACGCATGCACACACACACGCACATTCAAGGGAGAGAGAATGTCGCCGAGCAGACCCAAAATGTACACAGTTCCCTATTCAAACAGCACCTGTTTGGTAATCATAGATCAACACTGTGAGGAGAATGAGAGAGCATATTTAATTGGATATTTACATGAATAACTTCAACCATATGGAATTACATTATTTGACCATATGCACTTCTGCGCTTCATCTGGATGCGTCTGTGCTTTACTTGTCGAAGTAACACAGATACAACAAAAAAACTAAAACAAACAAAAAAACGGATAAAACCTATACAAAAACACCACAAAGCTACAGATACATCTATAAAACCCGAAAAGACACATGCACCACATCTAACATGGCGAATATGTATGGTCCTTGATTGCCCCCCCCCCATGTTCAGTTCCATTAGGATGAATGAAGGCCTTTGAAACTACAAGAAGGTCCACGCTGTGATTAGTGTCAATTAGCATGCTGATTAGTATGAGGGATTTCATTTTCACGATCGTTTCGGGCCAACGGTGTGAAAACATCATAAAAAGTATTTGTGCGTCTGTGTGTTATGATGCCAGAAATATGGGAAATGTTGACAGGAAATAACACATTCAATGAAGAAAAAATATGTTGCATACAGATCACACAGCAGGTAAGATTACACATTAATATGACCTTAATGTCCAATAGTTCAATAGTCTTTTTCATCTACAGTATATGCAACATAAAAGATCAAAGAGGTACAGATTTCAGAGGGAGATACAATATGCCATCAAAATAAACGTCTGTGTGATTTAATTAAGTGAAATCATTAGATTCTATTTCATTCATCTAGCTCGAGCATTGCTAAAGTGAAATATATGTGTATTTGATTTGATTACGCTTTGATAACAGGTAAATACTACGGCTTTCACGGCGGTCTAAAGCTGTAAACAAAAAATCCTATTAGGTCGTGATAAATGATTGTCTTTCTGTGGAAGAAAAAAAACACAAAAATACCATCTTTGTCCTGTGCGCCTATTAATTATGTTCTTGGGCCCTGGTGAATTTAAAGAGGTAAATAATTATATGATTTTTTTTTAAATTACGATTCATCAGCTTTGCCTTTTGCTGCCGTTTGGGTTGGAGAGTGCCCCGAGTCATCATCTCTCATTAAGTAATGAATAGTGATTGGTATGAAATTACTTCACCCCACTCTGCTGCCTGTCCATTAGTCTGTTAATCAACAGCATATGACTGCCAGGCTGCACGGAATCCTCTCGCAAACAAATCATCCTCACTCCTCCATCCCTTCCCCTAAAATACAATTCCTCATTTGCATAATGAGGGCCAAAGGAGGGCAATGTTTGCTCATCATCAGAATGCATTTATTCACAGGAAGCGATCCTGTTGCACCCGCTTAATTCACACCTGCTCTCTCCTGTAATGAAAGGCAGGGTTCAGGTGGGGGTACAGGCCTTGTAATGTGCTCTCCGAGCGCCGGGACTCTGCAAGAGCGCAGGCCGACCAAAGGGAGATGTTTGCGATTCAGGCAGCTTCACAAGTGCGGCAAAACACAAGCAAATCGCCAAGTTATGTTAACTGCAAATTTGCCTCAAGGTCCGCCTGGATTTTTTTTTTTTTTGGATATTTAGATTTTTTTCTTGAATATATTTAACCTCTCCGGTAACCCTTTATAATACAGCCCATGTTTTAGAGTGTAACTCACCGTCGTTACCATGTAATTTCGTGGAACTTATGGTGTACCTTCCTCGTATGAATCAGTACGTACAAAATACTTTTGTCTCGTCTACCCACATTTAAAGGCCGGCTTTACCGTGGGGAATATGAATATATATTAATTCTTAAAAAATCTTAAATTTCGAATCCGTTGAAATTTTTGAAATTGCTTGTTCACAGCCAGAGAAAAAAAAAAAAAAAAAAAAAAAAAAAAAGGGCCAGGTGACGCGTTTCGACGCGAAACGCGTCACCTGGCCCAATTTTTTTTTTTTTTTTTTTTTCTTTTTTTTTTTCTCTGGCTGTGAACAAGCAATTTCAAAAATTTCAACGGATTCGAAATTTAAGATTTTTTAAGAATTAATATATATTCATATTCCCCACGGTAAAGCCGGCCTTTAAGTACCAGTAGGAACCGGTAAGTATTTTGTACTAGTCCATACCCGCCTGGGATGTGCACACCACATACTGTATATACGTGCAGACTTCCGGGGATGTGTGCACCAAAACAGAAATGAACGGTCCCTGCCTAAGACAATGCTTAAGGCCAATGTGCAGTTTCAGATTCATTCGAGAAACCCGTTGGGGCGATAAACAGATATACAGACATACATACACACACTGTGGCAAATGTGTAAGATAAAATAGGAAACATTGAGATTGGGGTCAAAGGTTAACTGAAGATTCCTCCCACGGGGGCCTCTGGCTTTTAGCCTTTCCTCAATAAAGGGCACTCTCACTGTCCTGTGGGCAGAGCAGAGAGAGAACGCTGAGCCTTTGAGATCGCAGCCTCTTGGTGGAAATCAGAGAGAGGTCAGGTGGTCGAGGAGCTCCTCTGTTCCAAACTGACTCAAACTAGATGAGTAAATAAATGCTTCACTTGATCAGCCGCAGGTGTGACCAGACTCCCTCTGCTGCTCCCCTGATTACCTGATGGGCTGCAGGTGTGACCGCAAGGCCAAACTGCACCAGGGGATCCGGGCGGGATATTTTCCCCCAGGATGGTGACGGCATGTCCCGCCCGCCATATCTTTTTTCCCCAGGTGGTGAATGCTTCACCGCCACCCAAATGAAATAGACCCTTTTCACAGCCGCCATTTTGTGTCTAAAAGGCAGGGTAAACACAGGTGCAACCAACTCACTCATTAGGGCCCCAGCACTGGAACACCCAAATGGACTGGAAGTTGGAAACCCTAAATAATTTTTTGGTACACCTGTGTTTATCCTGCCTTTAAGACACAACATGGCTGCTGTGAAGCAGGTCTATTGGAATTGATTGGCCAACTCACTGGGGAGATAAATGTGGTGCAGACAGATGGATGGACAGGCAGACAGAGAGTTTCCTGATCATTCTATATAGTAGGATAGGATGTACTAAATTCATATGAGGAAGTTACACCATAAATTCATTCAGTGGTAATCTGAGATTTTTTTTTATACATATTATTTTGTCTGCATCTTCTCATTGCTGCTCATCACACTTCCCAGAGATGTGTCAATCAGTGTCCAGTACTGTGACGTCTTTTTCCTTGGATTTTCTGTCGATGGAGTTTGGGTTTCTGTAGGTGGCGCTCTCTTCTTTGTCTGCTCAGCTCTGGTGGCTAATGCTATCACTGCTCATGCTGACTTCTATTTATGCTTCTATTGATTCCAAACAAACTGGAAAGGTAAAGCACATCACTCCACTCCCTGCGTGCCAGCTAGGATTTTTCCTTGGAAAGAGACACCCACTGTTTAGAACAATGAAAAAGCTTTCCTGAACTGGATGTGAATCATAATTGTGTATAACATATTTGTATTATTATTATTGTTATTATTATTATTATTACACAAAATCATATAGTGACATTTCAAACTGACTTCAGTGACAAAGCAAGCATGACAAAAAAGTGAAATCACATCAATCACGGGCCTGCGCCTGCTCATTGTGAGTTCAGCTCAAGAGTGACGGTCCCAGTGGCACATGTAAATATGAATATGCCTTGCCCTAACAAGGCCACCTTGTTAACCAGCATCATGTTACAGGATGACAAAATGAGAATAAGCACCTTTATCCATCTCTGTCAGGAAAACAAGCAGCCTAATGAATGGGATAAGGTCAACAGCAAATGTCAAACGCGTTTACCCTCCAGAAGCAGACAGAGTGGCTGGTATTTATCATCAACACAACATAATTCCCATTACAGGAACATTCTCTCATTCCCCTTTTCCAGTTCTTCAGTGCCCTTGCTGGGGTTTAATTGGGTGAAAGGAAAAGGAGGGAAAAGTCCAGTGCTGCCTCTACACAGTAGATAGATAGATAGTGTTAATGGACACTGTCATTCCTGTGTGTATCTGTTCATGAATGATGAGGCTTTGCATGCCTATAAAGCAGGGATTTTCCCTTATTACGTTTCGTGGTATCATGACCAGAGACTGTATAATAAATGTGGACGTAGCTACCGTGATGTCACCCATTGGTTTGTGGACTCCAGTGGTCATAACTCCTGGTGAATTTATGAAGCCACTGCGGAAATTGCATTCTCTCGAATGGCCAGGGGAGGCGCCACATGCCGGTCCGGAGGTGGCGCCACGTACATTGGCCTCTATGGAAAAATGAGCCGACTTCTCTCTCGGTCTGTGTCTTAACACGTTCACTGCCAACAACGTGTAAACACGTTTTCAGAATCCAGCTGTTGACTGCCAACAACGTGTAAACACGTTTTCAGAATCGATTTTTTTTTTTTGACGGTGGATCGTTGATCTGGCCCTTTTGCATCTTCTATTATACTGTTAGAGCCGCCGGGCGTGTGCAATCCATTCCGCCGACCCACTGAGTGGCGACGGTGCTCAGACTATTGAGTGTTGTTTGGCCAGAAACGCACGCATTCCAGCTGAGCTCAACCGAGGACCCAGAAGCGAACGAGCCTCATTCTCATACTGTAGGCGAAAACCTTTCACACGGGCGCACGGCGGTGGGGGGTTCCAAAGGTGGACTGGGTGGAAAGCACACTTTGAAGCGCGCAGCATAAAGCCTAGAGTCACACAAGGCTTCGTCAAAGCTCTCAACCGAAAATCCAAGAACGGATTAAGCCACATCCACGCTCGCCGACGAGGGGCCGCCAGAGAGGGAGGCTGCTGCTCACTGCTCAGACAGGCAGGAGAGACTGGCTTGTGACTGACAAACGCTGCTGAAATCCACCAGACACGCCCACGGAGGGAGGAGTTGTAAGGAGAGGGGGTGCGGGTGCTGCTATGGAGGAAATTACTGTTCAGAACTATATTGTTTATGTCTGATGTCTCACTGATGCCAAAAATAAATGGTTAAAGTGACTGTTTGATATTGAATTTCACAAAACTGCGATTATCTCAGCTTTTTGTCTCAGACGCTGAAACCATGCTGTACTCAACGGCTAATATCTACATAACTACTAACTCTACAAACTAACTCTTTTAGACAGAGAAAGCACACATTCTATTAGTACTTTTGTGAACTTTGTGTTGACAAACTCCAAGCAGAAAATTATCCTTGGCTCTTGTAAAATGAGCCAGAATCCTCAAAAAAACCCTCTGGCAAAAGCTACCTACAGTAAAAAAAAAAGGCTGGCAGTGAATGTGTTAAATAAACATTTTCCGAATTAGTTTATGGTCTGAATCAACAATTTCAAGTATTTTTCATGCTCCCATGGGCTCCGTTTTCTAAATTATGGCCCCATTTTGAGTAAAAGAGGCGATAAAAAAGACTAACTTGTGGGGGGTGGCTTCCTTAATTCACACAAGCAGCACAGCCAGTTGCCAAGGCAAGCTAGCTAGCCTAGCAACATAGCCGTAGTCCCGTAGATTAAAAGTAAACTACCAGAAACAGCGTTATCTTTATGATCTTTTAATGATGTAGTAGACACACATAACAGTATAGATCCCCGTTATGAGGTCAGTTTATCAAAATAACACCTATATCGAAATCGGATTTTAGCGGATGGGTAGCATGCAACCATACAAGCCGGGGCTTCAGAGCTGATCACCTGGACACATTTTACGGCTAAATTCTGATAAACTGGTCTGTGCGGCTCTGTGGTGATTAGCTAAAGTCTTTGTAGCATTGTGACTCTGATTTAATTCATTATGGAAGATAAATGTTGGTTTAACATGATGAAAATAATTCCCTGCCATACATGTAAAGTGACATTTCCGGGCAGACCATTTGGGCAGACCATTACGCGCAAATTCCACTGAGTCCGGGTTCGGTCCGACTGCGCTCCGGTACGGTTTCGGAGCCGATACGTTTCCACTCTAATCAATGTGTCAACTTTCACCAACTCTGCTGCGTTGCGTCTACTCCGTCCCAGCTCCGACGATCCAGAGCTCTCCGAAGCAGATACGCAAGGCTTCTATTTTTCCCGGATGTCGGAGCAAAGCCGCAGCAAATTGGGCGGAGCCAGGCCTGGAGTCAACAGGTCAGAGGTGCTTACAGCATTCAAGATCAAGCCAGAGGACAAACATGGATGAGGAAAAGTTCATCATTGAAGTGGAAAACCACAAAATAATATATGACACATCCTTTTTACAAGGAAAACGCCAAGCAAGTCCACCCCTCCTCTGCTTCTCCAGTTGGGAACAATGATCTTCTGCCTGTTTGTTGTCGTATTTATCCCACATACAAATTGTCTTGCGCGAATGCGCACTCCAGCTGTCTGGCGTCACTCCAGCTGTCTGGCGGAGCGGAGCCGTGACGTGCTCTGCACACAGCGGAGCACGGAGCACGGAAAACAAAACCGGACCACAGCCGCAACGCAATGCAAATGCACTCAGTGGAATCCCGCCGTTATTTAATGTGACATGAGATCACCACATTTCAATAAATATAAAGTTTTTGCACATTTGAATGCTGCTGGTCATTTGTTTAATTCTGTATTGGACATTTAAAGCTGATACACAATTGTGTTGCCTAATTCCGCCAAGCTCAGTTAAAAATATGGCAATCTAATGTGTCATTGATTCTTGGAAAACATCCTTTATCGTCAGCTCATAAGTTCACTATAACACTTGACACAATCAAATGTAACTTCACAGCAATACTGTACAGTCCAGCCCACTATGGTATGGGAAAGGAACCATTGTTTGAACAATGAACATCATGCAATATTTAAGAAGACTTGAAACTCGCGATTGAGAACATAAACTCATTAGGAAAGTGTCTCCTGAGGTCATAAATCAAGTGAGAAGTAGGGTGATTTTCCATTGCCTTCTATACAATCAGACTTATTTTTGCAGCCAGCGTGGAGTCGCCCCCCTGCTGGCCATTAGAAAGAATATTTAAGGCACTTCATTTAACGGAGGTACCCCCTTGTATGTGACTGAACGGTATGTACAGTATATGAGAGAGAGAACACCATTGATTGTAGCGCTTGTAGCGCCGTGTCTTTGTTGTCTGCAGAAAATGGAGGCAAGTATGAGTAAGTGAGATTGATTCTCCTGTTTCTCCTCATCCCCTGCCTTATGAGGATATATCGTGTGAGAACATTCCTTGATAGTATTTACTGTCCATCTGCTGTACATGGCAATCATGAGGGCAAAATTGCTCCATAACACATTTTGAGCGATAGACGATTCATGGCATGGGTGAGTCCTCAGATTCCCTTTGTCATTGCGTAATTCTCATGGTTCATTATGTGTATAATGAAAGGTGACTGTTTTGAAAGAGTGCCACCATGCCGGCAGGACGATTTATTATTCTCTACAAGGCCCAAACTGTTGGAGATCAATACAACAGGAGTTAGGAGAGGGCTAGGGGTGCTATGTGTCATCATTTTAATGAAATATAGATTTGGGACTATTAAACAGCTCGCTATAGCGCCGGGTAAAATTGCTCACTTTTACACTGCTAAACAAAGCCATCCATTTAACTGTAGAGAAATCGATAGTGGGCTGCGACCAATATGTACCTTTCAAATGTGGGTACAGTTACGGTGAACAGTACCTAATAAATCAAAGCAAAGGGTACCGCATCTTTTAAAGTCATTGCATCGATATAAACCCTCTCTGGCTCTCGGCAGAGACTCCGGCCTGTTGTTTTTCATCCTGCAGCAGCACTTCAACTAAAAAGAAGAAGCATTATTTATACACAGCGCCATCTTAGCCACAGTACCAGTATTTACACTGCGGGGTGGGGTGGGGTCATGTGAGATGGTGCGATGACCCCCACGTTAACCTTACAGATCATTGCTGTGTTTGATCAAGGCACAGCACAAGCATACAGTATTGTAGCTGTCCCAGAGACAGGTTTATATTTCATAATTCATGTTTCCTTATTTCATCCTTCTGTCATAAATGCATGGCTATTTGAGTTCATACAGTCAAAATGATTAGAAATGTAATAAATAAGATTTTTAAAGGGTAAATTGTCTAATCTATCTATCTATATTTGGAAATGTGGGCTCTGTTCTCTGTTTAAATTTTTGTCCCACTATGATGTCACATCACTGATGATTTTATCAGTGATACACACACAAGGAGGCATTGTGACATCACAGATGATGTCATAAGACTGATGATGTCATTAGTGATGTCATAAGGGGACACGCACAAACACACACACACAGCCGGCGACCCTAGGAATCGAGTGCACGTAGCAAGCGAGATGCCTACCTTAAAATAGTTTAATGTTGGTTAAAATGTAGTGCACTTCATGTACGATTTAATGTCAGTGTCAGAATGTAATGGGTGAGTCACATGACCATGAGTTTAGTTAAGGGCGTGACCATAGCATTTTGGGTCAGAACCAACATGGCTGCTGCAGAGGAAAGACGTACTAGTAATAGTAACACTATTCTGCATGTGGTTTAAGAGGCATACACGGTAAGTCTTTAAATTGTTTTACAGTACTATCGGCCCAAATGACTGGAAAGTGGAGAATGTTTTATATTTAAACTAGCCTGCTGCAGTTATTTAGCTAGCAGTTTGTCCAGGTCCCTTTTTATTGCTTGGTTATTATAGGCTACATTTGCCATTACTAGTGAATGGCCAATTCTCCAGTGGACCTCTATGATCGTGGCAGACGTGGTTGCTAGCTTTGTGATGCAACAAAGCGGAGCTCATTACTCAGAAAAGGTTATGGTGGGGTCTAGACTACTTAAGTAGTACACAGATAAATGGGACTGTGTTGACAAAGTGCTTCAAAAAGTACAAAAATAACATAAACAGTGAAATATTAAAACATGCGAAGACAGTAAAAGTACGAAACCAAAATACCAAATACGAAAACAAAAATATACTTTAATACATTAAAGGAGAATTTCGGTTTTTTTGAACCTGGAGCCATTTCCTGGCATTAATTAAGATTTGGCCACTCACCTAGCGATGTCTGCGGCGTTTCTGGGCGTCCTAGCGTTGTTTTGAGATCAATATCGTCCAAGGCAGTCGTAAAATGGAGTTGATTTGGGGCCAAGTGGAAGCCTGTATTTCCTGCATCTAAATAGCTATTTTTCTTCCCGTTTTCGCCAAATATCGCCGTTAATCTGATCAGTCTACATCCAGCAGAGTAATATTTCACCCCAGGCTGTTTCCTGGAGTGCACAGGCATCCACTACAGGGATCAAATTACCTCAAACGTGATCTAGGTCACCAAGTCTCGTGAAGTCCCGCGATACTTTCCTGTCGACTGGCCAAATACAGCCAGGACGCTTTGCGGTCGTGGTTTTAGCGTAACCTATGTGGGGTTTGGCATAACCTTCGTTCTTTCGAATCCCACATAGGTTACGCCAAACCCCACATAGGTTACGCTAAAACCACGACCGCAAAGCGTCCTGCCTGTATTTGGCCAGTCGACAGGAAAGTATCGCGGGACTTCACGAGACTTGGTGACCTAGATCACGTTTGAGGTAATTTGATCCCTGTAGTGGATCCCTGTGCACTCCAGGAAACAGCCTGGGGTGAAATATTACTCTGCTGGATGTAGACTGATCAGATTACGGCGATATTTGGTGAAAACGGGAAGAAAAATAGCTATTTAGATGCAGGAAATACAGGCTTCCACTTGGCCCCAAATCAACTCCATTTTACGACCGACTTGGACGATATTGATCTCAAAACAACGCTAGGACGCCCAGAAACGCCGCAGACATCGCTAGGTGAGTGGCCAAATCTTAATTAATGCCAGGAAATGGCTCCAGGTTCAAAAAAACCGAAATTCTCCTTTAACAGCATTTTTATTTCCTCACCTTTGACTGTGGCTGATGGTTTATTTAAAGGAGAATTTCGGTTTTTTTGAACCTGGAGCCATTTCCTGGCATTAATTAAGATTTGGCCACTCACCTAGCGATGTCTGCGGCGTTTCTGGGCGTCCTAGCGTTGTTTTGAGATCAATATCGTCCAAGTCGGTCGTAAAATGGAGTTGATTTGGGGCCAAGTGGAAGCCTGTATTTCCTGCATCTAAATAGCTATTTTTCTTCCCGTTTTCACCAAATATCGCCGTAATCTGATCAGTCTACATCCAGCAGAGTAATATTTCACCCCAGGCTGTTTCCTGGAGTGCACAGGGATCCACTACAGGGATCAAATTACCTCAAACGTGATCTAGGTCACCAAGTCTCGTGAAGTCCCGCGATACTTTCCTGTCGACTGGCCAAATACAGGCAGGACGCTTTGCGGTCGTGGTTTTAGCGTAACCTATGTGGGGTTTGGCGTAACCTATGTGGGATTCGAAAGAACGAAGGTTATGCCAAACCCCACATAGGTTACGCTAAAACCACGACCGCAAAGCGTCCTGGCTGTATTTGGCCAGTCGACAGGAAAGTATCGCGGGACTTCACGAGACTTGGTGACCTAGATCACGTTTGAGGTAATTTGATCCCTGTAGTGGATGCCTGTGCACTCCAGGAAACAGCCTGGGGTGAAATATTACTCTGCTGGATGTAGACTGATCAGATTAACGGCGATATTTGGCGAAAACGGGAAGAAAAATAGCTATTTAGATGCAGGAAATACAGGCTTCCACTTGGCCCCAAATCAACTCCATTTTACGACTGCCTTGGACGATATTGATCTCAAAACAACGCTAGGACGCCCAGAAACGCCGCAGACATCGCTAGGTGAGTGGCCAAATCTTAATTAATGCCAGGAAATGGCTCCAGGTTCAAAAAAACCGAAATTCTCCTTTAAGCTGTTGTTTAAAGATGTCATTTGATTCAGATAATCTGATATCATGAAGACTGTTCATGTTCACAGTTTAGGGGCAGGACTAATTAAAAGCTGATCCTTTAGCATTAGCCTGATCTGTAGGATGTTAGCTTGGGGAGCTAAGGGACCTACAGTACAGTAATACGATTGCATGGGCACAATAGTTCAGATATACTTGTTACTCATTTCAAACGCAATATTATTACATTACTTATTACCCTGTGGGAGCAGGAATGTGTTACCTCCTCTTTTACCTTCAAAATGACCAGGAACCAAACAGCTTTCACTCAAAATGTAAACAGTTACTTGGAATACCCTGTAGAAAGCCACTTTTTCTTCTTCTTTTTTGCCTTTTATCTAGTGTAGTTTCGAGTGTGTGTTTTTCCCCCCGGAAAAATAATTGAGACATGGTGATGGGATATTGGATTTTTGATAATTCATCTTAAAACTGATTAGAGGGGGTGAGAACATTATTTGGGAGTAATTTGTTCTTACTAAGAAAAGTAATAATATTCCTTCAAAACTGAGTGAGGGAGTCAGTTGACACTCAGTGAAGCAGTAGACCAGTCAGGACAAGAACAAGAAATTACCCATGAAATACGATTAAAACCCGATTTCAGACGGAAGCCTGTCTTTATTGTCACACGAACACTACAACACATGCATGGGTTAGGGTTAGCACACACTCATGCTGACGGTGGCCGCTGAAATATGTCCTCTGCATTTGACCCATCCAGGCCTGTCCTTTCCTCCAGGGGGCAGGCCAGGAGCAGTGGTCGCTTTTTCTTTCCAGCACCCGGGGACCAACTTCAGATGTTGTCGTCACTGGTCGGATGACGATCTTCTGCATGTTTTTAGTGGGGGGTTATGTACGGAGGAACTCTGGGGGGTACGGGGAGAACATGCAAACTCCCCACAGAAAAGCCCTTTCGACGAGATAGCCCACCTGGGCAGTAGGCACTGAAGATATGGGGGGGCTCACAACTCCAGCGCCCACAGCGTCCCAGGCGAGAATCGAAAACTCAGGACCTTCTAGCTGTGAGGCGACAGTGCTACCGACTGTGCCACCGTACCCCTCAATCAAGCAATTACAATCAAGCAATTGAGAAACAAACAAATCACAATCAATATTTCCAATTATAAGATGTCTATGAACGGCATGGCAGGATTCAACATCAGGTTTTCTACAGATCATCAACCACCCCATTGTGTGAGCAAACCCTAATAACAGGCTGCTGAAAGTAAGTAGAGTGAGTACACTTCATGCGTGCAGCGTTAATGCATTTCAAATCAGCTCTTATTTGGACACATGCTAATTTAACCCAGCGTGATGTGTTTGTTTTAGAGTTCAAACACTGTGTTTAACAGAGACCAGGGGAGAGAAGCTCCTCGTATCAAGTGACAGTCCTCATGCGAGAGGTCCCTTCTCAAAGCCATGCTAATGGATGCTAGCCAACCAAAGTGACCCTTAAAAGTGTGGGATGTTAAAGTGGAATAAATGGCTCCATGTAAGCCAGGTAGGATGTTTTGTCATCCCTTCGTGAAAAAATATCTGTAGAAAACATATTTTTCTTAGTCACTTTTGTCAGACAGATATGAAACCAGGACCCCATACTCCCCCCCCCTCCCCTCTAGGCTTTCAAATAACTATTCAACCTATAACTTGGAGATATCAATTTGAGCTTGACTGGACTGAATCTCTTTCCCATTTTGCATAAAATTGACAACCATCTGGGGAAGCCTTGGAAAATTGCCTTGCACTGAATAAGTGATGACGAGATGAGGCTAGTGTCAGTTGTAATAATGTGGCCGCTTTAAATGCATTGGCACCATTGCTGTGTGGATAATTACAGCGGAAGGGCGAGGCCTGTAAGTGTCCATTCTGTATCATGTAATACAATTGGGCTTCGTCCGAGCCGTTTCATAAAAGATGTAGCTCATTTTGTCCGGTCGCTATTATCATATTAGTATCTCTTCATCTGACAGAAGTGTCTATTGTTGTGTGTCGAGCTATTCACAGAATGCTGTGAGTGAACTATTGAGGCTGCTTCAAGAGACATGTCAAACGCAACTGACAAGACGTTCTGCGAAAAGTAAAGCACTTCAAGGTATAAATTTATATTTTGTGTCATTTCCGACTTTCCGGCCCTCTCTCTCTTTCACGCACGCACACACACACACACACACACACACACACACACACACACACACACACACACACACACACACACACTCAAAAAAAGGAAGCGAGGGAAGGGGGGGGGGGGGGGGGGGCAGAGATTCAGGTAGGTGCTTGAATAATGTTGTTGCCTCATGGAGTGTTGATAACCTTTCAGCATATTATCCCAATTAGAGTACACAGCTGGAGGAGAAAATTAATTCAACACAGGAGCATTTTGTTTGTTTGTTTACTGATGTCGTTTATTTACTGATGTGTATGAATAGAGCAGGGTAAACAGAGGCTGCTGATCAAGGCCCAGGTTGGGTCTAATGTGTATCTTCCTCCATGATTAAAAAAAAAACCAAATCGGTGATTCTGTTATCTGTTGCTCTGGTCGAGACAAATGGAGAATTGTGCTTATTTCTCTCTAATAATACGTTTACCAATCATTTAAATAGGCGGATCTATATTGGCAGAATCTGCTTTGTCAAAGTCCTCCCACCTTTAATCATTTACAATGAATGAATGTTACCGCGATCACTTCACCAGTAACTAACGGCTGACCATAAAATAAACAGAGAGGACGGGGGACTTGGTTATCAACCAGCAGATGGGAGTTTTTCTTCTGAGATCCCGAGGCTGGCACATTTTAAACCCGAAAGAGTGCCAAGAGGAAGTGGTGCTTTCCTCCATTCTCCTCCTGCCATAATGTGGGTTTCCTCAGAACTAGTGTAATTCCCCTCCCAAGGGGACAAGGTTGTTCCACATGAGCTGGTTCCCTAATAACCAGCCCAAGCCTCCCAGTGAAAAATCCATTAAGGTCAAGTCATGCATAGTTGATTGAACATCTCGTCTGGTGGTCTGCTAAGGAGAGCCATGAGCCTAAGAATACCACATTAATCAGAGGCAAAATGTTTTTTATGGTTATGGAACCGCAGATGTTCTTTATGGGACTTTTGGGCACATTCGTGTCATTAGCGGGCGAGTCGGGTTTCACAGCGTATTTTCAGAAGTGAGTGGAGAGTCGACGTGTGATCGGGAAGGCCGCGCGCAAACAAAAGCAAGGGCGATCTACAGTACAGTTAGCTCGAGCGTTCTGAGGAGGGCCCAGATACTCTTCGGCGTTGCGGTTTTTGTTTCAGATTTGCGCTGAGACTGTACGTATCCGTGCATTGTAGAGACCTACAATGCCGACATTTACTCTGGCGATTGGGTTGAAATATTGCCCCGGGCGATACTGCCCCCGCAAAACCGCGATGATATAGGTAACTCGCCGCTGTGCGAACGCAAAGAGAGAGGCTTCAAGAGCACCCTGATCTCTCCTCCACCTCCTTCTATTCACAGCCAGCCTGTGTTCTCCCTGCTCCATTAGTTCAGACACCACATCCATCCCGCCGAGCCTCGCACGGGGGAGGCAGAACCAAGGACGTCGCCGTCTCATACTGTGTGCTTTTCTGTGTGTGTTTTTCTCTGTGTGTGTGTGTTTCTGTGTGTGTGTGTGTGTGTGTGTGTGTGTGTTGTGTTGTATGGCGGTGGAGTCAGTGTAGCACCTACGAAACGATGCAGTCAAGCATGAAATCACCTCTCTTCAGCTTTAAAGGGCTTACATGGATTTTTAATGATGAGACCGTATCTTTTATATGCCAAATATACTCAATGACTCCATTCTTCCTAATGCAGATTTAAAGGTAAGGAAGAGGACGGGGCTAATCCATGGCATCGATGCGGGTGACTCTCTTCATTGAAGGTGTCATGTTACAGAAGCATTCTTTAAGAAGGCAACTTGTGGGGGTTATGCAAACCAACTGTTGGCCATCGGGCTCATCACAAATCAAATTCCCAATCTTACTGCAACCTGGTCGCCAGAATAAAATGTCATTGGTCGTTTCGTCGGTCATTACTCATTTCTGCAATCCACGGATATGTAGAATATGGACATTTTGGAACCAAAATACGTTGCGTATCACGAGATACGTGAATCTAAATATAGCCTAGACGTCATACAGGCTGCTATTGAGAGAGCCTGGTGGTGAGTGAGCTTATTGTGGTCGTGGGTGGACGGAGGGCATAAACATTTCCTTTCACACCGGAGGGCCGCGTGTTCAATTCCCAGTCGTGGTCACCGCATTTCCAAAGTCTACATTTCAACCGTGAGTATAACATTTTTGTTATAAATAAACAACCATAATCCTAACCTTTACCAAGTTGTTTTACTTGCCTAAACATAACCACGGTTGTTAATTAAAGTCGTTTCATTTGTGTGTGACGTTGGAAAGGCAGCAAGGTTTTTCAAATTAACCCACCGTTTGGTTTAAAATGTAGTTGTAGTAGTTTGCAGAGATGTAAAATGCCACGTTTTAGAAATGTATTTCGCTGATGTTTTGTTTAAAGTGTCAGTTGATATTCTACATATCCCTGGTTTGCAGACACCTAAAATGCCAACGTTTTAGTCTGGCGATTAGGTTGTTTGCAATTCCATTCAAGTCTTTCTATTGAATGCACTCTTTGGTTTCCTCAGCAGACAAAAAGACACACGGCAGACAAGGTGTTTGTCAAGGTGCTGCAGCAAGAGAAAGGTGAGATTATACTTGCATGAAATTTCATCAGGTAGCGCCGCGCGCGGTGTAGCAGTCCCCATCTGCTCAGCACGACGGAAAACTCGCACCAAGTAGCAGGCAGCACTGCCAGAGGGGGAACCCAATCAAATAAATCACTTACTCTTAAACACCGCTGGGAATCGCTGTGTGTGTGAATAGAGAAAACTGTATTTATAATGGGCCATGACCCACTGATAACTACCATGGGCGAGGTCTATGATTCAATTAATATCGTTGGTCACATGTTGCTCGTGGCGGGGCAGGAAGGTTTAATTCCAGGACGCCCCGGAATATGTGCCAGAGAAATCAAAACTGGCAAGTATTGGAGAAAATGATGGGAAATTAAAATCGTAAAACGGGCTGCAATTCAAAAGCCTTTTTAAGTTTTTCACCACAACCACGGCTTATTTTGGCAAGAGGAGATGGAGGCCGTTTGCCGTCGATGCCCTCATTTTCACCCCGCAAAGACGTTTTGAAAAGGTGTGTTTTGCCGTCTTGCCTTCCACCTGTGCAATTTCGACCGCATGCCGTATTTCAGATTTAATGGTCATAGTAACTTAGTCAATTTGCATGACATTTCTGCACCAAAAGCATTTCTTTGTCATTGTTCGCGCGCGTGCCTTTAGCCTCTCGGTAGAATAGACGGGTCCTTTTGTCAGGGGAAAAATGAGCTTCAGCATGTGTGACAAAATGCTTTACAAGGAGTCGTTACGCCGCCGAGGGCTTCCTTGGCAGCGCTCGAGTATGTTGCCGCTGTCGGTGGGAATACTCTCGCTCACTCACAGCCATCTTTGCGCAGGTTAGAAGTCAATAGAGATTTGTATGCAAATGTGACCTTCAGTCAAGTGGTCTATCTCTCAGCAATTTAGGATGGTTTGTTCAGTGTGTGTGTGTGTGTGTGTGTGTGTGTGTGTGTGTGTGTGTGTGTGTGTGTGCACACGTGCGTGTGTGCGTGTGTGTGTGTTTTAAGTAACTCAATAAATCTTCCCTTTCCTGGACTGGAGGAAGAGTTTAACACGCTCTCAAGTGTTCATATATATTTTAAATAAATCAGTAAACATCTGTAAGGCAGACAATTACAAAATAATTATATTAGAGAGCAGATTTAAATCATGGTATTAGCTGTTTTTGCAGCTCAGTAGAAGTGCACCACATAAAACATTGGTGATGAGAGGTTATTGTTTTTGCCAAAATAATCCAGATGAAGTCCTCTTTCCTCATAGGCTGTCATGACATCCCCGCCCTCCTTTAATCTTGATCATACTGTGCATATAGCAACACAGGCACCAGAATCAAATGTTGGCCCTTTACGTTTCTACAAACCACGTGTTATAAAGGCTTTGCGTCACTGCCAAGTCGCTGGCTGCTCACCGGAGCATACGCTGGGCCACCAGGCTCAGATAGGTTCCTGGATGACATTTTGGTGATGACATCATCACTGCGCCGATGACAGTGGGATCTATGACATCATAATTGGATGTGACATCAACGAACAAGCGTGACATCATTGAGCGGGGATGAGAGACGAGTTATGAAATCACCAGTGATGTCACACCCCCCAATGCCACCCAGGCTATATAGGCGGTGCACACTAACAGGTTAGACACATTCTCCTTCTACTATGTCACGACAACCCAGTCCCATGCAGAGCGACGAATCTGATTACCAAGGATATAGCACCCCGACATCATAGCCAACGGTGCCCCAGATGGGCTGGAGTGCTTGGGCCGAGATGAAATGGCCATCGGGGGCCCTAGGTGGGCCCTGGGCCAAGACGGAATAGCCAGCGGTGTCTTAGATGGTATAGAGCAGTGGTCCCCAACCACCGGGCCGCGGACCGGTACCGGGCCGCAATGCATTTAGTACCGGGCCGTGAACTGGTCCATTTTTTTTTTTTTAAATAAACATAGGCTATAATATTATAGGCTGTGTGTGGTAGTTGAAACATAGTTTCAAGTTGACGTTTATTTATGTTTGTAGTTCAAACAAAAACATAAATACTGTATAGGCTACATACAGTACAACACTGCTGTTATTTACCCTTTGTCACCACCTGGTGAGTAAATATTATGTAACTAAAACGTAAAGAGGGTCTGAGCCCAGATGAGATAATTAGATATAGAGGTTCCCAAACTTTTCAGACCAAGTACCACATGCGTGCACCAAACCACATTTCTCACGTACCACTTCCCACTGTGGCTACCAACTTTTTCCCCCTCCATAAAACAAAAGCACTGATTTAACCATAGAATAAGCATCAGAAAGGCTAAATACTACAGTAGTAGGCTACTGTTGAGAGTCAGACCGCAAATAACCAACACACAAACAGATAAACATCTTATTTGCTGATAGGCTGATGGCAGTCAGCAAGGCTCTTGAGTACCACCAGGTGGAGCCTCACGGACCACTGGTGGTCCCCGGACCATAGTTTGGGAATCACTGCTCTAGATGGTCTAAGGCAGGAGGAAGGTTGGGCCGCAGCCACGTTCTAGCAGACGTGTCCGTGACAAAGCAAGCAACAATAAACGTAGCTTCATACCTACAAGACAAGCAGGTGGGTTCTCTGAATCCAAAATCGTATAGGAATAGATGGTTAATATGGTAAATCATAGGTTCATTTCTGCACTGGAATATCTTTTTATATATCTCTTTTAATGTAATTTTACTAGACAAAATCTGTCTTGCTTTTGATTGTAGTGTTGATTTTGTATGTTCATTTCATGCACACAAAAAAAAATCTATGTACTGTATGTACTGCATGTATAAAATTCTGATGAAGCCTGATCATTCCTTGTCCATGCCATCAGATGAAATAGATTTACTGTATGGATAAAGTACATGCTGTGTTTCGCCTTGTCAACAAATTCCATCCTTTTGTCTGGTGTCATTAAAAGTTAATGCACTTGATATTTCCAGTTAAATTGCAGCACTAAAAGAGTGACATAATTTGGCTATGATTGATAACCTTTAAATAATTCCACCTCGAAAAGTTGCATGAAGTTTGATGCATTTGTCTTGGATATAACGTAAGAGACGGGAGCAGTCAGGGACCATCTGTTAAACTGCTATACAGTAGCCTGAATTATAGAGCAGCAGTTATGTGATCTCAGGTTCAAATCCATGGAACAGCTGTTAGAATCTCAGTGTGAGTGAATCAGAAGCACTCTTCCCATTCTCACCTATAACAAGGCACTTAAAGGAATAATTATAGTTCACCCCAAAAATGTAATTCTGTAGATATCAGCTCATCCTCATGCCAGTACAATTGTTTTTTTGCCTTCGTCATACAACTTACCACATGCTCACTGCCAGAGAAGCTTCATCCAAACAATTGCATTAAATGGGGGTCAGTCCATTAGGCTTCAAAATGGGCAAATAATGTCAATACAGTAAATGTTCTCCAAACAGTTGTAAGTTGGTTGTACATTTACATTTACATTACGTGATTTGGCGGACGCGTTTATCCAAAGCGACTTACAGTAACACATTTTGTCAACAATAGAGAAATCAACTACGCAACATAATCTATGACAGCTATAACTTTTGAAGGAATAGAGTGGTAGTTTTCTTTTTCTTTAGAGAAAGACGTTAGTTCAAGAAGGGGCCAGGTGGAGCCTGAAAAGAAAAATAACCTGAAAAGAGAAAGAAAAATAACTACCGTAATCCGAGTTTGTACTGTCATGGGGATGAGTATTTATAGATAATGACAGAATTTATATTTTTGTGTGGACTACTGTATTCCTTTAATTGCAGTAAAAACTGTAATTGCACTGCACAGATCCAAGGTATTAACGCATGCATTACCTATCTTTACAACTTTAACTACAAACAACCACATAACAATATATCAATTACCTAATAAATATAGGGCCAGCCTTTGTCCTCAAGAGTTTCAAACCTCCTTGTCCGGCTGTACTGTAGATCAGGGGTTCTCAACCTTTTGTAACTTGAGGCCCACTTCGGATTGTTGAAACAGTTCCGAGGACCACCTTCCCAGATAAATGAAAGAGAGAGAAAAAGTCATTGAAATTATGCATTTTAATTTGAAAGTTTTTGATCAATGTAATTATTGAGCAAATTTAGATATAAAAATAAATAAATAACTATCTGTAATCACACTTTTTTACTTCATTTTTATTAATATATTGGGAATACCACTGCCTCCGTGGCCCACTACACGGTGCTCTGAGGCCCACCAGTGGGCCACGGCCCAGTGGCTGAGAACAGCTGCTGTAGATCACACTATTATAAACATTGAAATGAAACATGGTCCAGGGTTGACAAAAACATTCAATATGAAGGTATCATTTTGCCAACCTGTCATCAAGTCCTGAACTGTGTGTAGGCGACTGGATGTTGGCCCTTTCTTCAAATAGGTCCTTTGAGGGAGGGATGAGGTGGAAATCTAGTTCACATAAAGTTTCAATGATGTTTATCAATGGTGACTATATGGAAGGAGTTGGACCATCCTGGTGTTCATGAAACCACCCTTTCAGAATTAGTTTAGATTTTGATGGGGACATCATGGGGGCATCTTGTCATCTTGGACCATCATGACGGAACAGTGTTTGCCTCATATGGTGCTCCCGCTCCTGTGAAATGGCCTCATTTTCTTTCGGGCATTATACGACCATGCAGAGCCACCATCAGACCTAATGACTCCCGCTAGATGGCTGTCCAAGCCATTACAGATCCACCATGTTTAACAGTCGGCAACAGACGTGGTGGGTTGAAGGCTTCCTTTGCCTTTCTCCTTAATGTAAACCTGTCTGGTTGTGGAGAAAAAACAGAATGAAAGACGACATTGTAAACTTTTACAATAAGTATAAAAAAACAAGTTTAACAAATAATAACTTTATCAAATTATTTTTTCGTGGGGTTGCGGTTATCCGCCCCCTGTGCTTCCCCTGTGCCATGAATGAGAATGTTTTACAGTTTTAGTCAACCGGCCTGCTGCTTATAAGTGCAAAACACATCTACCCCAAAGGGGGGAAAAGAACGGCAGATATGCGTATGAATGGCGTAATGTCTCAGCAGTGGCTCCACTTTCTTTGACAGCTGAAAGTTAGTGTGCCGGCAGACAGATTGTCGTCTGAGGACATTTGTCACGCAGGGCCTGGCTTGTCTCCATTCACTTTCAGACTCTCTGGCCCCGCCATGTTTCCACCGCTGACAGGATTGTCAGAGCTATTTGTCACCGTTCTGTTTAGTGATCGGATTGGTCGTACCCTCTGTGGCCTCTCCTTCTCCTGTCCGCAATAAATGGCAACAGAAAGGCTTTGGCACGCAATCAAATGATCCCACCCCTTTCCCAACTTCCACCATCTATAAAAACAGGCCCAAATTCACTAAAGAACTGCAGGGAAGACTGTGCGCTATTGCCAAAATGACCAAATCAGAATTCCATGCTACTGTATTCACTAAAAAATAATTGTTATGCATAATGTAAATTATATGGAAAACTCATTATTTTCTCCACATAATTGTTTGTTGGCAAGGCCACACAAATTGAGATTGCGACCAATTCAATTTGCACCCCTCACCCCCCCCCCCCCCCCCCCCCCCCCACCACACACACACACACACACACACACACACACACACACACACACACACACACACACACACACACACACACACACACACACACTAACTTAACACAAACTTTTCAATTCAATCTACAAGTAAAATGAACAATAAATGCTGGGAGTTATATTTTGTGGTGGTTTCGGAGCTCAATGGGCAGTTTTTCAGTGACATGTAAAGTAGCCTCCCCTGGCTGTGACTGGGTGCTAACTAACCCATCCAGCCATGCACACGTTAGCCTAAGCTTTCAGTGAGCAACTTAACTTTACTTCAAAACAGTAAACATTATAATCATTTTTAAAAAACTGCTCACGGTGACATGGTGTACCTCTGAGCATCCCAGTTGATGGAACTGACCAACTACTTTGAAATAACAATACATAATAGTGCTCTTCATGCCTGTATAGAATAGACCACTAAAAGACCAGGCCGAATAGATAAAACTTCAAACTTGTATACTATCTCGAAGTGGGAAGCAGGAGAGGAGTAACCTAACAAAACGCCACAAACTACGTAAGTGTAGTTAGCCGACAAAACGTGTTTGGTGACTTTGACCTACCTGGAACTTGAAGTACAAACAGAAGAGCTTTATTTTCTTGATGCCGTTTTGTTTTCTTGCCCGTTTGGCATTTTGGTGACTTGCACTAGTTGACTGTGCTGAAGTGGGAGGCGAGGCAGGGGCTGTGTCAGTGTCAATCGAGCGACGCAATGCAATTTTGTGTCATGGATTATTTGTGTTTACCCCACCCACCTGCTTAGACCAAATCAACGCATGGCAAAAGAGGCACAGATGTTCTGTGCTATTTCTGTAGCTTTACTACGTGATGTGCACATAGAACCTATTCAAAAGCTTATGTACCATGATGATGTTGACCGATTTTACTTTGAATCCCTCAAGCGGGAATAGTGGGGATAGTGGAGGTGGCAGCATCCTCTTTAGATGTCAGGACTGGCTGGTGGATGCTCCCTCCTGGAGCCAAACTCCCTGAGGATTGCCACCAACTTTTGTTTGGCTCTTTGCCTAATCATTGACCTGTTTCCAACATTGAGCAATGGTTCTCCACGGACCACAGCAACATGGCAACCAAATGTGTATCTCCTCCCAAGAGAATTTAATTTAAGGTGCCGTATACGCTTGTGGCATTTCTGCACCTCCCGCACAAGGACATCATTTCCTCTTGAGGGAAGCGCGGATCTGCTTTGGATCGTTGTCTTCCATCACCAAATAGAGAGCCAAAGACACGCCCACTTCCGGTTTAGGCATACGCACCAGAGCCATTCGTCCGCCATTCTTTTTTCCATCTACATTTCGTAAAATTAATTTATTAATTTACTGCGTGTACATTTAAAAGTACTCAAGTAAAATATCTAATATTAAAATTGCTCATGTAACAAAAACACGGGGCTGTTAGCGCCTTCAGAAATGGATGAACATGACACAGACACAGGAATTAGCTTGTCGCACAAACTACAGAGGAGAGTATGGTCTTGCTCTAGCTCCATACAAGCAAACAGCCGATTTGCTTGGTGGTAGCCCTCTTTCTCTCTCCAGTACAATGTGGTTGTCTTCTACATCTTAAAGTGTAGAATGTCATGGGGAGCAGCAGCAGCTGATTACGTTACTAAACTTACAACTCATCCCTCTCAACTGTCGACTCAGTTCTCAGTCTCGATCCGCTTCGGTGGCGGTGTTGGCGCCACTCGCCAAACGTCTGGGAGCTGAGACTCAACAGTAGCTGAATAGACATGCTTCATAATCTGTGCTTTTTTCAGCTGAGGACTGATCCTTTTTGTAACTGACTAGTAGCTAACCATAGTATCATGGTCAGCTAACCAGCGGTCTTGTGTTGTGAACACGATTTATGCAAACATAGGACCTAGGTTTCGGTTTGGGTTGGCTTATATTTACAGACTCTTTGAAGAGTATCTAGTTGCTTCGTCAAGATAGCTAGCAGCCAACAAGCTAATAAAACAAATTAAAACTGTAAGTGAGCTGACGACTCTTCGACTACAACTTAGTGCCCTATTGGTGCAGAAGTGCAGTGACTTGCACTGGTGTACTGTATGTTGTTGGGTGCCAGCGGACTTGGCTGTTGACCTTTCAAGTCTGTATCGTGTTATTATTCCTATTTACATGTATTTGCATTGGTAAAGTAATATTCTTCTTACTTACTACTACTACTTAGTAGTAGTACTACTACTACACTGTTCCTGTTCTGGCTTTAATGGTGCCATCGGGCCACAAAGGATTGCTTAATACCTTTTATTTTCAGCACTTTGTATTTTTGTTAAGAAAAAAGTTAGAACATCTATGGCTATAATAATCTATAACTATAACATCACTTCACGGTTAGTTTAAGGTTTTAATCCAATGGAGCCTAAAGGCATACAGTATAGTGCAATGAAAATAATAATAGAATTCAAGCCTCTCAATCACTGGCCCTTCCTCAGAAGCATTGTTAACGGCACCAATGATAGAATCTCAAGGACTTGAAAGTGGCCTATTGTCGGATTACTGTCGGGTTTGGGGCCTAAATTTAGTAGGCTATGTGTCTGGCTGGCTTATTATGCAGAGGGATTGCGGCAGGAAGAGAAATGGACGAGCTAATGATGTCACCTCTTCCTGAATTTATGATGTCATCTTGTCATAGATTGGTGGGCCTATTACAGATGATATGCGATGTCTGTTAGGGCCGGGGAGGAGACAGGCATACGCCGAGGTTTCCAATGGAGACTTGCTGTACGAATACTTGGCCTTAAAATATCCTCAACATCAATTTGTTGTAATAATCTACAAAACCCACTGTCTGTGGTGTAAAACACAAATGAAAAGTCTCCCAGGATGCATTAGGGCAACGCTTTACAAGCTCCCTTATTGGTAATTCAGCGCGCTATTGTGAATTAAGAACATAAGTATGACAGCCGAGCAATGCAATCCTCATCCGGTGACAAGATATTTTCATAATTAAACCAACTAGAAGCTCCTCCTTCCGGCTCGGGGAGCAGAAATGTCAGAGTGGTCATCAGTTAGGGAACACTTCAAACACACCAAACTGACGTGTTGACCCCCACCCAGCGTGCGAGTTCAAAGCTCCGCTATACGTGTGGTCAGGGTGTCTGCTGGATATGTGTGCCTGCCTACTTAGTGTCAGATGAAAATTAATAGACACAGATGTACTCTACCGCCGAGGATAATCATGTAGCCCTCGGGGCAGTGGGGAAAGAAAACCACAATCTAAATATCTCATTAATTCAAATTCAGGGAGGTCACGGGGAGGTTTCTGCCATCGTGGCGCTGACATTTTAATCAGAAGTCAGCCCACGTCTCCATTAATAGAATAATGGAGATTATGATAGTATAGTAATATAGTCTAGTAATATCTTCTGACATTTGGAACGAGATTGTAACTGTAGTACTGTAGCTATTTTCTCTGCAATCCACCTGTGAGAGCGCCCCCCCGCCCCCGGCATTGATTGCTGTGCCACTGCTATAACCTGAGACTCAGCAGAGTTTTGGAGATATTCTGCAGGTGTGGGACGTTCTCTCCTCCACCTGTCCCAGCGTGAGATCTCCTTCCCACAGATGGAACTGTGATTTCAGCAATATCCAGCCGTTTAATTTATGGCCCGAGGTCTTGCTAAATGATGCACTTACACATTGGGGGCGGAGAGGTGTGCTGTCAAGGCAGGGCCACCGGTTCAATATCCCGGCTTTCACAGATACTCTTGACACAGAGTGTGCTTTATGGAGGACAACTTGTGTGTGTGTGTGTGTGTGTGTGTGTGTGTGTGTGTGTGTGTGTGTGTGTGTGTGTGTGTGTGTGTGTAGGTGTGTGTGTGTGTGTGTGTGTGTGTGAGAGAGAGGGAGAGGGAGAGGGAGAGAGAGAGAGAAATATTTAGAAGAGGACAGTGCTCAACATCCCACTTGGGTGAAGCACCATTCGGTGTTAGCGGCGTTATATGCCAATTGATATGACAAGTATGGGAGAAATGTGTCTCTAGTGCGAGAGGGATTCATTTGTGGCATCTTCAATCTTCAATTCATGATTCATTTCACACTTCCACCGGTAATTAGACAGGGCTGTGCTGCATAACGACGGTGGCAACCTTTGCTAACGCAACACATTGAAAAGGAGTTCTACTGTAACTTAAAGGGGAACGACACTAAATCAAAGAATTCCTATAGTATTTCTATGGTCTATCTACACATAATATGTTTGTCCCAAACCCAGGAACCGGCGAGCTGGGGCACAAAATTGTGCAGGTATGAATTCTGCTCCATAGACCAGTGGTTCTCAAATCTTTTCACATGAAGGACCCATAAACTGACGGAAATTAGACTACGCACCCCCATTTCATAGGATTTTGTCCCACGGTCCCCCATTATGATAATAAGATTGATGCTTTTAGATATTTTATTACAGAAAGTGTATAAAACCCATGACCAAAATAGTCATTGTGTTACTTATGAATGGAATTATAGCTAAAATAAATGATCCCTCCTTTTGGCTGGGGACCCGCTGGAACCCCCTCAAGGACCCCCATTTGAGAATCACTGCCATAGAGGGTGAGCAGGGGTGTGGTCTCTCTCTCTCTCTTTCTGTGTGTGTATGTGTGTGTGTGTGTGTGTGTGTGTGTGTGTGTTTAATTAACAACCTAAACAGATGCATGTTGATTTTGTGAATTGAGGTGCACATAAAGGAGAGAATTTGTCTTTCATCCAAATGGTTCAGATAAGGAGAAGATCAGGACAGAACTCCTTCCTGCTGGCACGGCTGTGTTTAGCCGCAGGGCAGACTGTTCTGTGGGAACCCCCCCACCCCTTCTCCCCTCACGCACTGTTCACAATCACCATTCAACCCTGCTCATTGTGCATCTACACAGACACAGGTGCCTACGGGCTGGGATCATCTCACTTGTTTCCAATGCAAATCAGCTTGTGTCAAGAATGTCCTTAAATCTTCAAGTGTATTGATTCCATTGGAGTGATCTGCTTTATGCCTCGTTTTAAGATAAAATTCCTAAAACAAGTGATAGTGCATTGGAAATTGTGGGATTATCTCACCCGATGTGGATTTCCTCACCCCATACGTGTGCAGATTTTTTCACTCGGTGCAATCTGGGAACCCATCGGTTTAAAAAAAAAGTATGTTTCCCCCTCTAACCTCTGGGGGCAGCAGCCTTGTTTCAATGCTGTGCAACAGGAACTCAAGGGGCTCCGCCGGCAGTGGAAGAAAATCCCTTTCCACTCCCTGCAAGCTCTGCCATTGGCTCCAACCGACCGGCTCTGACCATTTATGGATTTCCTTTCCCCTCCCTGCGTGTCGCTCTCAAATCCCTCCATCGCTATGAAAAAACAACATTGCTAGCTCGTTGCTAGTAGCAAGTAGGAACTTACTACACGCTGAAAATGGTAAGTTTTGACTACACACCGGTCACGTACGTCCACTCCATTTTGATTGGGTAAAGCGCAGCATGCGAGCCTGCACCCTGCGAGTGTGTGTTGCACAGCTTTTCACTGAGCTTGCCGACAGATTTTCGATGCAAGTCGAAAGTCTGTCTCGAGAGATTACACTCGGTGTAATACAGTAATAACCTGCAATATTGTCATATATCAATAAATGTCAGTTTTAGTGATATTAGACTTCATTAGAGTTTACATTAATTTTGCTGTTCTAAACACCTTGTTTTGGAATAAATTGAAGAAGTGGGTAGTTAGCATGAGCAGTGCTAGCCACCATGGCTGAACAGAGAAGAGAAACTCAAACTGCAGCAACACAAAATACAAGCTCCGCCCACACTACTTGATTGACAGGTGATCTGTGGGAGGTGCAGTGCAGAAAGAGTCACTGAATATAACACAATATTACTTGTTTGGATAGATGCATGTTTGTAGTGTACATGTAGGCTACTGTAGGTCAGGCAAAATTGAAGATAACTGAAATTCCCATTAACACTTTGAGTGCCACGCCCTTGGGCAAAAGGTTGCTGTACTGTGCCACATAGGCCGCAATGCATTTTAATATAGCCATATCATTTTTTGTGTTCCTCTTATATGGACAACCAATAGCCTCAATGAAACTTTGAACCCTTCTGTTTCATTTAAAAAAAAAACTGTGTTTATAAACCGTTCCATTTTGGAAATACACCCCTCTGAAAAAGAGTGTTTTCGACCGAAAAGAGCATGCTGAAATTAGTTTCTGAGATAATCACATCTTTATGTTAGAAAGGCGACAGAATGAATTCTGCTTTGAGTTGAACAAAATGCTATAGCTGAAATGAAAGGTTAGAATGTCTAGTTTACCTGCGGGAAAAAGTATGTCAAAAGAATGTGTTGTTTATTTTCTACAAATATTAGTATACAGCTTGGTCTAACATCAAAATGCTCACTTTCATGGGGTCATGCTGGATGTTGAAGTCCATATTTCCACAAAGAAAGAAGATATCAACTTTTTTTTTTTTCTGGATGAAACTACACATTCTAAGCTTTCATTTTTTGTGTAACATAACAATATTCAAACACAAAATTTCCTGCATTGTTTTATTTTCTTGAAAAGAACCTGCGTGCGCAGACCCTACACCTTCTTGCTGGTCTTGATTTACTGCTGGTGGGCATCAGATAGCCTATTCTAGCTTGTTTGCTCATTATGCATCGAGCCTGCTGCCTGGGTGTGTCAGTGTACTGTGAATGGTTGTATGCTGTAGTGGCCTGCGTGCCCCACCCCCCTCCTCCCCCTCCTTTGTGGTGGGAGGAGTGTCTCTGCTGCGTTTGCTCTGTTTGATCTGCACTGAAAAAGTCCGCTGCCTGCATCCCCCTGCTTTTTTACAGCGTGTCGCCAGCTCCCAGCTGAGAATAATGTAATTTTTCAGAAAGACCCTGGTGTCGCTGTGTCGGCAACTAAATCATATGGATGGACTATCGCAGCGGACACGGTAGGGGCTCAATTATGGCAGCAGATGACTGCTGTTCACAGGCACAGCTAACGGTATGCACGCTTCATGCATATCATTGCGATTTCCGTTTCCTCATCACTTCTTCTATCTTTTCTCCTGGCCTTTGTCTAATCGGGAGGGCACTGTCGCCACCTAAGGGTTCTGTAAAATAGGTTAGACACATTCAATAGCTCCCATATTGTAAGAGGCGATGTAAGAGGCTTAGATCGACATTCCCCCGTCAAAATATGAATTTGGAGTTATTGACGCCATTTGGCGTCGCTGGCAGCGTACGGTAAATTTCTCTTGGCACTCAATGTGTTAAAGAGGACAAGTATAAATTACATTTCTAAATGCAAACTGCAGGCTTTTGCAAACATCTTATTCCTTATACTTTTGATTTATGCATAAACTCAGACTCACACAGCATTATGCGTACATTCTGATTTCAACAAAACAAGCACAAATTCGCTATATGCCAGGCAGCATGCTACTGATGATGTCATCCATCATCTGGCTATTTTTGCCAGGCAGCTGGCTGCCGGCCACTGATTACGTCATTTTGTCCTCAGGGTTGTGAGTCAGTCAACCTTCCGAGTCAGGTCATCAGTGATGTCATCTGTGAGTGATGTCTTCAGTGATGTCATCAGTGAATGATGTCATCAGTAATGTCACTCGATCATTTTGAGGGTTGTCAGTCAGTCAGCTGAAGCAGGGGTGTAGTGGAGGGTAAACGCAAGTAAACACAGTTTACCCACCTCTTTGAAACAAGGCACAGAGTTCACCTATTTTCAGATCACCTTTATCAGTCAATGAGGGGAAAGAAGGTGGGTAAACTACTCACCTTGGATAGTTTACCCAACTGATTAGAAGTAAAGAGGGGGGATGGGTATACTGTTAACTGGTTTATTTCAGCTGTGGCTCAGGAGGTAGAGTGGGTCGTCCACTAAACAGAATGTCGGTGGTTCGATCCCTGGCTCCTCGAAGTGTCCTTGGGCAAGATAATGAATCTGATGGCTGTGCCAGCATCCTGCGTGGTTGCTGCCATCGGTGTGTGTGTGTGTGTGTGTGTGTGTGCATTGTAAAGCGCTATGAGTGACGGTCGGTCGGTAGACTAAAAAGGTGCTATACTGCAAATGCAATCCATTTACCATTTACAGTAGCATTTATTCATGGCAACATGGAGGGAGACCCAGTTAGAGGTTATCAAAAGTTCACGTTAAACAGCTTAACCTGAAGGAAACCTTCAATAGCCAGACAGTTACTCTGTGCATGTAAACAGCTGATGATCCCCACCTGGAAGTGACGGTCATCTCTCTCACACAAAAACATCCATTCCTTATCCACACAAAACTGCTTTAAAAAAATCCACACCAATTCTTGTTGCTTTTGGTACAGTGTGTGTGTTTGTGTGTGTGTGTGTGTGTGTGTGTGCAGGTGCCTGCGTGCGTGTGCGTGCGTGCATGTGTGTGTGTGTGTGTGTGTGTGTGTGTGTGTGTGTGCGTGCGTGTGTGTGCTCGCGCGCGTGTGTGTGCACGTGCGCGTGCACACCTTTTTTCCACTCGTCCCCCCCCCCCCCCCTTTTTTCCCCACGTTCCACATGTGCACCATGAATTGTTATTCAAAGTGCACATGTGGTCATGCTATGGGTTTTTAATAGAGTTTAATGTATTTAAGGCATTTGAAATTTTCAAAGGTTATACACCGAGTCTGGGAGAGTAAACTAGAGTTGGAGTTACTCATTAAAAGCACAGCATTGCAGAGAGAAGTAGACTCATCGTATTGTCCGAAGTTATTGATTAGAACACGTCCAGATCTGTTGAGAGAGAGATTGATTGATTGATTTATTAAGAGAGACAGCCATTCATATGTTCAAGTCGTAAGAGTCTAATGTAAAATTTAAGAGGTGAACAGAAATAGAGATGAGAGATGATATGGTTTCTATTCATGGAGTACAGCTCTACAGTAGCTTGTCATGGTGAGGAATAAGAGGAATGAAATAGCAACCAAAGTGATCTATCAAATGTCAAATCCCAAAAGTTATACATTATATATATTGGTTAAATCATTATTCTACTATAGGGCAGCTTCCGTGGCTGCAGCATTGCAACCCACAATCCTTCAAGTGAGCATGCTCAGAATGCCGTCCTATTTTAGCAGTAACATCCCCATCCGTCCCCCTGAAAGAAAGAAAGAAAGAAAGTGTCCAGGTCACCAATGATATCATGCATGGCCACTAGCATAGATACAGTGGATCTGAATGTATAAACTATGTGATGAGTGATGTCATCAGTGAGTTATGACAGACACTGATGATGGCATAGACATTGTGACATCGTCAGTGATGTCATAGACAGACATTGTGACATCAGTGATGTCATAGACTGAATTGTAGTGTCATCAGTGATGTCATAAATCCTTCCCTGCTGAGGTTATAAATTGGATTACTTTTTCTAATCAAGCCTGAACCTGCGACGACAACATGGACCAGCTCAGCTCGAGCCACTTCCAGACCACAAGAGGATGGACGACCTGGACCAGATCACCGTTTGGTCCTGCAGCACATGCAGAAGATCGCAGAAGGAGCACAGGTGCGCGAAGCTAAGCGCATGAGTTGGCATGAGTTTGGTCACACCCAAAAAAGTGCGCCCATGGAGTAGGGCCGGTGCAACTCGGGCATCTCGAGATCTCGACATCACCTATCACTATGCACAAGTAAGTGATATCATCACTGATGTCATTCGAGCAATTGTGATGTCATCAGTGTCAGTGAGCATGCTTGGCCCGATGACACATACAGACACACACACGATGACACACACACACACACACACACACACACACACACACCGCCCGAGTGGCTTAGTGATCAGGTCACAAAACAAAGTTTATTGAGCACTCAAAGCTTTGAATTTGTTCATTAGTTAATTTAAACAAGACTAGGTGAAACTTAGTATATGCCAGGCAACATCATCGGATACTGCTGTGAATCTAAATTTGATCTTTTCCCAGGTAGAGAGGCAGGCACCTGTCCGTTTGCGGTTTGCTCTGAATTCCAAAGCGGTGACCTGACGTGTCAGAAGGGAAGGAAATCGCTCTCTCCTAAGCAGGGCACATATTTGGATATTGATTGCAGCCTATCGTCGCCTCCTTGGAGATTTAGCTAAATTACCCTCCCTGTAATTGGGACTTGCACTTAAGTAGAAGTCCACTGTGAGGGAAGATTTAAAATTCCATTAGTGTCAATGACAGCTCGGCAGCGGGTTTTAAGACGGGTCTCCTCTGATCAGCGTCCAAAATGTTCAAGGTAATTGATGATAAGAAATTAGCCTGCCACAGTGGGGTGATTGATACCAGTGACTGTGTAATTATAGAGCCGCGTCTCTCCGAGGGGGCTCTCTCACTTAGCCATTGTTGGAAAATCTCTCCTCCTGCCTCTCCACTCGAGGAACAAATGATGGGAGATCCTTTCCATTCACGGTCAAACATATGTGGCCTAATCGTTAATGGCTCCTCCTGAGTCACCATGAGACTTTCGCCTTCTCTTCAATCCTCTCTGCTAATGATGACATCTAATTTGAGCCAATACTGTCAGAAATACAGTGAATGGCAACCATGCTCTTCACCCTTCTACCTAGGTCCTGTATACATTTCACCTATAGAACTCCTGCTGACTTCTCCACTTACCCAGACAAGGCTCTCACTTTCTGAATGACTTCAACTATTTCTTTTTCGGATTTCCTCCCATTTTCTCCCCAATTGTACTTAGCCAATTCCCCCTGCTGTCCTGGTCATTACTCCACCCCCTGTGCTGATCTGACCAAGCCTGAGGTAACTCAGGGGCTTGAACCGGCGACCCTCGTGTCGGTAGGCAGAGAATCTACCTCTGCACTACCCGATTGCCCAATGCACCTCTCACTTTCGGAATGAGTTCAAGTATGCCGGTTAAGTTGAGGAGGCGGCAGCTAATTGCTGATAATTAATGAGTTAGTGGTACATGATCCTCCAGGCGTGAATCATAGAATTCACAGCACACAGTGCAACTATGCTGAGATTTCACTATTTCCCTCATGACTCATTTAGTGCGTGCGGTTCAGTAGTTGGATAAACATATTGTTATACCACTATTTGTACATCATGCGTCTCTGACAATGTCTACGTGAGGCATGTGCATTCAATGAATTAATTACATTTTCAAAGACACGCAAGCGAGAATGCAAACGCCCTCTTTAAATGGAACTTCTCACTTATTGTTGGCAGTAATCCCCGTGGAGTCTTAACAGTGCCGTCATACAGCGGCACGCACCTGATGACTTTTCTCCCCTCGGCGAAATGCGCTTGTGACGCCCCCCCCCCCCCCCCCCCGTTACCATCGTGACAACCAGCGCTCTCGCTCCTCTTGTTCGTAATCTCTGTCTGACTTTCCCCCAACGAAAGAACAAGGTCTCATCTGCCGCTTGATTTCACACTCCACTTGCCATATTGTTCACGAGGCAGGACCTCCGACTCATCACCAGCCCCAGATTGGCTAGAGAAATATGCTAATGCTCCCCTGGTCTGCGAAACAGGAGCAGAGGGACGGGCAGCATATTTTAGCACACGTTTGAAGATCCACTCCTCTGCACTAGTTCTCTCTTAAAGGGCAAACTATTTCCTCCATAATGAAACCTCTTTAGCTAAGTGGATGTGAAAAATATCAGCAGGGCAAAGAGGCGAGCGACTTGGAGTTCGATTGAAAAACAAAGATGTTGAATCATCTCCACCTACAGCAAATTCATTTTCCAACCCGTTGGACAGTGAGGGAGTATTGAAGAGCCTGGTGATGTGGCTGTGTGACTTACGTTAAGTTAAGTTATCCTTTATTTATCCCCATGGGGAAATTCATCCTCTGCATTTGACCCATCCAGTTCTTTTGCCAGTGCCTTGATAAGGGGCACTGACAGGAGTATTAACCCTACATAGATGTCTTTAGGTGGTGGGAGGAAACCCACACGAACACGGGGAGAACATGCAAACTCCACACAGAAATGACCTGGGACGGACCGGGGTTCGAACCCGGGACCTTCTTGCTGTGAGGCAACAGTACTAACCACTGAGCCACTTAGCAGGGTATGCGATGAGGGCACTAAGTGTCCTCATACTGAAACGACGATTAAGACGATTTCCAATGAGTCCCAAAACGACATAACGAGTGAAAAGGTCCATGCAGGTGATACACCTCGTGTCAGGAGGCAAACCGGGTCTATTGAAAGCCAAGGACGTTACCATGTCCACTAATCCCAGCCCTTCTTCCTTCCTTATCAGCGAGCTATTTCAATATCAGACTGTCGTTACGTTAAAGACCTCCAGAAGTCACTGCTACTTCCTGGTTTACAGCTCCCGACTCTGGCGTATGCACCGCACGCATGCCATGCACAAACTCACATGACCGCAAGAGGTTGCATTCGTCGTTTTAACTCCCTTGAAAATCGACCAATGTTGTTGTTCTCCTCGTGAGGACGGCCTGAATAATACATGCGTTTTAAACGCGGTCGTCGGGAGTTAGCGCTTGCCCCCCAGCATGGTGCCCTCGCCTTCACCCTGACGGTACTTGGTGGCCCATTTGAAGATCAAGCCTGTCACACCTTTAACCACTTTGGCATCAATAAAATATTGACCGTAAGAGCAAGCGGCCCGGTTAAATATTTACAGCTCAGTGTTCGACGCGGTGGCGGCGTTCGCATCAGAACTCTCCTGATAACCCCGATTGAAAATGCGTTTCAGAGGATGATTTTATCGCCCGTCATGATATTCCAGATGCTTACAAGAGTGACAAAACTGCCACGTCATGCCATGTATCACCGTGTCATGTCATGTCATTTCATGCAAACAGTACCCCCCCCCCCCCCCCCCAGCTGATATTGTGATTATATAAGCGGGTTGGAGCAGGTTTCCTTTATGCTTGCCAGCGGCCTGATCCCGCACGATGTGTGTGATCCCGTTTCACGCCGGTGGGATCCAGACGTGAGGAAATGAGAGTAAATTGAATCAGTGTTGTGAGTGACAGGAGCATTATGGTGCAAGGTGGGCCGTCAGAAGCCGAGCTCAGAACAGGAGATTGCGAAGAAAAGATCAATCACAGGGCCTTTGTAGCTCTTATCAATTAACGTACACAAGAACATTGTATAGATACTGTATATATACAGCCAAGCCACTCTGAGAGACTCGGCAGAGTCTGTTCTGCCAAATGAACCGCTGATGATGGGATTGTAGTGGAAGGCTCATTTGAATATACTATCTATGCAATTCAATGACTTCTCTCTATAGATATTTCAGCTGTGTAGGGTGGGAAGTAAGAGTAAATAAATACATGCCTGGAAAACAACGAGAAAGCAGAGTAGAGGATACAATGTAAAGGTCAGCTATTAATTCTCTGGTCCCTGTGGGGAAACAACACTGCCAAGGCCGTTCAGCACCTCGGCCGAGAGGATTTCTCACCTCCCAGGCAAATGAGCACTGTGTCATCTTACGTTGTTGGGTTGTGGTCAAAGAACTGCTGTCAAAGTCTGCACTGTGGGTAAAGAAGTCAACCCAGTCGCCAGGATGTTTTCTGAACAGAAAATATGTTACGCTGGGTTTCCAGGTAATTTGAAAACATTATACGCAAATAAAACAATTTGATTATGGTTAGACAACTGAAATGACTTGGTTATGGTTAGGGTTATGGTTTGGGTTCGAGTTGAATAACAAAAACATGACTTATGGTTGAAATGTAGACTTTGGAAACACTGGGGATCGAACATGGCCCTCTGGTGTGAACGTGTTTGGCCACTGCGCTATTTCAACAGCAGACTCTATGGCGTGTATAACGTTGATAAATGTATATGCAACATATTTTGGTTCCCAAATGTTGACATTGAACGTATCCATCCATGGTTTGCAGAAATGGAAACCCAACATTTTAATCAGGTAACGAGGCTGAAAGAAGAACATCTCAGCGCCTTTATGGGATCTTCTGCTTGTCTGTAGGAGAGCTGAATACAAGGGTAAATGGCAAAGAAAATAATTGGGCTTTTGTGATGTTTATCCATGCTTTCTTTAGATTAAAACATTATTTATTTATGTATATATTTATTTATTTACCTCTGGTGAGCTAATATTAAAGCTGTAATACTCCATAGACATCCCAAAACGGAACATATATTGCACCTGTATAAACATAATCCCACTGGCTGAAAATAAAGACATAAAAATCAAAATGTAGATTTTACTCCTCTGAAGTTGCAAATGTTGCCTGGATTTGTTTTTAATCTAGCTGTGGATTTAAAAAGGATATGCTAATAACCAGGTAATTCCATGGGCGCAAACAAAGCTTTATTACAGTCCCGTTCCACTTTGATATCCGTGAAAATGATAGGGTAATGCACTACTTAGTAATACACTGGTGCACATGGTAACAGCAGAGATGGTATCTGAGGATACCAGATGTATGCCTACCTGCATACCCATTATTTAAAATGGGCAAAGATCTAGGGGCTGACATGTTCAGTAGCAATGACTCAATGTTTACTTCCCCGGGTGCTGCGATTTCTGGCTTTCAAAACACCTAAATGGATCGAAAGTATAAACTTAAATATGTCACTGACAATGATTCATTGAGACATCCATCTCAGTAATCATACCTGTTATCAGAGCCACACATAAAATACCATTTGCTCGGAATGTTAATGGAACCTGAATGCTCTCTATTTTAAACAGTGTGTTCCCATTTAATATTTATTCTAACAAAATCCCTTCTATATCGTGCTTAGAGTTGTATAGTCTGCTCCAGGCAAATTTGAATAAATATAATGAAAGGGATCAAAACTGTAACTATGGTTACACTGATGCCATTTTCACATGAAAAGACACTGATCTATTTGTTTTATGGCTTCCCCCCCCCTCCTGCATGAAAATAGTCAAACAAATCAGCAGCTTCAGTCAAAGACTTTGGTAGTGGCCTTCACAAACCCATACTGGTCCAACCCCAGAATGTGCCGATGCTACTTTCAGAACTTTTAATCCTCAAGACGTGAGGTCTTCTCTACTCAAAGGCTTTTCTCCATAAAGGTAAAAACAACACCCTTTCAGAACACATCTTTCTTTTCAGTGTGTTTGACATTATCTTGTTGTGAGCCGTTAAGCGCTCCTAAATTGATTTGTCGACACATTTTAAGGTGCCAAGTATAAAAGTATGAAGCCTGGGGGGACGTCTGAGGGCCAAGGGGAACGATAGCGTTGTCTATTCATTGCTGTCTGTCGTCTGATATTATGACAGAGCTGAAGCTTACCCAGTCCACAAACAAACTGAACACAGACTTTTAGACAACGGTTCACCTTTGGAAAAATTCATTACGGCAATAACAAACACTGTTGAAATACCTCTTATGACTGCTGGCAGCTGTATCAAACTGGAGAAATCAAAGGTTAGCATCTAAATCCTTTTTATGCGCTTTTGATAGTACAACCAAGTACAGTAGCTATAAAAGAGAAGCTCTGTCAATGTGACGCGCTTACTGTATGAGATATTCATGCCGAATCGAATCTATTATTCACAATTTACATAATTGATCAGATAGTCTGCAGGCCATATTAATAGGTAGTGACAGTCCTTTAAGATGAGAGGCTTAGCTGTGTGGTGGTATGAGTTCAGCAAGCCGAACAGCTGACTCGCTTAATGCAGCGTTTCCCCCGCGGCCCGCGAGTTGGATGACGACGAGACCACCAGGGGGGAAGGAGGGGGGGGGGGGGTCCTAATGACCAAATCGAGTTAGGTAAATCACCACCTGTACCCCGGCAAACAAGATGAGATCGGACCAGAGTGACGGAGGCCCGGCGTCGTTTGTCTTCCTCTTCCGTTTACCCGGGATGACTGGGATTAAATGGGCCATTCGTTATCGTCGCCGACAAACGTAAGCCGATACGGTCTACCTGTCACAGCGGGGAGACGCGTAGATAAAATCAAAGCAAACAAATAATATGCTCTAGCCTTTCGAGGACTGACGGCGATTCACAAGTGCTGATTAATAATCCATGACAAAGAGAGTGGTACCCATATCACCGTTGCAAAAAAGAGACCCAACAAAACCATGTGCTGTATTAATGCTAAATATAACAGTTTATCGTGAGTAAATGATAGCTCTTCCCTGTTCGTGTTACACTCGCTACATGCTGACTGTTCATGCAAATGGTACATCCACATAAACCTCTGTTTTAGAGGTAGAAAAGCAAAAGTGGATAATTGTCCCCCACCAAAGGGGGCGCTATGGATCGGTCTGCGTACATCCGTTTGTTTGTTAGTCACACTGTAATGTTGACTTGGTTCCGCTAGGGGGCCTCATTGACAATGAATGGGACTGACCCACGGGTGGATCTACATCATCACTGGTGGCCGGGGACAGTGCGTTTACTATTCGCTTGTTGTTATGATTATTTCTTGTTTATGTACCTGCATATCGCCCATGGAGACATGCAGCGACAGGGCACATGCAAACACATTGTGACAGCGGTGATGATATTGAACAGGTAGTAGCTGTTGTCGGAAGAGAGAGACCTTTGATGGCTAATTAGTGTAGGCAGCTGTCAGAACAGTAATGGCAGAGATTTGGAAGTTTTGATACCACGGTTATATTTATGCTTTCACAGCTCGCTGTGTTCTCTCAGGGATTATTGGGTTGCTGAGGGCCGCGCTGGAGCGAGGGAGAGGAGAGGCAACATCAGATTTCCTCCTCCCGCGGTGGATGTGACCACATTAATTATAGATCTGGGCGAAGCGGCAGTTACATTCTCTCCGCATATTTTTAGAGGCTG
This sequence comes from Poromitra crassiceps, assembly GCF_964638095.1. NCBI lineage: Eukaryota > Metazoa > Chordata > Actinopteri > Beryciformes > Melamphaidae > Poromitra > Poromitra crassiceps. Next base: position 30,345,130 of record NC_139643.1, on the reverse strand, counting down.
ATTTATTTCTTTAAGTAGCTTTCTGGATCTTTTCTCTGAGCTGAGATGACACCTGCCGTGTTGATTAAAGCCGTCAGACAGACAGTGACATTTGGAGGAGGCTGAGGTGTGAAGAGTCTATTTGTGAATTCTGGCCCAAGGCGAAAGGTGGAGGGAGGTGGAGGTGAGGGTGCTCCATAGATATCAAATGATTGTAACATACGACCCTTTACAGTTCAGTGTATTCTTAAAATCACAGCATCAACCATGACTATAGGTTTGGAAAGAATACCAAAATATCCCACTTAACTAGGCCTATACTGTATGTGCTGTTGCTTTGCTGACATTTCATCGAAATAGAAGAGAAATTACGACCCTGGTGTCCTGACATTTTGTGGATTGGTACAATGTATTAAATTGAAAATTCATTCTGCATGCACGAAAAATATCTCTCACTAGAAGCAGGCATTGAATTGGCGTGGAGGTGGAGGTGGTGGTGGAGGTGGAGGTGGAGGTGGAGGTGGTGGAGGATGCGTCAATGTTTTGCCTTCAACTCCAACAACCCGGATTCAATTCCCAGATTTCCACTGTGAGTGAAGTTAACCCTAACCCTGACCCTTTTTTTTATACAAAAGTTTTATTTATTTATTTATTTATTTATGTATTTATTTATTTATTTATTTAACTGTGACCAAAATCTAACCGCACCTTAACCAAAGTTTTAGTTGCCTAACCATGACCTTGAAACGTAACCATTAGCTCACCTTTTCATCTGACAAGTGAAAATGGCATTTCCAATTGATACGATTTTCACATAATCCTTTCATGGTGGAGGAGCCTTCATACATACATACACACAGTACATACACCGCAATATAGAAATATGTAAATAACTTTGTATTATCTTAGTGGTAAAAAGTGTTTTTAATACTTACTGTATTAGAAAACTAGAAAGCACTGACTGGACTAGAAAAAATGACAATGACTAGAAATAAAATAATTGTTGTTGTCATTGGGCGTCCCGGTAGATTCCCTGCCTACCAACATGAGGGTCGCAGGTTCGAGTCCCCGTGTTACCTCCGGCTTGGTCGGGCGTCCATACAGGCACAATTGTCCGTGTCTGCGGGTGGGAAACCGGATTAAGGGGACTAGGTATATTGTGAGCTTTGCCCGCTCTTTTCTGAGCAACTGTGTGCGCCACACGGAACGTCCCACCACCTTATTATAGTAGTGAGATGTGTACTGGTCGCTGCACTAATGCCTTCGGGGGGGAAGGGAACTAGCTAGCGTGATCCTCCCACGCGCTGTACGTGGCGACTGCACACGTATCAGAGGAAGCATGTATAGTCTACAACTCTTCCCAGATCGGCAGAACAGCAGGGGGAATTGGTCAACTCCAACTGGGGAGAAAACAGGGCGGGGGGAGGGGTAATTGTCATTGCTGTGATTCATTCTCTGACTTCCTTTAGTTGTTGTACAGTATGCTGATAGATACTAAAATAAACTGTAGGTAGACTATGTGGCTATAGGTAAAAATGTGTCATTGTGTTTGCTGTAGGCCTACATTAACCCACTGGGTAACGCTTTATATTAAGGTTCTATTAATAACCGTTAATTAATAGGTAATAAGGCTCTTATAAGGTGCTTATTAACACTATTATTATGTTAATAATACTATATAAGTGTTAATAACCGCATTATATAATGCGATTATTAACACTTATATAGTATTAGCAGTAGAAAGGAAATCCAGCGCACACCAGGTTGTCAGAATAGACTTCTTTTATTTAAGTAGCATAGATATGGCGAACAACGCGTTTCGCTGTTGCTTCATCAGGTTCTGCTCCAGCTGCACCTGGGACTAGCAGCACAGCTGTGCACAGGGCACTACTTTCTTCTATACTTATATAGTATTATTAACATAATAATAGTGTTAATAAGCACCTTATAAGAGCCTTATTGCCTATTAATTAATGCTTATTAATAGAACCTTAATATAAAGCGTTACCACACACGGTTTGCCTCATGTTTCTATTTATACATACAGCATTATCCATTATGTTATATGAGTGTAATGGGATGAGAGAACTACTAGCCTGACTTTTCACATGCATTAAGAGCGATTGTTGAGGGACTTCCTCATCGTCACATGGCGTTTCTGTGAAGCCATTAGGCACACGATACATCCTAACTCTAATTTATTTAGTCCAGGGATTAAATTAGCTCGTCTAAGAGCTCGTTTGAAAAAGGGAAGATTAAGTCATTTCCGTTCTCTATAGTGTTTTCTATAGTGTCACCTTGGGCGGAATTTCCTCTAAATGTGGTGCAAAATGATCAATACCCTGAGTAGTGTAAAATGGCAGGTGACATCCTCTGAAGGGGAGATGTGATAATGGATCCCACACCACGGCTGATACCAGCGGCATGTCGGTAACCTCTTCCTCCGCCCCCCCCCCCCCCTGCGGTCGGCACCAGGTATATCATCGTATCAGCTGATTGTTTTCAATGTGACTTTGATTGATATCAGATTCACGCTGTTTTCTAGTTCACAGACCAGAAGCTGGCTCTCATGGGGTATCACTTACCTGTGAGTCACCACATTACCTTTGCTACAACTATACTTTGATGCATGTGATGGCACCACAATACCCCCCCCACCCCCCAATCTACTCCATCTCCCCATCCGGGATGTGTCATGTTTGCTAGATCAAGAGGAGTGGATGGGGTCCATTCTGACAGATCATTCCAACCCTTAGAAATGTGTCTTACAGGGTGGCAGCTCAAGTATAGACGCCATTTCTCCATCTCGTTCTCTACCTCTCTCATTATTTATTTCCGTATTCATTTGGGTGGACGTTTTGCATTTTAAACATGGATGGAAAGTACTGGCTCAGCTGAGTTTGACTTGATGATAAAAGCACATTTAGTGCAAAGCAAAACCTATATGGTAGGCATGTATCTGAGAGGAGGCGGCAGACATATACAATATGTAGCTGCAGCAAACAAAGAGTGTGTACAAAGATACTGCATGAGCATGAATGCGCAACATCTTTAGGGCCTGTGTCCACCTAGCTAAACACTGGAAGTATGCTGGGAAGCGCTGATCTCGGCGCACAATATAACAAGGAAGCAGTCTGAAACTAACGTTAGCTCAGTGCGGTAGTAGCTTGATAGCTGACAGCTAACATTAGCAAACAACACACATAGGAGTGATTTAGCTCAACACTCACCAGAAATATTAAGTGTCTAGCCGATCTGCTCCCACAATTGAGCCTTTCTGTCTCTGTCGCGATAGTTTCTCCATATGATTAGTTGCCAGAAAAGGAGCACCCAACACCAGCGTCTTTCTGAAAAGTTAAAATATTTTCAGCTGGGAGCGCTGGGAGCGCTGGGAGTCGGGCGCACAAAAATGCCAGAGCGCTGTGAAAATAGACGCTGGACGCAGGCAGCGCACTTTCTCTAGACGTCCGTGTGCGCTCGCATACGCTCTCCCCCCATTGGAAACAACTGAAAATAGACGCCGGAGCTGATGAAAAGACGCTAGGTGGACACAGGCCTAGATGTTATAAATGTACTGAGAATGGCTAATAGTGATTTAATCTATATCCAGTGCATGAAGTTCATGATCAAAGAAATCCTGTGGTGCACTCAAAGTGATTTCTTTTGCATTTCCAGCATAGCAGTTTGTTTGGAATCTATAGCATGACTAGTAGGTATAGTCTAGACATGAGCAGTGCAGCGACTCTACCATGGCTGAACAGACAAAGAACAGAGCGACACCTACAGAAGAAGAAAATAATCCATGGAAAGACATGTCACAGTGCTGGACACACTGTTTGATTGAGAGGTGATCTCTATAGGAAGAGCAGAGCAGAAACACCACAGCACTGGGCACATCTTGTGGAGCTGGACATGTACACTGATACACGTGTAATGATGCACTGTACATTAGTTATAGGTTGCACTGTATACATGTCAGTAATGATATATGATTCGGTGATAAACTGTCACATTCGTACCCTGCTGATGTATTTTTGTCTGCTCTGATTAAGGCATTCCATGTGCTGTCAACTGAGCTACAGTACATATGTCCCCGCATTGCATCAGGATATAGGCCATGGCCACAATCATCCGCTGTGTCTGTTCGTCTCCGTTCAGTTGTCCGTTCATTTCTATGGCAGCTGCTGTCCTTTGTCCGGGCAGCGCTGATGTGTCTGGCAGATTTCCATCCGTTTTGACGGACAGATTGGAACTGCTGTCCGTTTAGCAAATAGGAGACGTTCCGACTGTTTTTCTTTTGTTTTTATCTTCAAACGTTGATGTTCCAAAACAGCCCAACAGACAGCAATCCATCCGTCAATAATTGTGTCCGTTTTCTGACGGATCAGTGTGGCCGCACTGTACACTGTAGGTAACTGTAGGTAACTGTACACAAGTGGCAAATCAGCCAAATACTATTCAGTTATCTAGAGGCAATCGCAAAAATGAGTGTGCTGAGCAAGCCAATGTATTATTGCCAACCCCATTTAGATTCTTTTCATAAATATAAAAATAATCATTTTTCTATGGGGGGGGGGGGGGGGGGGGGAACTACCTCAGATATTACAGTGCACAGATATCTCTGCATGTATACATATAAACAACTATGGTCAACAAAAACATGCTGTGATTCCGATCAACGGGGAAACGCAGGCAATTTGTGCACAGGCAAGTTTTTGTGTCAGCTCTATTTGCTAGATTTCCATACCCCCGCCCCCACTGCTCCTGCAGCCCCTGTCTCACTGGCCAGCAGGAAATAGGCATTCAATGCTTTCTAGATGACTTCCTGAAAGAAATGAATCTCTCACGGAAAATGAGAACAATGAATAATGAAACGCTGGATGGGATGTGCCTGACCCGTGCTATTCATACAACCTGCACCGTCGCAGAGAGCCATGTATGAAATTGAAGTTTCGTGATCAAAGGGCCGGAAAGCGGCGTCGGTCGGACCATTAGATGGAGGGGAAACAAATAGGTTTTCTCAGCGCACATGTAATCATATGATTTAGGCTACGTGTGAACCGCAGAGCTTTTAGTCAAGATGAATCTTGAATTTCACAAACGCTAAGATAGATTACATTTCCCCCTCCATTCATAACATCCTGCAGTTCTGCTGGGAATCACAGAGTTATCAATCACAGCCATTTTGATGACGAAGCTATGCATTGAAAAATGGATAGAGAACCTTTCACTGTTTGTATGCCTGCCTAGAGTGCCAGTGCACACAAAGATCCTCAGGGAGAAATAACGGCATTGAACAGACTGTGGGGAAGAGAGATGCTCACAAGTCATTTTTTTGCAAGTCCAAGTCAAGTCTCAAGTCTTTGATCACAAGTCCAAGTCAAGTCTCAATGATGAGTGTTGGATGCCATATGGCCTGCTTAGAACACTGCATAGCAAAAACAAAGGAATTCAAAGCATGTAATGTATTATCCTCACTCCGTTATCTATTAGAATATCAGCATTCATTAGATTGAAGTAGACATTTCTTTAATGTTAATGCACCCCCAAAAAAAAGAGATTATTCACAAGTCCCAAACCTCAAGTCCAAGTAAAGTCTCAAGTCTTGGAGGACGAGTATCATGTCAAGTCTCAAGGCACTGTGTGTGTGTGTGTGTGTGTGTGTGTGTACGTGTGTGTGTGTGTGTGTGTGTGTGTGTGTGTGTGTGTGTGTGTGTGTGTGTGTGTGTGTGTGTGTGTGTGTGGTGCGACTCAAGTCCAAATGCCCATCTCTGGCCACTTTACACCGGGAGATGGATGTTTCCTAGCAACATCCACAACCCTATGGAGAAAATAATCGACCAATGAGGGCGACAGCAAATGTATGGCAGCAGGAGAAATGCCGGGGCGGGGCCAGGAGTGTGGTGTTCCTAGCTTTATTTACCTCACATTAGCCTCAGCAGGACGGCCAAGAAAAGGAAGGCAACAATGTTGCTCGTACCCATTTTAAAAAGAACTCAGACGGCAGCCCCGCAGCTACTGTACCACCTCAATCCTGATGTGATGGAGTCAGCTTGAGCATTTCCAAATCTTTCTAATCCCTTTCAACATAGAGCAGCTTTGCCAGACCCCTGCTCCTCCAGGGTCTTACTGAGAGAGAGGGAGTGCCTGCATTGGTCTGTCAGTGAGGTTTCATTTGAAATGGGGGAAGGACTTTTGAGAGTCACTGGGAGAGGGAAAGCACAGTATGAAAACTCCACATTCTGCTGTCTGCTATCGTTTAGCTGCGGGTGTTGGCGTGGCTTACAGAAGCTGTGAATGGCAGACTCAACTAATGACTGTTCATTGAGCAGTGTTCATAGGTGTCTGGGAGATGCACAGTGTTCATTTGGCTGTGTATAAGCATATATTGAATGCAGCGGCAGGGGCGCCTAGCCGCCGCGCAGCGCCGACCGCTGCGCTTCGGGTCACCGAGCGCCATTTACGACTCATCGATTTTGTTGTACGACAAGGCGAGGCTTCGTCTCATCACACACCAAGCTGTTATGGCCGTGGCCGTACCCCCAGAAGCTTCCCTCGTGTTTCCCCTTCCCTGTGTTCCCACAGTGCTCTCCTGTCTGTCTGTCTCTCTCTCTCTCTGGCCCAATCTCAATGTCCACGCTCACGGACTCTGAGGTGCGTTCCCGCGAAGTGCGCGAGGGCTTAGGGCCCTCTGTCCCACCGTCAAATCCATGAGGGCTCTCTCGCAGACATTTTGAGTCCTTTAATGTACAGTAAGCACACTTTCCGTAAGTCTGCATTTCCCCAGACCTACGAGGAAATTATGAGTTATGACTTATGAGGAAATTACCCACAGTTCAAATCATTTTAGCTTAATAATGCTGTTTAGACAAAAGCACAAACAAGTCAATTACAAATTGATTAATTAACAGGAGATAGTCTCTGATGTCGTCAAGGCGTTACCACAAAGTGCTCTCCCATTCCTCCTCCTTCCATCTCGAGCCCTCTTGACCTCTTGCACTCAGGCACTAACAGCTGTGCACACACATGACATCACTTAGTCTGTGAGAGGGCTCAGTCCTTAGGGGGGACATTGAGATTGGGCCTCTCTGTCTATTGATAATATTCTGTTACATCGCCACATGGCCATCTTGGTAGGAAAATAACAGGTGATTGTAATCAATTAACAGGTGATTACAATCAAATGACACAAACAGCCAATGAGCTGTGTGTATTGTAGCACCATATTTGTAGGAAAATGCTTGTGAGATCATGGGAATACTATGAATAGGCTATACTGTAGTATCTATACTATATACAGTATATATATATATATATATATATATAATATATGTGTGTGTGTGTGTGTGTGTGTGTGTGTGTGTGTGTGTGTGTGTGTGTGTGTGCGTGTGTGCGTGCGTGTGTGTGTGTGTAGATATAGATATAATCAAGTTGAATGAGTTACTTAGGCTATTGTATGGGGAAAATAGAAAGGTCATAGAGCAAGCTATCAGAACCATGGATAGCACCCTGACACCCAGTACCAGACAGTCAAAGTAAGCAGCACCTGAGAGGAGCTCTCTCTTTCACTGTGGTTCTGAAATGACTGCTGACTTTAACATGTTTAATGTTGCTGAATGTTGATTTTATGCTCATCCTGTACATTGTCTGCAATCGGCTCATCACCTCTCCCAGTCTGCTCACCTGCCTCTCATCAGCCTGCAGTATATCTACCCCGGCTCTTCAGCCATTCTTCACCAGATTGTTTCAACATCAGTGGTAGATACGTTCCAAGGCCAACTCTCAGTGATTTTGTCTCTTTGTGTTTTCATGCTACTAACCAGCCTCTCTTGTGTCCCAGGCTCATCACCCGCCTGCCTGTCGTCCTGCTTGTCTCCCTGCCTGTCTGCTAGCTATACCTTCCAGCCTCCACGCTACCCCTGCCTCTCATGGTTCTCCTTGTCCTACGCTCACACCAAGCCCCCCGCTCCTCGCTACCATCACTCACCCTTCACACCAGCGGATTTCCAAATTCCCTGCCAGCAGCCCCTCATCCAGATCCTCCCTTACAATAAAACATTTTCCTTACCAACACCACCCTGTCTGTGTCCTGCATTTGGGTGCCACCTGTGTTCACAACACAACCAAGCAATCCTAGCGAGAGGCCAGCAACAAACATGAGAAAGGAGGGGGAGGGTGCCCCATGAAGTGTCACAGCAGACCGATTATGGTTTTGTAATAAGCCAGTGTGAACCCCCCCCCCCCCCCCCCCCCCCCCTACCGGAGTCGCCAATTCCACTCTAATTTACCGCGTCATTTTCATCTTCTAAATCTTGGAATCATAATCAGATGATTGATTGAAGAGAACTGTTGTTCTGACAGAATACTGACACGGACACAGCTGGCTGCCTGTCAGAGCGGATGGCTGAATGATATATGAGTATCATCGCTCAAAACAAAGCAGAAACCGCCTACAGTCGCAAGGTGATACCCCGTACCCCCTTACCGGGCCGCGTGTCACATGTCTCCGTGTTCGCCCGTTCTCCGCAGCCCTTTGAAGCACATCGTGAGACCCCTTGTGTTTTGATTGCTGACCACAGCCACACATCCATGCTTCACCTTAGATGTTTGCTCATCATAGTGTTTGAAAAGAGCCTGCAGTGTGGAGTTTGCATGTTCTCACCATGATGGCATGATGGTGGATTGAAGACGTGTATGTACTGTATAACACAGGATGTATGTGTGTCTATATGAATGTTATGATGTAGTGCTGTATGGACGTGTATATGATGCTATGTAAACACCTGTGAGACTTGACTGTGATAAAGGGCTACTGTATATAGACGGTTTTAATTTGACAACAAAAACATTCTAAATTGAACCCCCGCTCACTTCCTGTTGCAGTGTTTGCTATGGACATAAAAGAGAAAAAAACATTCAAGTGCAGGACTGACCATTCCGTGAAAACCGTCTATACAGCCGAGCGGCCAGGCCCGTAGCTACCATTGAGGATACCGAGGTCATGACCTCGGTATTTTCCACACACAATTTTTTTTTTTTTTTTTTTTTAATAGCTCCGGTCCCCAGATCTATTCATCTGTCATTGATGTTTTAATGCGACAGTTGATCGGAAATGCAACAATTTGCTTCCTCTCTGTGTGCTATAGAAGGAAGAGAGATAACTCACAACATTCAGATTTTGCATTGAGGCTAGATTGGGGCTAGACTTTGGGGACAGTTCTATTGAAGTGAATGGGTAAGTAACTCCCCTGTAAGTGGTGTTGTGTAGATGGGCCATTATATTTAATTGAGCAGTATTCTGCCATGTGACCTGTATGCAGAATATAAATTATATTATATGGGGAGACATTTATTTTTGGTATAATTTTAAAGCAACAGCACAGTAAAGAGGATATTAATCTAACATGATGTCTGTAGTTCTTTATAGATCTAGCCTCTTCATTTTGGTTTCAAAGTGCACCAGATTGAAGCATTTTACTTTAAAATGGACACAATTTTCTATCCGGGGGGGCACTGCCCCCCCTGGGCCCCCCACGCGTGCTCAAATGACCTCGGTATTTCTCAAACTCTGGCTACGGGCCTGCAAGCGGCGAAAACAAAAGTAACGATGTCGAGTGAATATTTCTGCAGTTTGCCGAATGCTGAGAAAAAGGAAGTGCTGTGGGGTTGTGCTCTGGTGAAAAAAGTCTATACTGTAATAAACACCTTTATTTATACCAGGGGAGTCTCACTTAAGAGCAATGCTCTGTTTTTCAGGATCGCCCTGTTCACATTCATACCTGGAGGCTGACCAGTACAACCACAGTCTGATCTGCTGGCCACTGAGCAGCTCCACTGGAGCAGTTGGGGTTAAGGGCCTTGCACCAGAGCACCTCAGTGGTGGTAATGAGGGAGGGGCAAGCACTGCTTTTTCCACTTTTTCACCCCTGCCGGTCCAGGGGATTGAACCGACGACCTTCCGGTCACAAGCTCACTTCTCTACCCTTTACCACCACCCGCGTACTTGACTACTTTAGTTAGCTCAAATGTACATAGTTTTACATGACTAAAATGTGATGACTGAAAGTGAGGATCTTGACTTCAGTTTGCAGCAGAACACCAGCTACTGAACCTTGATATCAAATCTGCCTTCTGTTTTTTCCCTTATTTTAATGAATGCTATGGCTACAGTGGTGCAGAGTGATACTGAGATGCAAGAATACTCCCACACATACAATCTCATGGCTCATTTTAAGTACAGAGACAATCATTAGAAAGGGAGAAAGCACCATAGAGCCACAGCCCATTAAATGTTACTACTGTAGATGGCTGTTGCCGGCTAAATAAATAACAAAGACCTATTGGATTTTAACTCACAACTATTGTGAAACTGTTGTGGGGGAAATATGAAGTCCCTCAGATAACGGTCATACACTTGAACGGATTGATGCTGTGGAAAAATAGTATTGATTGATTAGGGTCTCTTTATCATGTTTATTGATTGTGTTTATAGCGGTCTGCTGTGGATTACAGCCACTCTCGCTAGTCAGAGCGGAAGAATTGCTGCTTCAGGAAAATATGAAATATGAGGATCTATTGAATCGGTAAAGTAAATGCTTTAGAAATATTGCTCGACAAAGCTAAATTGATGGGGCTTCTGAAACAATCATTATTTATGGGGGAACAAGCCGGGGAAGATGACATTGCGCATCCTTTTCAGCATTTTTCATGCAACCAGATACCTGATAGCACACAATGGCCGGCTCCTAATAAAAGAGAAAGAGAAAAAGTCCATGTGGCAATATGCTTAAAGGGACCGGGATCAATAACCAATCTGGGGAGCGGAGAGGGTCAGTTTGGGCATGGGGAGGTTATCATATGGCTCAAGCCATATAACGAAGGGCTTCTCACACTGTCGGGACAGCTTTGAGATAGCTTTCAGAACAGAGTCGGGTGATGCTATATGGGAAAGGAAAGGCGTTTTCTTTTCATAGAGCAGCCTCGCACCTGTAATGTGGAGATTGCCTTTGATAGCAACAGGGTGTTCACATGCCAAAGTAAATGCACTACTTTTAGCATTGCACTTGAGAACAGCTTATTATTGTAGCAATTGTGCCCGATAGGTAGATCGTAATCTACCGGTAGATCTTGAGCCATCAATAAGTAGCTCGCCAAAGAAATCCAAAATGTATTATTTTTGTATGCATAAACTAAATCCTACTCGTGTAATAGCTAACTCAATATCTACACAGTATTTAACATGATAATATGATTAAATAATGTTAAACACTAAATAATACAGAATGTGCTTCTACAGTATGTATGTACTTGGGGGGACAAGGGCAAAAGAAGTAGCTCGTGACTAGCTTTATTTTTTTTTATAGCTCTCAACTTAAAAAAGTTTGGGTACCCCTGCTCTAGAGGGCTTTCAGCTGATACCGCACCTTTTGGCGGCCATATTGGTGGTAGGTACTCAGCCATAGATATTATATTACTATAGATGGGTCACCACAGGCTCCACCAATTCTAACAAATGGTTGCAGCAAGTCTCCTATTGTCACGTGACTCCAATAGACTCAGACCTGCCTAAAGTCTCCTAAGTGGCCGTGTCCATGGAAAATCATGGACAAAACCCACGTGACAAAATAGGAAGTCATGAAGTTGGGCCGTCTTGCTTGAAATCCCATCGTCTTTGACTCGGCTCATGGGCTAGATGGTTAATAAATGTTCTAATACTTGTCATCCATCTCAACAGAACTGGCTGATTCTGAGCCTGTTTTTGACTGGGAAAATATAATTTTGCCACCTAGCGATCAACTTTGTGAGTAGCTACTGTACCTAGCGTATAGGCCTATCTGGATATACTGTCTTTCAGTAAAACACATCTGTACAGTAACTATACTGTAACTAAGAAGCGCAGACCATAAACATGGGTTGGAAAGGCAGAATCAACAGATATTACTTACTAACATTGGATGTGTCTCACTGCAAAGCATTTCATTTTCAACTGAATATAGACATTTCTTGCATGTTTCCACAATGCCTGACAACATTAGCTTCATGCGGCTGTATAGTGCTAAGGACCTAAGAGCCCACATGTCCATGGCTACACTAGTCACTAGTAGATTTCCAACCCTATAGCTGTGCTCTTCATGTTACATGGCACCATGAAAGGGTAAGCTTAATTCATGTTTGGTGTCATGCTGACAACATAATGTATAGTTTTGCATGTGAAAGCAGTATCAAGCTTGAATTAGCCATGCGGAACTGTACTGTGATGCTAGCTGACATCCCAGATTAATGGAGTCTCTCACAGTCGTGCACGGTTATTATTAGCAAGCGGGTTCACAGATTCTCTCACAGCAGATATCACAGGGCCCATTACTTTACTGCTATTTGTCTGATCATTGAATATAAGCCTGGACACTTTGTCACCATTGCTGTTTATCCCCTTGTCATAAAATCATTTCACAATATGTAGCTCTTCATCATAATCTAAGTGGCTTTTGTAGAAGTCTTGGGGGAGACCTTTGGAGAGGATGGAACCATGAATATCTCTGTCAAGCATTGTTCATTAAGAGAATATAGTTATTCCAGAGGGCAAACATAATGTCTAACGTCTTTCGATGCGACTTGGCCACGGCAGAAAACTAGCAGCCAGTAAACAAGGAAGTAGTATAAGGAACACTTAAAAAAGTTTCAAATGCACTATTGCGTGCGATTATAAATGTCATGATAATTGTTCAGTTGCAGCTACCACTGTATTTAGAGAGATGTAGCTGTGTGGGTGTTTTTGTGTTGACATGTTTTAATTGCTTTTTTGTGTTCGGCTGTGTTTGCCCTGTGGGTGTGTGTTGGAGAGCAGCGCACTCCTGGCAAACTGGAGGAACAAATTAAGCAGCGAAGTGAGTGGTGAGAACCATTTACCACAGATGTAAGGACAATTTGTCATCAAAATGGAGTGCATTAGCACATTTTCAGCCCTTTATTCACCTTATGTAGAAGAGTCTGGCTTGAGAGACTAACCCTAACCCTAGGAAGTGTAAACACAATCTGAACTGATTTGTGTTTACACTTCCTGTGGCAGAGCCCCGCAGCCAGCTTCCAGTGAGTCACTTTGACCAGAGGCGATCTCTGGTTTGACCATGTTTGACCAGGTGTAAAACAGCCGGCGTTTTGAACAGGAAGTCGTAACACAAACGGGTCAAGTGGGCGGGGCTACATAAGGTGAATAGACTTGCAGTGGTCATATTGTTTCGTTGTAAACCATTTGACCATTCACAATAAAATATTGTACATCTTGTGTCTTGAACCCAAATTGGCCTCAGTATCGTGTTTTATCGATTCAAGTCAAATGACTTGAATCCACGGTACATCATAGTCAGAGGCATAGTCAGTGAGAATAAGACATACATTAATAATATAAATTATTAGTAAAATTAGTTTAATTTTTCAAATTAAATTAATTAATTAAAACCATTGTTACGGTTAGGGGCAGCCTAACCATAACAACCAAGCTTCGGGACGTAATTCAACATTTTCAAATTCGTGGCATGCTGGCATCCCGACCCTGGTGCCCCGCCCCGCGTATTAGTATTGCCTTCAAAAGCCCATATCAGTTTTCATCATCCTCTCAAGTGTCCATTCATACTGTTTAGTGGACACTGCACAACCATCATCTGACTAGCTCTGATTCAAATCATAAAGTAGTGTAAATATGAATGATAATGGGAAGTACAAGCAGACAATATGAGATGGACCTGTCTTGCTCTATATAAATAAGCTGCTTCAGAGAATGTCCCACAGCACCCAAAATAACTCACTTAGTTAATTAATAAAACGGATAAAGGATCAATAAACCTCACTGTGCCCTTCTCCTAAATTCTCCAGTATTAATTAAAGATAGGCTACTGGCTTTGAAGAGCATTCTCTCTGTTCTGTATCTACTTAATGAGAAACTTTGAAGGAGCAAACGGCTCAAAATTAGATTCACAAAGCAACGGTAGATCAAACTAAAGCCACAGTTCTGATGTTTATCAAAAGATTTCAGCCGTAAGCGATGGAATCGAGTCGGAATTGTTGTCATACCACTCATTCCGGAGAGACAATTGTGGTATTAAATATGGATTTGGGTTTTTGACCAATCTGGTTGCACAGTCAGAATCTAAATGGCGTGCCATCATCAGGGGGCGCGTTGCCTCACATTGTTGCACTGTGGCCTGAAGCGGAGGAATACGAGGGAAACGGCTTTCACTGCATCATAACCTTGACCTGAGTGGCTGCTCTGCTCTGAGCTTCGGCCCGCCGATGCACTCGAGGGCCACTTTGTGCCAGCATTACCCCTCTGCACGTGCTCTCGCCGCCATCAGACTACAGCAAGCCCAGTGGCAAAAAATACTCAAGTGAAATGTCAAATCAAAGGGAGGACAGAGAATACAGGGCTTAGACTTTTGAGTGAAACGGAGAAGTGGATTTACTGTGGCTAGTCTCGCATTTAGTGGACATGTACCAAATTGAGTCACTGAAATATGGACTGAGCATCAGACCTCGACTGGTGAGGAAGACGTGCATCCTCTGTCAAGGATCGGCTCGGTTAACGGTGCTACTGTATGTGCAGAATTTTTACATCAAGAAATTATACCACATTAATTTGGAGACAGCTATATAATTACCATAAACAATCAAGACCATCGCCAAGATAATTGTACACTAAATCTTATACTGTATGGACCAGGTCAAATGTGGGGGGAAATCGGCTGGATTGCTTTACAGCACAACGGAATATTATTTTCCGACATAAAACATGACAAGTATTTATAGCCTACGCAACTTCAGATTATTTTACCTGATCAGAATACATATATGCGGTTAACAAGGGTTATAAATTCTTAATTTTCCGCTGTAGTATTTTACTGTATCGATCATTGTTGCCAAAGCTCTGTGCTTTTATATACATTTTAACAGACGGGCCAGAAAGTGAGTTTTGAAAGCCAGAAATCTCAGCACCTGCCAAGTAATCATTGAATTATTAGTATTGATCCACAAACCTATCAAACCCCCCACAGATATGCGAGTAATTATTTTGTTATGGGGCAATAAAAACCAAACATCTCCCCTTTATATTAGTGAGGGGGAAAATGCAATGGCAACTTTAGAAGAACGATTCCTGCAGAAATCAAAGCTGACACGGTCTATTGTTAGCCAAAGAGACACGCCCCCCTTCTATAGAGACATCATGTAGGCTACCTCGGCCTCCTCGTTCATCCGTCGATATCACAAACGCTCCGTGGATGGATGGAGCGGTTGCGACAGCCTTCCCGAGAGTCGGGATGCTGCGGGGAAGGTCTCCGCTGCCCCCCCCCCCCGGCAGACCTGGGATCAGTGTAGTGTGGCCCCGCAGTGATCATCCCAGGGCCCTTTTTTAGATGAGGTGTGCATAATGGGGAGGTTTCTTTCAGTGAAGGATGAATCAATGTGGCATGAAGAAGAGAATTTCCAGCCCATTTCCTCCCCTGATTACCCCACCACATACAGCTCCTTAATAGCTTGTTGTGTCTCATAAATCTCTTTTTACCACCATCGCATCACAGATGTATTACAGAATATGCCTTACATATTAAACCAAAGGTGTCATTGGGCTTTGGTAGGGGTAGTATGTTGAGACTGTAAAGGGTTCAGGCAATCCATAGGCAAAATATCCCATTTGCTGTGTTGTCTTGCAGCCGGCCTGCTTGTCTCCAAACAGCTCTCGGGTTTATAATAAACCGGCTCCAGGATGGGATGCAGTGAGGAATGCTGCTGCTTTCACCTTCGCGGATTGGCTTCCAGTGTAGGTTAAGGCCCACAGGCGATACGCAAACCGCAAACTGTGGCTGCGCTGTGGCTTAGGGTCACTGGGATCTCCTGTCAGAGGCGGCTATCAGTATCTACTGTGGGAAATATGGTTCCAAATGGAAGCCAATGGAAAAAGGCCCTCTGCAAAATGTCTGATCTACTATTTAATTATACTTCTATAGGCAAACACACCAGCAAGCTCCAGCTTTTAGATATATTTACAAGATGAAAATGTAATTGGCTGACAGTTGCATCCCATGGTTCTTGCAGCATCGATTTCTGGGTTTACCGATAACGCGTCAATACAAGCTAGTGATCGCATATTTATCATAATCCCGCTCACCTTTCAAAAAGAAAATAGGTGCTGTCGCTTAGCGTAGTCAAGAGAGGTTTGGGAAAGCAGTTGTCTCTGTAAAGAGCATAGATCCACCCGAAAGCGAGAAAAGGGGGCGAAGCCTGCAAATCAATATGGAATATAACCGAAAGAGATGTTTACACCGAGCTAATATGAATTCATTGCTATGCTTAACAGTCATTGGTTTTTCATGGATTCGACAAAGCCTTTTACTTACGGTGCATGATTATTGCATTCATTTCATGCAAGAGGGAGATAGCTTTTTTTGTTTTTTGTTTATTCAAATAAACAGTGTCAGTGCAGCGGTCTATGACAAACACTCAATTGAATTGCTATTGTGATAAACTAGTTACTTCCTCAGACACCTTTTTAAAATGAGACTGGGGAAACAAATAGCAAGTGTTCCAGTGACTTCATTTCCATAGCAAAGGTGTGAATGAACTCGACATCACCCCCGATGACAGCCGCTTCCTGAGGAGAATCCCCCCCCACCCTGGCCCATAATTTCATGGGACGTGAATATATCAGTTTATACCCAGAACTGATCAAGCAAATGGTCTATCCTTACGTATTGCATAATATCCACTGACTGAAATTACATCTATACTGTATGCAAGGCTCATACGTCTATAACAGATCTCTCAGTGTGACTGTAATTTCAGGCATATTATATCAGTCCTCGTAAACCAATATCCCGCATTAAAAAAGTCTGATGGCCACATAAATAAAAAATGCCCCTCAGCCACAAAGACACACCACTGTGCTTTTGAATCCTGCAATTTACATATTTTCCATTTATTTACCAATTACGGGTTACACTTCTCTTCACCTGTGGGCACAGTCTTTAAACAGTGGGGGGTGGGGGGGATCATCCACACACTCCTTACAATTCAATAAAAATATTTTTTGCTGTGTTATGAATTTTTCTCATGCAAGGCTTGGCACAGTGCCCTAGTCAAAACAGATTTTAATCCCACCTCCATCTTCTTACAGGAACAGTAAATATTTGGTCAATTGGGTGGGCATACTCCTCACAAAATTGATTTCTCACAGAATATCATGGTGCTGATTCTTTGCTGTAATAAATCACAAATTTCAAGATGATGAGAAAAACAACTGTTGGGGGGGGGGGGGAGATTGCACTGCATCGTTGAATTTAGCAACTCATATTTCAATACTTATTTTTTGTCTCACCATTTTCTCCCCAGTTGTACTTGACCAACTGTACTTGACCTGCTGTCCCAATCATTGCTCCACCCCCTCTGCCGATCTGGGGAGAGTTGTAGACTAGCACATGCTTCCTCCGATACACGTGCAGTCCCCGGTCGCTTATTTTCACCTGACAACCAGGAGTTTCACTGGCAGGACGTAGCATGTGTGAGGATCACGCTAATCCCCCCGGTTCCCCTCCCCTCTCAACAGACGCCCCGACCGACCAGAGTTGGCCCAATGCAGCAACCAGGACTGATACCCCACCAGTTTCCCACCCTCAGATTGTGTCAATTGTGTCTGTAGGAACATCTGACCAAGCTGGAAGTACCGCTGCCGGGAATTGAACCCACGGCCTCCGCGGTGGTAGGCGTAGGAGTGCTTTTATACCTCTACACTACCCAGACACCCCCTTTCAACACATTTCTTTGTGAATTCACAATAGACATATAGATAGAACATGAGTCATGACAATGGAATTACATACACAAAAGGTAAAGCTGAAGACTTTAATTCCACATCTAATTATCTCTTACATCTGTCCATGTTTTGACATGTAGTAATCTGAATAAGAATCATATGCAAGGGATACCCTCAAGTGCTGAATAAGTGTTTCTCTTTCTTTCTTTCTTTCTTTCTTTCTTTCTTTCTATCTATCTATCTATCTATCACACAGGCCTATTTACCCCTGGCTGTTACTGTAAAATTGCAATTTCTACAAAAACGCCAAAGACAAATACTACACTTCGACTCGTGCAAGGCCTTAATGGCGGAGAGAAAAGACATCGGAGAGAAGACATTATGGTCCCAGAGGACGAAAAGCCTATTATAAACTGATTAGGTGGAGGAGAGCTGGATGGAAATCACTCCCCCAGTCTTTTTTTAACCATTAATTAATGCTTGTGTCAGTGCGCTTCATTCTGCAGGGATGACTAATGCGTATCCCACTGGTCTTCATGACCAGTTGGTACATTGCAGTCACATTTGCATATGACGCTCTGACAGCTAAACAAAAATCCCACTGCCTATTAAGGTAGCTGCAGCTCTGTGTGTGCTGCACGCAGTCTCCTCACTTCCCTCTCAGGAACGAGATGGCACGATGAAAGCAACAGGATAGGTGCCTTCTGTCAGTAATTGCTCGACTGGAAAATGACTTGGACAAAGTTCTGCAAACATGTATCTATTTACACACCAGAACAACATTGTCAAGCAAGTCTTTAGGGCGGTGGAATCGGTTTTAAATATACCTTTGGGGCCTAAAGTGAGAGAGATTATTATTCTCTCTGACAAATAAGGATTTCTCTGTGACTGTGTTCAAAATGACTGAGAGAGTTTGTAAGCCGGTGCTTAGCCAAAAATATATTGTTTAGTGCTCGTTACCAGCCAGACTCTCTCACCGCTTTCCTGACATCTTCTATTGAATGTTCCCTCAGCCCGGGATCAATAGGGGCTATACGCCTGGAAGCATTCAAATGTGGAGGAACAGCACGGAAGTGAAATGCTTCATGCTGGCCAAATATTTTAATTGATGTACTGTATGTGCTTTTGCAGGCCAAACATTTTAATTGATGCGTGTGCTTTTGCATTGACTTTTTACTAGAATGCTTTTAAAACATTCTACCGTGCTGTGGGAATGGAGTGGAGTGGAGGGAGGGAGGCTGTTTTCTCCTCTCGTATCCAATGTATACTAGCAGTGGTTCTCAAACTTTTTCACATCAAGGACCCCTAAACTGACACACATTAGACCATGATGGACCCCAGTTTGGTTTTGTCGCAGGGTCCCCCTACTAATACGATTTTTGCTTTTAGATGTTTTATTACATAATGTGTATGAAACTCATGACCATATACATCCTGCCTTCGTGTTACTTGTGGATGGCCTTAGTGAAAATAAATTCTCCCCCTTTTTGCTGGGGACCCCTGGGGGTTCCCAGACCTTGTGAACCACCGGTGTACAGCATGTCTTCTGTTACAGTTTAGCACTAGTATGCTTGTGAACCACCGGTGTACAGCATGTCTTCTGTTACAGTTTAGCACTAGTATGCTTGCGGCTGTGAGTGACTCAGCAAACAATGGAATCAAATCAAATCAGCAACTCACTAATGTTACTGCCAACATACACTCAGCAAGACTATTGTCCGTCCTCAACAAAGGATTAAATCCACTTACAACAAAGTAGTTAAGTAAACAGTAGGCTATGCAAAAAGTCTAAATCAAACAATCTGATGTTGTAAAATGGAAAGCAGGGAGCTTGAAATGAATCTTCTGCTTGCTATAGTGAAACACTTCCACAAGCATTTTGAATTGTAGAGAAATGGAAAAAGGAAGAAGCAATCTCCCAATGCACCTGCACAGTGCCAGGCTATAAAGGATACTACCACAGGCCTCTCAGACATGGCAGTTCAACAAAGACCTAATCCAAATCCTATACAGTCTCTTAGACCCTGTTATCTTCTCATAGCATGAAAAAATAATCTAGCTGATAGTTTCAGCAAAGACAAGACAACTGGAAGTAAAAACGGGAAAAATAATCATCAATCAATAGTCAGTATTGCAATTTCAGCCAGGGATTTGAGCAGCTAGCACAGTTCGTACATCCGGGCCATCCTCACAAGGAAAATGACAACAAGGGTCGATTTTCAAGGTGGTTAAAACGGACAATGTTTACGAATGCAACCTCTTGCGGTCGTGTGAGTGCATGCGTGCAGTGCATACGCCGGAGTCGGGAGCTGTAACCAGGAAGTAGCGGCGACCTCTGGCGGTCTTTAACGTAACGACAGTCTGATATTGAAATAGCTCGCTGACAAGTAAGGGCGGCGGGATGGGATTGGTGGCCCGTTAGCTTCCTCATCTTTCAATTTCCTCGTCGTGAGAGAGTCAGTTCGCCTCCCTTCCGTTTTGAACCGTAACCCAAACCACAACCCTAACCTTAACCAAGTTGTTTTAGTTGCCTAAACATAACCAAGTTAACTGTGTGTCTCATGCGTGGCGTCTCACCTGCACGCACCGTTTCGCTCCTATATGTCATTTAGGGAGTCATTGGAAATGGACTTACTCTGGTTCTGTGTGAAGACGTGTCTAGCGTTACGTTTCGTGTTAGAAGAGTGGAGTTCAATCCGAGGCCGGCACAGATCGTGGGACAGCGTCGGGCTGATTCCCTGCCGTCACAGCGGCGTCTTGATCCGGCCACCGGGTGACCTCTGACCCCCGGGCGGTCGTGGAGGTTTTGATCCGACCGTCAGCCAGCGGCGGCACAGCTGTGGCGGCAGAGGGAGGCGTGCTCGCGCCCCAATTAGGCTGCCGAGTCCCAGCCGGCCCGCCGCAGCGGCGCCCCTCCAGGGAGCGTCGGTCTGACACTGATGTGGCTGTACAGCAGCTGAGGGGGAGGGCAACAGGAGGTGCTACCTTTGAGGCAATGCCAATAAGTGTTTTAAAAATGTATGGCACTGTACCCCCCAGAGCATGCCACAGCAAGCCACTTGTAGCCTCGTGGCATGGTTGGAGGTAACAAAACTGAGGGTCACATTTGCTCTGCCTGGGTGTCTCTCTCTCCATCTCTCTATCTCTCCTCTCTATCGTTTTCTCTCTCTCACACACACATTTCACAATTAATTGACTTCATTGGCATGACAGTTATCTGAAACGTTTCCACAGACAGCAGTGGACAAAATCATGTACAAACCATGTGGAGGTGATTCATTATTTGGTGAAAATGTTGGCCAATACGATAACTGATAACATTGCTGTTATGGCAGCATCGCACTCGACAGGTCGCACTGGTGCTGTTTCCATTGAATAGACTGACCTTTTCTGACCAAGCTTGATCTAGTTGTTTCCCAAAGCATTTGACAATAAATTAGTATAAAACGGCATGGCTGATGGCTGTTTTCTCTAACGTTATTATAATCCAAAAAGGTTGAGGCTTCACAGGCGAACGCTTCATTGTTTTTACAATTTTAATTTGAAAGCAAAGAAAGGAAATGCTACGTGAGAAATGATAGAATTGACAGACCAGTGTCATTTCTATCTACTCAAACCATTTCCCGTTTCGGCCTTCAAATTAAAAGCGTGAAACCAAGCTAACTTGGAACGTTGCATTTGACAAACAAATTGGTAACGTTAGTTAAGCAATGACAGCTTGTCATTTAATACAGCACGGTTAAAATTAACTCCACTTACCCTTGAAGGTCTGCCATGCTGCTATCCTCCTGGCTGTACAGTGTAGTCCTGCTTTGGGGCACGCGGAGCGGGTTTTCTAAACTAACGTTAACGCTAGCTAGCAACCTAACTAGCCGGTGCTGTCCACAACAGTCAGGTAAGGTGCTCCCTACTATTGTTCAAAAGTGACTTTCCTGACACTGTACAAACATCTGACTGCACTGAAATTAAGCAAAGGTTGACGTTATTGACTATTCTAGAATAAAAACGAAAAGAACGTTGTTTCACTTTTTTCTGATGCGGTCGGCTTTGTGGGCGTCGCCATTAGGGGCTTGCTCGGGCTCGCTTCGTTCTTCCTCGATTGGAAGGGTCGCAAGGTACCATGGGATATCCTAACTAAACAAAGGTACCATCATGTTCCTCAAAAATGATCCATAACCAGGTACCTAGAAAGGTTGCAAATTCAGTGAACTTATGTATCAAACTGGTTTCAGACATACAGCCTAATTACAACTTCTTACCTAGAAATGCCACCTATATTGCTCATTCACTTGAGAATCAGACAGGCCCATTGTGTTTGCCCAACTTCGCATCACGAAGACATCACTATTGCTCTTACAACATCACTGATGTCACATTGCTTATGACATCATCAGCGATGTCACAATACCTATGACATCATCAGTGGGACAAAAATTGAAACAGACAGACAAACATTGCCCACTTGCTCCCTTTTATAGATAGATAGAAATCATCTGCCATAGTTTATCTATCTATCTATCTATCTATCTATCTATCTATCTATCTATCTATCTATCTATCTATCTATCTATCTATCTATCTATCTATCTCTTTTTGCCAGCCTATCCATAGCTTCATTTTGGCTGTACACTGACATGTTCAAATTATATAATGCGAAAATTATTTTCACAGCAGAACACTTGGCTGACAGCACCTTCCCAACTTATGTTAATGAGCATCTTCCATGCTGAATGGCGGCCAGCAGCCTGGCAGTGCGAGGGAGTGAGAATCTGTGCTGTCAATTATCCAATGTGAAAGTGGCCTGGTAGGGACAGCTTGTAGCCTCGCCGCTCATCTACCAGATATAGTCAGTGTAATGTGCACTGTCTTTCCATCAGCGGCTTGAAGAAGAAGTGCTCGTCTAATACAGATCACATCCGAGTGTGCGCCCACGAACACAAGCCAGAGCTGTGCATGGTTGTTTCAAAGCAAAATTGTTTGATTTTGTTTGATTTAAAGGGCAGATAAGGACACTTTTTTATACTGCCTCATAGCACAAAATTAACTATATCTGTGGGCGGGTTGATATGGTTATTATTAATCAATACCAATCAGCGATTACTTGGTCAGGTGTTGCTGAGATTTCTGGCTTTCACATAGGACGATCCCAACAATGTGGCTTTTTCAACTGTTTATGACCGTCACAATGCATTTCAGCTACGCCTTGTTCTCAAACCAAAAAAGCAAATAACATTATTGTATATCTTCACACTAGATGTTTCTGTTGGATCTATTAGCTATAGCTTACTCCTACTTACTAAAATGTGAACCTGTGAGGTGTGTGTAGTGTATGTCAGACACCTGTTGATGTTGTTGCAATTGCACTGATAGCAGTCAACAGAAGCCATATATTTCTTATGCCCCTTTAATTAGTGATTGTAACCATTTGCTGACATTTTGGTTCATTTTGCAGATGTGAGAATAGTAGGGACTTAATTGCCTCCTGCTCTACTGTCTCGATACATTTGCATGAGCATAATACGACTGAGACAAGGCATTTCATTAGGATTGAGAATACGCTCATGGTAGCCCCTATCAACTTCCCGCAGACTAGCTGACGCTCTTCGTCCCGTATGTGAAACTCTCTGGAGGGCCTCTGCTTGGGTTCAGCCCTTGCCAATCACCGCCGCGTTGTGCAATTCAATCCAATTGTTTCCCAGGCATTCAAATAATTGGAGAGTCCAAGTTTCCAGCGTATCACACAGGATCACAGGATCCTCGTGCGCTGCGTGGGCAAAACATGGAGGCAAGAGATTTCGAGAGCGATGTTGGTCTTATGTGCTCACATTTTCCTTACAGATTTAGATGTGCGCTCCACATAATGTCTGATTAAAGGTAGAAAACAGCCCCTAAAAACCATGAAGTAACTTTCACGCGTGACACGCCTCCGAGGTGATTAAGGAAGACAGTAATAGCGCGGGGTGCAGTTGGGCGCAGTGAGCAGCAGGGTGAACTCATTTTGAAGAGGCCCACTTTCGTTCCCGGAGAAGAACTGCTCGGATGAAGACAGAAAATGCAAATTTCCGAGCGGCTCTTGTAAGAAAGTGACCCTCGCTAGAACTCCGGGGGAGGCTCTCTTGTCGGAGGTTCCCCCTTGAGATGTGGTATTTTTTCCCAAGTGATTTATTAAATGGGACTGGCTGTGTAGCAGTAGGGGAGGTGGGGGTTGGGAGGCCCGGTACCGTCTTCCCTCGGGATGCCTCGGCATACAGCTATGTGACAAATTAACATAAAAAAGTGCCTCTTGTGCCCTCCCCCAGCAGCAAAGGGGAAACTTCCTTATGGCTGATTTATGTTATCTCAGATAGCTCGCAGCCACATAAAATTGAGGCGTTTAATTAAACCCCAACCTAAATGACCCTACTGTATATTTGCCCTAAATGTGACCCACAATAATGCTCAACGATCGGTGTGACCGCCCCATGTGACATTTCCCTGGCTTCGGGTGTTTTACGGTCATTAAGGTAAAAGAAACATAAAGCGGCGGTTTCTCCTGATGCGTTTAATTCCAGAAGCCATTTTCTTTTCATTGGCAGCCAATAAAAACGTTATTTGTTCACAATGGTCATGGCTTTCATTTCATTACAAAACGAACTAAACTGCCCACCCTACAATAGTATGCCTAATCACAGACAAAGGTCTGGACACACTTGATTGAATGTGTTGTGTTTTTACCGCGGCGCTGGACCAGCGGGCCCGCCGGGGTCATGAGATGGAAGTCAGGACAGTCAGTCAGTCAGTCAGTCAGTCAGTCAGGCAGTTACTCATGATGTTTAGTGAGTTTAGTGGGAAAATTGCCATAACTCGGGATAGGAAGGTGGTAGACAGTCAGGATTTGAGGGGTGGGTAGGAATAGTGGCTAGGAGGATTGGGGGGGGGGGGGGGGGGTTTGAGGGCCATAGGGATACGAAGGTGCTAGAGAGTCGGGATTTGAGGGGTGGGTGAACTTAGTGGCTTGATTTGTTTAAAACCTTCTTGGTCACTGCATAATTCCATTTGTGTTACAGTATTTCATATAATTCTGATGTATTTTTTTTTATTGTTATAAAACATGGAAAATAATCAAAAATCATGAACAATGTGGTGTCCAAACTTTTCATTGCTAGTGTATTTGTAACGTAAGGAAGTGTGCATTTCCACTGAGATATTCTTGAAGTGTAAACTTGAAGTGTAACTTTAAATCTATCCCTGCCACCGTTTAAAAGAAGTTGCCAGCCACCGCCAGCACTTTTGATCATTTTCACTCATCTTTCAAGACCCACAGAATATATTGCTCAATGGATATGTAAACAGTCAGTTAATATATCAAAAGAAAGAACAGAGCCTCTATTTCCTACAGTATGTACAGAGCCCCTCTGCGGTCACACATTTCCATGGTCACACATTTCAGTGTAACACCGGTGCGTCAGGAAGTTTCAGGCCGCCCTCAGGAGACGAGCAGTGCTTGTCGAGCTTGTCGAGCTGGACAAGCAGTAAGCACCAGTTCACCCGTGTCCAGAGCAGCTAGCCATTGAGATAGTACGACAAGTACTTCCTGGAACTATCCTTGAAGGTCCACTATAGGTTGATGCTAGAATGGAGCCTATGGAATGGAGCTACGTGAGTCACGTGACGGTCAAGCATTTTGAACTTCTGTTGGTGCCACTCTCTCTTCAATCGCTCTACCCGTGTCTGGAGCAGTGTTGGGGGTAACTCATTACAAAAGTAACATATTACATGTAATATATTACTTTTAGCAGTAACTCAGTAATATAACTTATAACTTATAGGATTTCAGTAATATTATACCAGTTACTTTGTCAAGTAACTCAAGTTACAAATTGAGTTACATTTTATTAAATCAAAGCACATATTTAAAAAAGACACAATCATTTCCTAATCGTGTGTTTTTATGCAAATAACCACTATAGATGACAATAACAAAGGAAAAGAATAACCTTTAGAATCTTGGATTGTTTACACTGACTTCAAGGCGGTTGACATTATTTTTCGGGATGGTTCCGGGCCGGCGATGTCATTCTGCTGCTGCTGTTGTTTTGCTAAAAGTAAGTAAGTTACTGAAATCCTATAAATAATAAGTTATATTACTGAGTTACTGCTAAAAGTAATATATTACATGTAATATGTTACTTTTGTAATGAGTTACCCCCAACACTGGTACTCTACTCTACTCTACTGGTTACTCTACACAGAAAGTTATATTGGAAAGTAACTTATTACTTTCAAATTAAAGTAACTAGTAATATGTAGTATATTACATTTTGAAAGTAACTTGCCCAACACTGGTCTGGAGCTCCTCCACCGGTTGAAATTGGATTTTGATTGGAATCGGTTGCCGTCATCGAGTCCGCTTTCTCAGCACCATAGCTGCCATTTGATCAGCGAGCTTTTCCTAGTGTCCCTATCCAAAGGCACACGTGGCTTTCCCTCGATCTGCTTCCTGGTTTTGGCGGTGCTTCATCGTCTCTTGTTTTTAACCATGGAAGTGCTGGATTCATTCACAAGGTACACAACAGAGCCATCGTATAACGGAGAAAACACGGATTGACGCAAAAAGTCGTCATTGGCAGGGAAGCGTTGTCTCGTGAATGACGGAAAAAGTCATCAATGGTGGGGAAAGAGTTAACAGTGTGTGAGTGGAGACGTGAGCTTCCCTCCAGACAGACGGCAATAAGAAGCCTCTCCACAAAGAATTTAGATTGGCTTGCTATCTGTTTAATCTCACCTCTCATGAATACATATTAAAGTCCCCCTAAAGTCACGTTTTAAAGTGTATATCAAATACTCTACTTAGAATAATAATTTGTGGCTGCATATTGTTTTCCCCACAAAGAAAAGTTAAATTATCTTGTTAAAATAATTACAATTTCTCCCTCATTAAAATTCAAGAATCTATGAATATGCAGATATATTTCATCTCAAAAGTTTTCGTGCTGGACACAAGATGTTTCCTACTTCACTGTAAAGTCCATTCTCAGTGTATGCACTGGAGAATTCAGGTTTCCACATCACACTTGTGTAAGTTGAATATAGAATTGGCTCACCGCTTCAAACTAGATTTTCAATGAGCTCAGAGAAACTTTCCACTTTCAGCAGATGATTGTAACAGTCTTCTAGTGTCTCTCTACACAGACATCATTCTCCACAGTGAAGCTCAACCATCCAACTGAAGGAACAAGAAGAAAAAAATATTTTTGATTTTAGGGGGTATTCCCCCCTGTTTTCTACCAATTGTACTCCGCTAATTCCCCCTGCAGGCTGTCTCGGTCATTGTTCCACCCCCTCTGTCGATCTGGGGGAGAGTTGTAGACAAGCACAAGCACCCTCCGATACATGTGCAGTCACCAGCTGCTTATTTTCACGTGACAGTGAGGAGGTTCACCGACAGGACATAGCGTGTGGGAGGATCACGCTATTGCCCCCGGGTAACATCCTCCCGACCAGGCACCCCGACCAACCAGAGGAGGCACTAGTGCAGCGACTGGACACATACCGCACCAGCTTCCCACTCGCAGACCAACCAATTCAATTGTGCCTTTTTACCAAACTTTTCCTACCTTTCCTACTTTTCCTTCCTCTTATCTCCCTCAACGAGTGTCGCCTTGGATACGCTTGAGGCCACCACACTGCACAAGTAAGTGGACTCTGGCACTATATTTATCAATTGTGCCTTTATAGACACCTGACCAAGCCGGAGGTAACACATGGGCTTGAACCTGCGACCCTTGTGTTGGTAGGCAGGGAATAGAGAGCCCCAGGGATGACGTATTTTTGTCGTCGGAACGCGGAAGTCCCGCGATGCTTCAAATAAGGTCTGTGGGCAACGCAAGCTTAATCAAACACGAACCAGTGTTCAGCGGGATAATCTTCACACATGAGGACCAGTTTCATGAAAAATCCCATAGGCGAAAACAGTGAAGAACCCGGAAGTGTTAGCATCGATGTTTTCCGTACTCATTCCTGGGGCTCTCTATACCACTGCACTACCCGTCTGATCACAGCTTGAACATAGCCAGATAACTAAGAAAACAAACTGACATCAAACTACTCCAATTATCACCTTAGTGCTCAATGAGGCAGATCATGGCTTCATTTCAGTAATGCTGGCACATTTCTCACATTTGTCGTTGCACCCCTGTAAGTGTGTTACGCATTAGGAGGATTGCACTGTCTGTCGTTGCACCCCTGTAAGTGTGTTATGCATTAGGAGCATTTTCATTAAGTCATTCCACAATTATTGTGTACGAGAGGTTTTGGTCTTTTAGAAGGTCATGTGTCCCCATGAGTGCAAATAAGTGTTAATGGCAAAGTTAAAGTTGAGTTGACAATATGACAGCGCTGTTTCTGTATTATTATTTCACCGTTGTCTGCTTCTATTAGATGCGCCGTCTCCCCTCATGCACCCAAAGCATAAAAGGTTGTTTTAATGTCCCAGCTCTGTGGCCGTGGCCGGAGCTTTATGGAGGGTATCTTACGCTCAGGGTTCTCCCTCTCTGGCCTGATATCAAACTGAATTGTCAACTCGTCGCACTCCATTTCCATCTTCTAGTCTGACATTGCCTTCACTCTAACCAATTTCCACAAGGGGAA
Organism: Poromitra crassiceps; assembly: GCF_964638095.1. Taxonomy (NCBI): domain Eukaryota; kingdom Metazoa; phylum Chordata; class Actinopteri; order Beryciformes; family Melamphaidae; genus Poromitra; species Poromitra crassiceps. The sequence continues at coordinate 30,316,725 of NC_139643.1, read as the reverse complement.
TTCCCCAGGGGAATTCCATTTTCCCTAACCAATCACGAGAGTATAATCCAGTTGGGAGAACGAGAGAGAGCAAAAAAAATCTCCCCTTTGAATAAATACCTTCAAAGCAGAGTGCCTGAGAGTGATTTCAAAGTAATTGGTACTTTTAATGGATTTAAAACAGCCTCGATAGCAGCATCTCTCAGAGCGGCCGTCGTTATTACAACGTGAAACAGAGTGACAATGGCATTTCAATCATGAGAGACTAGTAAAAAGGTTCAAATAAACGTGAATGATACAATAAACAAATTAGGTTTGGCGTATGACTCCATGATATGATGACACTCCTCCTGTGAGAGGAGGGCGTCAGTGATCTATAGAATAGATAATCCCCCCCATGGCGTTGGTGGTGACAGGGGAGGAGGTGGGGCGAAACAACTGCTTCAATGGCGATCACAGCAACTGTGTGGGGACAACACAAGAGAGAGTAACAACAAGGACTTCTAATACACTCAACCACTTAGGTGATTGGCTCAGCGGAAAAGCGAGGGAAAGGAATGGCTTGAGCTGATTGGCTATTGCCGTAGAGGGAAAGCGTGGCTGACTGTGAATGGACGGGAGAAGTATGAATGAAAGGGGGCGTGAATAACAATGTATGAGATGGTGCAGATCGTTGGCTGCAGAGGTAGCCTTCATGATTGAAATTAGTCTTACAGGCAATGTACACCAGATGCGTTACGGATCCGGTAAAACTGTCGGATCGACTCGCCCATGTTAATTGATGGGCGATACATGCGGTACGGAAAAATTAGGCACCTGCTATTTTTGTCGGATCCCGCATGCGTCTGATAGATTACATGAGTGTGGGTCTGTTCAGAGCCGTACCGCATCTGTTCCGGAGGCGGTGTACATGGCCTCTAAGACTTCACTAGCCCTACCTGTTGCGCTGTTTATTGACACTGATTGGCTAATCGTTAGTCCCCCTCGGCGCTCATTGCACCAGTCATTTTTTTAACCAATGAAATCGCTGTTGCATGTCAAGATGCGAGACCAGAAGCAGCCAAAACTCAACTGGGTGACGTGGGCGGAGTCAAAGGGCTGGACCCAGGCAACTTCCTCTCTGGACCTCGGAATGAAAAGCATCAAATCGTGATCGGATATCAAACAGACTCGGGCATCCGCTTATCGCCGCCCGCTGCAAAGAGCGTCCGCACGGCTTCAGGCTTCCTTTATTGCGGAACTGTGTTGTTATTGTCACCTGTGATTAAACAATAAAGGACACAGCCACACCCCGGGTCACCTGTGATTAAACAAGAAAGGACACAGCCACACCCCGGGTCACCTGTGATTAAACAAGAAAGGACACAGCCACACTCCGGGTCACCTTTGATTAAACAAGAAAGGACACAGCCACACCCCGGGTCACCTTTGATTAAACAAGAAAGGACACAGCCACACTCCGGGTCACCTTTGATTAAACAAGAAAGGACACAGCCACACTCCGGGTCACCTTTGATTAAACAAGAAAGGACACAGCCACACTCCGGGTCACCTGTGATTAAACAATAAAGGACACAGCCACACCCCGGGTCACCTGTGATTAAACAAGAAAGGACACAGCCACACTCCGGGTCACCTTTGATTAAACAAGAAAGGACACAGCCACACCCCGGGTCACCTGTGATTAAACAAGAAAGGACACAGCCACACCCCGGGTCACCTGTGATTAAACAAGAAAGGACACAGCCACACCCTGGGCGCCAGACCACTGCACTGTTGAGCAAAACTGTCTTGAACGTTTCAGAGCTACAGTAGGTGGCTTGTACAATCCCTTTTCTGCTCTAATGAATACATCAAAAATAGATCATAACTTCATTATCTGCGATGGCTTGTGTCAGGTGTAATTGATCCAGTGAAGCTGAAAGCTCACTCAACTGGCCCACTGTGATTTAGAAGCTACCTCTGACCTATATTAAAAACAACAACCCGTTTTTATATCATCTGTATCGACGGGGACAGGGACAACCTTCAATCTAGAATTTCAGTTCAGAGGCAACTTCAAAGTGAAACGGTCCGCAGCATGGAAGCAGAATAAAGCCGGAAGAATAAAGCACGGCGGTATTTACACGAGTAGAGAGATGTATCCACAGCAACAGCGGAGCAGCACATACAATATTTAAAAGGTTGGAGCCTATGATGAGTCCTCTCTACACAAACGTGTTTGATCTGTGACTATTGTTTCAAGGGAATCAAGGTAAATAATCTGCCAGGAGCAGCGCTTTTTGAAGCTTGGGGAAAACGTCACCTGCCAAAACCCATCATCACGAGCTCTCTCGCTCGGCGTTATTAAACCAATAAAAGTGTATTTAGCGCCGCGACTTCATTACAGAATGTCAATCCTCGGCAGCCAAGTCCATGGAAAAATCTTTGTCATTTGGTTCCCAGACACGACACGTTGTGGTTTGACATACTGCTTTGAAGCGCCGCATCAAAGGGAAAAGACCTCCACGCCGCTCTCACCATCAAAATACAGTCCCCAAAACAATATCTCTCTATTTCTTTACCAGAATAGCATTTTATTGCAAACCATAAAGACTACAAACTCATCCGTTTCATATTTGGAATCAAAAGCAGTTTAATCGTCCAGTACATTTGCTTGTGCTTTGACTCACACTTAACCTAAATACATACAGCACATGAAAATAAACACATAGTCAAAAACATGTTTTGCACAACATACACAATTTATAGAATATACTGTACACAGTTGGAAAATACACTTCTTGAGTTTAAATGCTTTACATACATATTGAAAAAAGTGGATGTTACAGCCCGTTCACACCATACGCCGAAGCAACGCTCAACCTAAGCTCAACCTACGCCGAACCCACAAGTTTAATTTTGGTGTCCTTGTTAACAGGCGAAGCCGTTCACACCTGCCACGCATGTGCCTTGCTCAAGGCACGCTCAAGGCACGCTCAAGCGATCGTTAAGGATTCAGTCCTATTTTCCAAGCGTGAAGCTGCCAGGCATGAAGTCAATGGAGGTTGTGGGCGGGTTCTAGGCTCGTCCAGCGAGGTGCTGAGGAAAAGAGAAGGCTTCTTGTGTGAGCGGTTAAGCGTCAGCTCAGCTTGAGCCTGCCTCAAGCTTCAGTTCTGCTTGTGTTAAGTGCCAGGTGTGAACAAAGGATTAAGGTTTTTTCAGTATCTTTCCTACAGTATTTATGATTGCGATTTCTCCTTCAATATAAAGCATTTTGATTTTGATTATTGGAAGGTTTTCTTCCGTTGTTAGAAATCCGGGTGCACTTAACGCTGCTGCTCTCTAACCTTGTATTGCACTTTTGTTGTATGTAAGATATTGTATCTCTGAGATTTTTCATTTTTGTGTCCTGATGTCTTTTTCAGGAGCCTCCCAGAACGTTTCCAGTATCATTCCCGTTGCTTAGAGTAAGTTTTGAATAAAATACTAATCACAAAAAACATGTTGATATAGTGAATAAGCAGTGCAATGGAGCATAAAGGATATCCATTGGCCAATATTTTGGTGTTAAACATCATTATACTTCGTATTATTGTCATTAATTACATAACCAATATCATAACATCATACTTCTGTTCACTTAAAGTAGTAAGTCCCATAATGATGGCTGTTTCAGAATTTACCTTTCTACTTGAAACGCTGACCTGTGGTCACATGAGGGCTTCTGCAAAATGGCTTCCAAAGACAAAAGGGGGCGGGGCTTCTTAACTGATCAAGCTGCTTTGATGTCAGTAAGATTAAGAGCCGCCTGCTTAATTATAGAGCAAAAGGCCTGAGATCTTCAACCTGATTAAGAGGAATACAAGTAGAGCACAGATCACACCATCAAAAAGCCAGCACTTGCTTCATGGTTGATAGGGAGAGAAAAATAAATCCATGGCACGTGATAGAGTCTTGCGTTGCATCTGACTGTTTTGTTGACATTGTTATTTTTCATCTCACGATCTCATGATAGACATGGACCATTTCTCAGTGTTTGCTCACATACAATGGAAAAGAGCAGAGGTTGAATCTCATACAGTCTTTCGTTGTGCTTGCTTTGGGGAGTGGAATAATAGGTAACACTGTACATTACTGTAACTGTTCATTCACTAATGTTAACAAATGCATTTACTAACATGAACTAAGCATGAATAACAACATGGACAAGGATTAGTTCATGTTAAATGCACAACTGCATTAATTAGAGTTAGGCTATAGCCTACATGTCTGTTAATGTTTTTTTTCTTTTAGATAATTTTGTTGGGCATTTTGCCCTTATTGATGGGATGGTGGGCAGGCAGGTAGGGGGCGGATGGGGGGGGAGGGGGGGGGGGACATGCTGTCAAGGACCACGGGTCAGATTCGAACCCGGGTCGGCCGCGGGAAGGACGAAGCCTTTGTGGTACGCGTTCTACCAGGTGAGCCACTGGGACTCCCCATGTCTGTTAATGTTAACTAATGTCTTTACTGACATGAATTAAGCATTATGACATTCATTTGAGTTCCTAGTACATGCACAATAAACAACTGCATTGTTATGTTGTTTGTTAATGCCAATCTCTCTCTCTAAAGTAAAGATGGAACCACAACACAAATTAACAGTTCAATGTTAGTTAACATTAGTTAATGAACGCTTGTAAAGTGTTACCAAATAATAATGAAAATAAACGTTTCGTCATTGTGAGACCCCTGGTGGCCCTAGTTTGGGAAGCACTGATCTGTAGGACTGGTCTAACCAGTGACAGATCCTTTGTAGGTATTCTTAATCAAATAAGTGGCTCCTGCTTTATTAAGTTGGACAAGCTCACTTCAGACAAGCCTGTCATTTTAAGCCACTTCAGAGGGGGAATCAGAGCGCGGAGGTGATGATAGTTGACTTAGGCTGCCTATTGTCTGGGGCTCGGCCCGCGACTCCAGAGAGAATCACTCCCTCTAATGGAAAACCATTGTCTGGGATGTCTGGCGGGATGCGCGGCCCGGCTTCTCCGGGCTTATGCACGAGAGCGAGTGTGGCTCTCTACCCCCGCGGAAAGCCCTTTTGGAGTTGTAATATCCTCTGAAGTCAATTCTGATTAGGCGGTACATCCGGAGCGGGGCCTATTCCTGTTGCTGTGTAGGCTATTCCAGCTTCGTGGCAAATCACATGTGGGGGGGGGGTTATGGGTGGGATAGCGAAAACCCAAAAGAAAATATATCTCTTTTCTATAGCGCGCTGTCCCACATTTTACTTCTCGAAACGGTGTGGGAGTCGGCCTCGGCGTCGCTCTCGACAAACAAGAAGGCACTTTGTGAATTATTTATTCATTCGATTCATTGGATATAGGTTAATTAACAAAACAATATGCAATTACAACATTGACTTTGCTAGAAATATAATGTCATGCCCTTGGCATATTGCATTATTAATTCACTCCTCTCGGCTGGCAGACGACAGTTATTGTCTAATGTAAAGGCGGGAGACACGTCCCGCCCTCTTCTAACAAGCTGAATGAACACAGACTCAGGGCAGGTTCACAGCCGGTGCAGCGTACTCCTTGATGTATGGAAAACGTATACAGCGGAAGGAGTCCCAGAGGACGAGGAACTCCATTTGCCTGGTGGTTTTCCTCCCTCTCTCTCTCTCTCTCTCTCTCTCTCTCTCTCTCTCTCTCTCCCTCTCTCTGGAGACCGAAGATGTGCGATACACACATTATCGTTTTTACCCCACCCCCCCCCTTTTTGTGTGTGTGTGTGTTTTTTACCCCGACCTCAACAGGTCACTCTCCGTCTCGCTCCCCGCAGGATTCACCTCAGTTCAGCCTGTGGAAATTGAATGTCCACCGTTCGGCCCGTGGAGAGAAAGAGATCCATTGTCAGGTTGAGGTTTGCCCAAAAAAGAAGCAAAAAACAAAAAGACAAAAAACAACATAATCTCTCTACAGGATCCGTCTTTTAGCACATTCTCGGGAGCTGCTCTTCAAGGTTGGAGTGTTTTCTGGCAAAGGCAATCAATCAGGCATTAAGTTTCTGTGCTTAATACAAGCGCAGGGGTGTCAGTTTCAAATGACTGCAGCGGGAGGAACCCCGCCGTGGTTCAGATGGCACTGAGTGCTCTTGTGCGCTAATTGCAGAGGCACAAAGGGTGGCAGAGACTCCGCCAGGCATGGGGCGGTGGGGAGGGGGGGTAGAGACTCCGTCAGGCATGGGGCGGTGGGGAGGGGGGGTAGAGACTCCGCCAGGCATGGGGCGGTGGGGAGGGGGGGTAGAGACTCCGTCAGGCATGGGGCAGGGGAAGGGTAGAGACTCCGTCAGGCATGGGGGGGGCAGAGACTCCGTCAGGCATGTGGGGGGGGGGGGGGGGGGGGGGGGGGGGGGGCGAGGGGTTTGTAGCTGTGAGGGCTGGAGCAGCAGGAAAGCTAACGGGCTGTGCTTCCAAACTGGAGACCATCCTGGAGGATTTCCTGAGCCCCGGAAAAAGAAAAATATATATTTTCAACACTAAACACCCGTCAAGACAGAGAACATAAACTCGCCTCAGAATCATATACAATTTGGACATGCCATGATAACGCTGTGTCCTCTGTGGAAGTTTTCAGATTCTACTGCCCAAGGGTGTTTCATATCAAGAAATGGATTAAACACAATATTTTGTATTTTAGCAGTTTTAGCAGAGAGTTATATATCTGTTTACACTTACTGCATGGGCTGATAGTGGAGAGTAAAATATAGCAAAATAGTCATTGTTACAGATGTTACTCATTTAGTTTAGCAGCTGGGGATTTTGTTAATCAAGGGTTTTTTGTTAAAGGGATAGTTCACTTACTTTTTAAAGTCTAGCCCTATTTGCTTCTCTTCTTACCAATGATGAGTTCTTTCTCAGCACAATCCATCCAGTTCCTCATAGCAGGTTTGGACAGTTGGGGAAAAAACAATGCAAGGTCAATGGGGTCACACTCCTGTATGTACAGTACAAGCTCACTGAAATGTACTTTGTGTGCACTGTGTGTGTGTGTGTGTGTGTGTGTGTGTGTGTGTGTGTGTGTGTGTGTGTGTGTGTGTGTGTGTGTGTGTGCACTGTGGATGACATTTTAGCAAGCCTCAGTCAACTTGTACATACAGGAGCGTGACCCCATTGACCTTGCATTAACCCCCCCCCCCCCAACTTTCCAGAGCTACTATGAGGAACATGATGGATTGTGCTAAGAAAGAACTCTACCAAACAACATCATCATTGGTAAGAAGCAAATAGGGCTAGACTTTAAAAATGTGAACTATCCCTTTAAGAAAAAATAAAACATCGTAACAAAAGCCCCCACTTATACCCCTGCAGCAGCACTGCAAAACTAAATGAGTAACATCTGTATCCATTCTCTCATCATGCTAGTGACGGAACGATCATAATAGTGAATTAAAATGATTTGTTGATCTATATGACATTTCAGTACGTTATAGTGGTTACATACAAGACTATCTGAAATATTATTCCAAAGAACGTACCTTAAGCACTTGTGAGATAATCAGATGGATGATTGTCTGGTAGAAGCTTGGACGCCAACCTAAAAATGGAATAAAAGCAACAGTATGACCATACAAATCCGGCACATAAAGCGCCATTGGCACTGAGAATATACATGTAACATCCAGACAATGCCAAAGATATTTTATGGTTCAAGTATCTCAACACAGGACATATTGTTTATCAAAGTCTTAGGGATAAAGTTATTTCAGTATACAATTCGCTGAAATATTACTGCTATTTATCATACTTTTTTCTTTTTCTTTTTTTTACAGTTGTGTTTTTTTTTCTTTTTTAACATATTTACTATTTACATGTTTTAGTTTTAGAGAGGGTTTATGTCCAACTACGTTAGGGGTGAGGTTAAACTGGGTCAGGTTGTTTACCTTGTGGGATGGAGGGAGGTCTTTTTAAACAGCTACTGCCATCCTCTCTCTGCAGGAGGTCAGCTGGGGCTCATTTAGACTCTCTTTAACGGACGGGGCAAAGCCAGGCTCTTTAAACGACTGGGAGAGGGTCACATGACCGGGGAGAGGGTCACATGACCAGAGGAGAACAGAAAGAGCAAAACAACAGGAGAAAGAAATGCCCCATACTGTACTGAACATAGTCCTAGATGCTCCAACAGGCTGTTTCTCAAGCCAGTCATCAGAATTAAATGTCGGCATTGTACGTTTGTGCAATCCACCGATACGTACAATCTCAATGTGAATTTGAAACAAAACGGTGGTTTATTTGAAAACCTTGCTTCCTTTCCAACGTTAAACGTAAATAAAACAACTTTGGTTTGGGTTAGGCTTAAAGAAGGAAAACGTTAAATGTGACTTACAGTTGAAATGTAGACTTCAGAAACTCTGGGGATCGAACACGGCTCTCCGGTGTGAAAGGAAAGTCTCCGGTGTGAAAGGAAAGTCTTTAAACGTGATGTGCAATGTATTTTTGGGTCAGAAATGTTGATATTCTACATATCCATGGATTGCAGAAACGTACAACGCCGACATTTTATTCTGGTGACCAGGCTGCTTTTCCTGCTTTTGACAGCTTCCGTATCAGTGGATATAGAGTTTCAAGAATGAGGATTTGGTTATGGCTAAATCCTGCAAAAATGTATCACATGGTGTTCAAATGCAAATAGTAAAGCATTCTTATCAGATTACAAAGATCATATATTGACAACAGCAATTTTGTTTACACTGTTTGCAAGTATTTTTCCTAATGCCATGCTGTTACCACTTTTGGCATTTGGATTTTATTCTGGAACATACTGTATGATGTTTTATGTTATTTTGCATGACTCAGTTAATATGATATCCACTGTGTTTTAATTCATCGTAGGCTGTAACCTGGGGGCTAAATATTCCCAGCTGATTATCAAGCTTTATCATATAGATTTGTTAGTTTAGATTATAGTTTCTTTTATTGAGGACATAATTATTCTCTCGAACACAAGATGTTTCTTTCAAAATGTTTATTCAGCATCAACCAAGAAGAAAATATTAAAGGGCTTACATAAGCTCAAAATGAATATAGTTGAACAAATGGGAAAGCTCACCAATTCTCCAGTATTGGATTTAGTATCTGAAAATTGATTATTAGGCCTACAAAGTCAGAAAAGTATTTGTTTAAATTCAAAAAATGACATTGAAATTACTTGTTTAGAGCCTCTAAAAAAACACAAAAAACCCAAAAGCACCTGGACGGTTTTGCAGCTAGGGTTATTCGCTTTACAGAAAATATGAGCAGCTATTTAAGATGTATTAAAGGGGATGTATTAGGGGGAATGATCATGAACACAACTACATACAGTAGGCTTTAAAACCCAGTTTAGACCAAAGATTCAGGACGAGACGAGTTGAAACGTGCAACTACTTGCAACCAGTGCCTGCGACTTGACAAGCGAAATTGTTGGCGATGCCATCAGCTGGCTGGAGTCGAGATGAGACGGGCCCGTTTACACCGCTGCAACCTTTCCCTCCAATGTTCTGAAACGGTTTCGTCTCGTTGGGAATCATTGGTGTAAACTGGGCTTCAGAAGAAAACAGCTGACAATATCCACAGTTCCACACCATGCTTTTATAAGCCCTTTAACACTAAAGAACTAGTATCTTACAAAAAGGAGAAAACAGCAATACAATATGTATACAGTATGACTTTTCTCTTTTCATTTTGTAAAGGTAATTTACAAGGGACACAATTCACCAATTACCCCCCAGAAAAATATCTAGAGTACTGCACTTTCCTAGAACTAAACTACGACATTTTAAAGTGATCAACCACGCACTTCAAGGTTTAAAGAATAGAGGGTGATAAATTAAGTTGCACTGGCAGCTGTGTAGGGACATTGTATCAACATATTCTAGTGATTCAGTAATTAATCATTACCAAGTAACATAGCTTGATACAATGTGTCTATCTTTACAATCACATAGCTGAGAGTGAAACTTAATGTACTATGGAGTCTTTCTTAATCTCAATGTCCAGTTGATTTTCTCCTAGAGGAAATAGATTGCCTAAATTGCTTTACACATTTTTGCCCAGTGGGAATACGTTTTGTGATCAGGGGGCTGCCAGTTTAAAACGTTTATGGAGTCATCATATTTACTATCGCCGTTTCCTCTGCGTTATTAGGCGGTTTAGTTTCATGTTCAATTCTAAAAAGGTGGGAGCGTCCATAAAAAATCCATTACTTGAGTTGAAACAGCCATGAGGACTCAGGTGCAGGTTGTATAAACAGTTCAATATCTGGAGTATGGCTGATCTCTGTACACTCCCTTGGTTGTCCGTGCTGCCGGTGCCTTGCTGCGGTTATTTGCCCACTCTTCTTGACCTGATCAGGAGGAAAACAAAAGAAGGGAATGATTAAAGAGGAGTGACGTCTGTATAACTAGTAACTCTCCTCATAACAGTCATGTAAGCCTCGTGAATACATTCTGCTCCGTGAAAATGATGCATCGCCACATTGTGGGCCCTTTGCATGTGTGTGACATTGATGTGGCGAATGCAATGACGAAAGTACCGTTTCAAGCCCGGAGAGCAAGCATAGAGTCAGAGCAAGAAGCCTGACTTTCACCTGGAAGGATGCATTGAGTCAGAGCAAGAAGCCTGACTTTCACCTGGAAGGATGCATAGAGTCAGAGCAAGAAGCCTGACTTTCACCTGGAAGGATGCATTGAGTCAGAGCAAGAAGCCTGACTTTCACCTGGAAGGATGCATAGAGTCAGAGCAAGAAGCCTGACTTTCACCGGGAAGGATGCATAGAGTCAGAGCAAGAAGCCTGACTTTCACCTGGAAGGATGCACCTCAGATCATTGAATGAGAGGATCAAATAGCTACTTGAAAAGGACCCGTTTAGCGGCTCCCAGCAAAAAGGTCACAATTACCATTAGCCCAAATCAGCCCCTGCTCACCCGCGGTACTGTCAATGTGAAAGTGCCAGTATCGATGGCACCCTTTGTCTGATCTCCAGCCAGCACAGACTCTTCCCTAAAGCTGAGGCTAACAAAGGGTTTTTCCCCCTCAGTGGCAGGCTCTCTGTTGGCAGCCCATAACCAATACTCCTTAATTAAACCTGTCACCCTTTCACTGACAGTCACTTTAAAGAAACGCTCCAAGGTAACCTTGTGCGTTGACAACAAGGATGCGCATCAACCCTGTTTATCTGAACCGAACTGCAGAGCGCCTTTTTCTCTTTGACCTATGCAGCAATTCTGTGCTGTGCTGTTTTCATTGGACGTGTCGGTGCGTGATACTCCAGTGAGTTGAGCGCTGCTTGGGTCTCCTGCTTGTGTGGTCAGCAAAGTTGGAGAAAGTTTCCTCCGAGAGTCGACACATTTGTTGTGTTAGTTCTGGCTTACTTTCAAGAACACATTCAAAAGCCTTTGTGATAAAAAAAAATAATTATGTGTTCATGCAGCGCTAATGGGATCTAGATCAATCAAAACAAATTGATAAATGTAATGATGCAAAGGATACAGTGACTACATCTTCCTCATTTCCCCATATGACTACTGTAGCGATCTGTACATTTCACATGGAAAAGATTGTGCAGAACAAAATAACAGCAGTCATCTCGTACTTTAAGGCATGGGCAAAAAATGTGCAACACACATTTCTTTAACAGAGAAGTGTGATTTAGCATACCGTACTTTAACACTGCAGTAATTAAAAAAGCAACTGTGATTATATTATCCATTTCCAAGTAATGCATTCTTACTTACAGCAAGTTGCTAATTAAACACATATTATAAAACATTTACATAATAGAACATACACTAATGTAGCCTTGCCTCAGGCATGTAGCCTTGCCTGAAATACTTGAATTAAATCTTTGTGCTTGTAGCTTAGCTCAGCACACACAAATGCACAAACTATTTTAACACTCTATACTAGAAATTGAGTGCGCTTCTTTCTAGCGTCCCTCGCTGGCTCGCCCGCTGAAGTGGCAGTGCTCATTTCTAGCATGCCTTGTTGGTTTGCCTTTGATGTCTCGCCGCTTTGCGTGCTCACAGACACAGCTCGCTCACACAGCCTCGCACGCTGCACGTGCTACCGGACGCAGCTCGGCCGCTCAACTGGCAGGCGTTTCGCCCATGCACAGTTGAGCAATTGCGTGCCGTGTCGCTGCCTTATATTAGTAAGATATACATATATATATATATATATATATATATACAGTAGTGTATGTGTGTGTATATATATATATATCCTAGGCAGCACTCGATTCCTAGGCTCGCCCGCCCTGCAGCTCGCGTACGCAGCATACCTGCATAAGATGAATTTGCTCATATGACATCACTATGACATCATCAGTGGACAAAAATTGGAACAGTGAACAGACAGAGATTGCCCACTTGCCCCTTTTATATATATAAGTAAGATAGATAGATAGATAGATAGATAGATAGATAGATAGATAAATATACAGTAGGCGCCCTGACTGACCAGAGGAGGCAGCGACCAGGACTCATACTCCCCCGGCTTCCCACCCGCAGTCACAGCCAATCTGTAGGAACGTCTGACCAAGCCGGACGTACCGCTGCTGGTAATTGAACCTGGGTCTCCGCGGTGGTAGTGCTTTTACCTCTACAGTACACTATACCCAGACACCCCTACCACTATATCTCTTTTTAAGTTTGCAGCTGCATGGTCAGAATAGATTTTTCTCAGAGGATTAAATGGTGCATAAGAGCATGTACTAAGCAACACTATCAATTGCACGGCGGGAGCCTCTGCATAATTGCAATAATGAGTTAATTGTGTACTAATGTGCCTTTAACACCTTAGAGAAGCTTGTGAGTGAGTGTGTGTTACATACAGTAGTGTACTGTATATCTCATTACCAGAGGGGGATTAACCTACACCTCCACAGCATATTATAGGCCTACTGTTTCAGCCCCACCATTGCTCTGTCTGTTGCACTCTATGTGTTAGGTGACTCTGCAGCAGACGTGACATTGCCCGGCTTCAGATCTTGTAAAAACACTGAGATGTTATTAAACAAGTATACTGTTGTCTCAGTGGTGATAACTTTGTGTTACTTTATGGCAACTGGCATCTCTTTTGAAACGTCGTGTGTTACAGCATCCCAACAGGAGACTGGTCACGAGCACCGAGGCAGATGGGACGAGGTGTTGCACCAACACCCTCTCAGGGTGCGATCACACTCCTCTTTGGTCCAAACCACAGTGCAAAAGTTGATTTTGTTCTATTTTTGTATTTGATTCGTTTCGGTTCAGACTGCCTAATTGCAAGCGGACCAGGGCTTGTAAACAAAAGTCACATGACTCACAAGAAGCTCGTTGATTGGACACAGGTTCGGTGACCTGTCGTCCCGCCAGCTTAGGGATTTTGGTGGCTGGGGGAGTCCAAGCAAACCTGCTTCCACTTCCTGTAACTTTAACTGAGCATGATGCTCTTTGCTGTAACTGACTGTCTCTGGTGTTCATAGCAGTTAAGAACAGGAGGAAATAGCTGTAACTGACCGTCTCCGGTGTCCATAGCAGTTAAGAACAGGAAGAAATAGCTGTAACTGACCATCTCTGGTGTTCATACCAGCTAAGACCACAGGAGGAAATAGCTGAATATGAGCATTAGTCCAGATGGTAAAATGCCCTTTGCCATTTTACCATGTTCGGCTTTCTAAGCATGAGTAACTTCTGGCTATCAGATGTCACCTGATACCTATAAGCCTTGCGTTTTAGGGTAGTTTCCTGTAGTTCTCCTAAAAAAGCCATAGTAAAAAACAGCAACCAACTTTTTAGTAAAGGTAATAATAACACTATATAATGCTATGTGTATCTTTACAACACGGGCTACTTTACAGAACCATGCTGCAGAACTGCATGGCATCATATCACATTATCAGTGGAGGGGACATTTGAAGAGAAAACAGCAACTCACCATAGGAATCATATGATTCCCCACTGTGTCCATACTCATAGTAGTCATCTGAGCTGTGAAAAGAGAGAACAGTTAGTTGCACGTCGGAATCGGTAAACATGAAACAAGAGGAAAATGATATACTTTGCATCGCACAAATTGCAGTTATCAGCAGATATGGAATATAAATTACTCATTTTCAGTAGGCCTATCATAGCCTAATGGAAGAACATCAAAGTCATATTTAGCAACATGCAATCACAGAGTATATACGCTGTACTGTGACATACAGGCGTTTTTCAGCTATACTCTGTTGGACATAAAAGTAGACAGCAACCATCAGACAACCTCCAATCACTCAAAAGTTGGGCTACATTTGCGCTTTCACAAGGCAATTTCCTTTTTCTTGGCAACTTTAATGAAAAATAAAAAGAGGTGGGGGAGAGGGTGGGGGTGCGCATAGCCTAGTGGTTCATTCCCGGCTTATTTCTTTATTTCTTTATCGCCGGTCACCGGTGAGATGCTGACAGAACAATCCTGCGTCAGTATCATTCAGTAACAGTGCTATCATTCAAGAGAGGCAATTCATCATAAAGCTGCCACTGAGCGCACGCCAGCCATCACAGCTGGCTCCTCTCTGCCTGCCTGTTAGGCTGTCAGTGACACCAGCAACTGTCTTCTCTGCGGAGTAGACAGCTGAAGGCACCGTCCCAAAGCCTCAACACACCACATCAACACAACACGCGCTTCTGGGGGCAACCTGGGGTGACAGCGGTGACACACGAGACGAGGTAACGCGCCGCCTTTACTCCCGTTACTGTCGTTTGACTCGCCTTTTGATCCCGTGATCGTCAAGAGCAAAATTCGGGGCTACTATCAGTCAGAGGTGAGACGCTTCAGCTTTAGCAGTGATTTCCAACCAGGAGTACAGTATGCGTACCCCTAGGGGTACTTGAGCAGCTTGCTGGGGGTACATGGAAAGATTGGGAATGCAATTTATTTCCAAAATGATTACAAAAGTATTAACTCGTTTCATAAGCCCATTGCTAATTTGTACGTGCATACCACAAGTTACCCAGGTGTCACTCTGTGAAGAGGTGACGTTCATGCAAGCCAACTAGCTAACAACGTCCAGTTGCTGTCGCTCCAGATTCAGGTTTGGGGAGCACAGTGACAAAGGGGGGAGGGGGGAAACAGCGCAAGCCCAAACACTGGCAGTTCAGTGCAAATATATTTGGTATGGATTTACTTGTATGTCCGCATATTGAACTAAATGTTTACTGTAATATACAGACACACAAGTTTAGTTTAATATGAGTTTTATAGAACAAATTCAGAAGCATCATCAACACGCATGAGTGAGGGGGTACTATAGGCAAGGCAACCGCTCAAGGGGGGAATAAGACAAAAAAAGGTTGGGAACCACTGCCCATTAGTCTCTCACAAGCCAGTCTATCTCTTCCACAATCTTCAGATGCTCCAAAGACAGTCTGTTCTCTCGTCTTCTTTATGTTATTTTATTTTATTTTACATTGCAAGGGAATACGGTAGCCATATATGACGAGTTACCTGTAGCCTACATTTATTTTATTTTAAATGTAACTCTGTCCCTTTTAAATTAAGTTAGCTACTCTTTACTTTTACATGAGTACATTTATACAGCAGTATAGTTTTACCTCTGCTAAAATACAATAGACTACTCCTCAAGTACTTCTACTTGAGTAGAATACTTGGAACTCCTTCTACACAGATGATGCCATTCAGTGGCAACATCATGGCAAGCTGATTGACTGTTGCATTGTTTTGCCAACTAGTGTTGGTAAAGAAAGAAGCGACACTAACATGACCAATTGGGGACAGAGGAGGGAATCCATTTAAAAGCACTAGGCCAGCTTAATGAGACATGCGGCAGCTCCCTAACGAGGTTTGTGCCTTAAGTCAGGCTTAGCATAAATTTTGCACAGCTCATGATTGAACTACAAACAATGCAAAGAGCAAACAAGGATTTTCCCGTGTGCTAATGTAGCCTCCCTTCACGAGGTGAGGCCAGCTGTTGTTGCACAGAGTGCGAGCTTTCCAATCAGCCCTCACGGCAGAGGTGCCACCTTGCATCCACCGGGGGTGTCAAGTCACTGGAGTATCTTTGACACTGCTCATTGGTGGAGAGAGCAAGAGAGAGAGAGGGGGGGGAGAGAGAGAGAGAGAGAGAGAGAGAGAGGGGAGAGAGACACACATACACCCACATGTGACAACTGAGTGCATGTTTTGGCTTGTCATGTTGTGTACCCCTTGACAAGAGCTGACAGGATAATAAATAATTAGATTTCACACTATGGTAAAATGCGAGCGTATATTCCAGGGTGGTCCC
Organism: Poromitra crassiceps; assembly: GCF_964638095.1. Lineage (NCBI taxonomy): Eukaryota > Metazoa > Chordata > Actinopteri > Beryciformes > Melamphaidae > Poromitra > Poromitra crassiceps. The sequence continues at coordinate 30,300,481 of NC_139643.1, read as the reverse complement.
CCTCTAAATACACATCCATTTTTATGAATGTCAGAAAATCAATTTGCCACAATTCACATTGGGCACAGGGGCTTCCAGACATAATGACAAATATTGGATAATCTCGAGCTCTCCTGTACAACGCTCTCTCATATTTAAGAATATGTATGTATGTGTGTGTGTGTGTATGTATGTGTATATATATATATATATATATATATATATATATATATATACTGTATACGCACAACCCACAAATCACACAAATCAGGATGCCTCACAGTACAGGTAACATGGCCGTCCTATTTTCACTGTTGGTCTGGCAAAAACCTGGAGCTCAGATGCCTGTGATTGTTTTTCCTTTTCTGTTCACCATTACTCTTAACGACTGTGAGGACCATGAACTGTGCTCTACTGTATGTTGAAAGCTGCTGGGTAAGACCTGCTCTTACTGTAGCACAAAGCGGAAGAGTGTGCCAAAAGCTGTTAGGCGCTTCTAATTTCTGGGGTGACATTTTATCAATATCCCTACACAACTTCTCCCCGTAGCGACTTTCCCTTCTCAATTACCGAGATGGGCGAGTCCAGAGATGCATCCTGAAGGTCAAAGATTCAGGTGGAATTTGTGCGGTCCAAAGTTCAGTGCAGTCGAAAGCCCCTGCGGCACATTTGAGCACCACTCACCGGTCCATGAAGTGAACTACAGTAATGGCCTAAGCATGGCATAGAATTGAAAACATTTGTTACTGTATGTATAGTATTCATGTACTATATATTCCAAGCAAACTAAACATTCCCTAAATGCTAACGACGGAGCAAGGGAACCTTGACACTCCTATTTCACAATGTCATTTCTGATAATTACATCACTGGCTTCAAAGGATCCAGTCTTATTACATATTGAAAATGTTGTCAGCTCGTTATAGTTTAGAGACATAACTTGAGGAAAATGTCAACTGAAAAGCCTTGACGTTCCCCTTTTAAACATTCCGCGTTTATCACAACTGATCCCAAATCACAGCTTTTGATCCCAAATCACAGCTTTGCCTGGTCAAAAGTGCACATCTGGCAGCACGAACACAAGCATGAGATGAGGTGCCTGGGGTGCTTAAGTCTCAGTGGAGATATTGCCCTGTCATAGGTGTGAAAGTGCTTTGACTTTCTAAATAGGTCAGTTTTTTGATTTGACATTCATTAGCTGAAGGCATCCGCTGCTCTGCGTCTCCCCGCACTTCAGCCGGCCAAGACAGCGAGAGAGGCAATCTGTCTAAAGGCCCTGGCCCCCGGACCTCCAGGAGCCAAGACAAGGCCTAGTAGATCAGCGCATCTCTCACATCTCTCATCAGGAACCTCATTTCCAGGGCCTACTTCTCCACAGCTAAGAACCTGCCTCTTCCAGGCATCTGTCATCTCTGTGAATGGATCATTTTAAGCACTGATGTAGCCGTTCCCGGCCAAACAGATGGCGGTGTTAAATCTGAATGATGTAGTACACGTCCCTAGTGGACTTTGTTTTCTTACATGGCCATTAGTCTTCCACTCCTCTTTGATAAATCTGAAGAAATCAAGTGGGACATTAGGAGCGGCTGCAGAGGTGCGGGGGGGGGGGGGGGGGTTCAGCGTGATGTGGGGGGAGAGGCAGCTTTTCTGGTACAGGCCTACTTCTTCGTGCACACGCGCTCTGGACATTTTTATCCCGGCTGGGTTGACTGATCGTGAAGGACACAAAGGACTAAGAATCCTTAAGTGACAACACTTCTTTGATCACGTTTTTCATTCATTCGTGGAATGAGGACGGACAATAAAACGCTGACGAAAAATGCCCGACATTGAATGGTCTGATTACAGTAGAGAAACTCAGCGGTGATTTCCGGGGATGACAAAAGACGGACTGAAAACGGACGGGGAAAAGAGGGCAGCATTACTTATTTTCTGACTTTTTCTCCAAAAAAGGCCTCCTCACGGTGATTGCTCAACGCGGGCGGCTGATTGCAATGTTGAACCCCCGCTAAGGTGTCACAAAGAAGGACACAATGGCCTGCAGCACAGACTTTACTTTACAAATGAGTCAAATCTTCTTTCTAGTCTCAGTCGGACCATTTATGTTACGTTTTTTGGCCTAAAAATACACGACATCCACCTGTGGAGACTAGTGTCTTTTATTTTAAGTAGAACCTACAGTAGGACCTACCTACACCTAAGTTTTTCCAAGTTTCAACACTTTGGAATACATAATGCATTGGTTGCACTAAACATGAGTGTAAGAGTGTGACTATCAAGAATCTGCGACTCCTATTGACGGAGCATTAAATCTGCAATATGTAACTTTTGTCTTGAGACAGGAAGTGTATTGTTAGTCCCCCGAAGAACTTACATTGCCAAGACTCGAAGGCTAATAGGTTGTTCCATTGCAGAAATCTGCGCTCAGCAGATGGCCTGAAGGAACTACCTTGGCTGTCACTCTGTGCTGTTGTCCCATTGGCGCAACCAATGTTTGTTTGTTTTCAGGCCAAAATGGCAGTAGCGCTGTTGTCGGAAAAGCACCATAGTTTTCGACTCTTGCCTTCAATACTCTTTGGTCCCGCTCCCCTCCCCGGCAGTTGGTTAGGTTCCCGCCCCAACACGTGTCACTCATCTTGCTGAGTTATCTACACTGAAACAGATATCAGTGTTGTTTGATAGAACTTATCTCCTCCTATGCAGGTTTCTGGCACAGACGCTCGTTCGTAGCTCTGTGCTTCATTGCTGTTTAAAACGTGAAGGGGGCGCGCGTGCGTGCGTGTCTGTTGAAACTGGTGGTGTGAGGTGTTTTTGTTCCAAAAGACTATGTGCCAGAAAGTGAGGTTTGGAAAGCCAGCAATCTCAGCAGCTGGCTAAATAATGGTGGGATCATTAGTATTGATCAAAAGCCCTTAATCAGTTCCCTGCAGATATATGATGGTCATTTTGGGCCATGGGGCAGAACAAATCTTACTTACTGCCCCTTTCAATTATTAATAGAATGCCCTATGATAAAACCCACCGCCCAGCTACTTTTCTATTTTTCATGGACAAGATTGAACCCCACCTCCGAATGAGCACCTCTCCACTTTGATCACACATTTTTAAGCCAAGCAGCGTTCTTCTTTTTTCTACTTTTCCTATTAATAGAATGCGACTAGAAGTTTGTGTGACTGTGCGTGTGCGTGTGTGTGTGTGTGTGTGTGTGTGTGTGTGTTTGTGTTTGTTTTGAGATCTTTCCGCCACACCGGCGCAATTTCCGAAAACCCAGCAGTTCTCCTCCTCTGTTCTCCTCCACTTCTGTGTCTCCGGTACGGAGCTTTACAGGTGCTCGTCGGGGGTGCGTCTGCCCTTTTTCAAAACACTGTCACACAGCCATCCTCATAACCGCGGGCCTGCTCGGGAGCTGGCGACGCGAGGCCGGGGGTGCGAGACGTCAGCAGTCTCGCAGGTGTCAAGTATGAAGTAACGCTGTGATGCGCGCGGGCCGACCTCTCCGAGTGTCCGGTCGGCGCCGCGTCGCAGCTGTCATCATCCCTCCTCATTTCCCCGCAGAGAGATCACCTCCTCTCACCGCCATGCTGATCAAATTAAAGAGACTCTCCGTACGAGCAGCGCTCCTTGACCTTCCCTGCCTGATTGGTACCCGAGCGCGCTGCGTTCCGGCTCGCTCGCTCTCCGGAGACGAGGCCCTCCGCTGCATTTCCCTAAGAAGATGATAAATTAGTGCTCTACAGAGTGTTGCATAAACACAGCGCGAGAGGCAGCTGTGATGTGCGAGCCGGCGGACCCACTGCCACGGCTGTCACGCTGAGCTAGCGCTCCTTCTGAGAATAACCCCCTCCCCCCCCCCCCCACCTCTTTGGCTCTCTTCTGTACTGTACTGTAAATGTCTGGAAGTGTCTTTGGGGCATCAAAAAAAAGGGGGCTTGTTTAACTTAAGTCTTATGTATCAATTTTAGCTCTTCCATGGGACGGAATACGTAAGGAGCGATTAGACGTGTGTGTCTCGCCCAAGCCCTAACCTCCGGTTCTGCAAAATTACGCCAATGTGGGGTTACCAAAAACTGCAGTTCCTCGAATGAGTCATTCCCCATAGACCCCCATGGTAAAATGCCAGACTTTACAGCTGAAATAAACATGTTCACTGCTTGGTCTCTATAGCTAATTTCCCTGTTCGTGACAATTGTATAGGGGGGATTCTTATATAACTCACCTGTTTGTACAGTCTACTACAGTATGGCTGCAAAAAGAAGTCAGATTGCATAGTAGAGGTGAATGGGAAAATGACCCTACTTTTCACTTGATGTATTACCTCAGTAAACACTTTCCTAATGAGTTTATGGTCTCAATCACTAGTTTCACGTCCTCTTCAATACAGCATGACGGTCATTTTGTAAATGATGGGCCCATTTAGAGTAAAGTAGACAATAAATCAGATTATGCTTTGGGGTGTGATTGACAGGTCGCCTGTCCAGTGATCGCACAGCTCACCAATCACGGACCAATAACGGAGGAATAATCTCTGTCTCACTCTGTCTGGCTAAAAAGACTACAACAACAAGATGTCTGACTAAAAAGACTACAACAAAAAGATGTCTCGCTCTGTCTGGCTAAAAAGACTACAACAACAAGATGCTACATCCATATTCTTATACAGTCTGGTGTCGCCTCATTTGTCACTGGTTGCTGTTTGTCACCTCGGTGTAACATTCTTAAACCAAGGAAACAGTAATAAGATTTTATCGTCGTCATTGCTGCGTACTGCAGTGACATCGGAATGACATTTCAGGTATTGATGAGGAAAAATAGCTGTTCCTTTTGTTATCGCCCGCTTTAAATGTCAGATTGATGTTGAATCATCCCAAATCTATGGACAAGCACCATCCCTCATCCTAATTAGTCATCATCCTCTCGCACTGAGATCGTTAGGACGCAAAATAACGACTTTATCCGCGGGTGGAAGAATTCTCACTACTTTGATTATGTCAAGCGAAAGGACGACAAGAACAATGCACACTACGAGAGTGATCAACTGCCCATGTTTTCTCTATCTAAATGCACTGCACGTGTCGTGTGGAACTATTGAAAGATCACAGGACCAGGAGTCACTGCCTGTGCAGCAGCATCACAGTCTGCATATGAGGAAGAGCACCCTTTAAAAGCAGACCACAAATGGCAGGCCTGTTTGCAGCACAAGCCTTTGGGGTAATACCATGACAGAGACGCTAGATTGCTCTGCTTGTTATCCTCCGGCTACTGAGATGCTGCCACGCAGTCAGAGCTCAGATGTGGCGACTGGGAGCTCCTCAGGCGGCGAGGGGCATTGTTAGGAGACATCTTGTCCACACACAGCTGGGACCTGCCACCACTTTTCCTCGGGCTCCAGGCGAAAAAAGGCTGCACCTTTGTCCGTCACGGAACTAATCGGCACTGTGACCGAAGAGGAATCCACGAGTGGCACGGCATTATTACGTTGGGCTTAATTATAGCTGCTACAAAAGTGCCGCTTTTGATGTGGAAAACACATTAATTAAACATAATGAATTGTTTGATTACTGTTTGCGTCACAATTCTGTCCACAAATCAAAACACTGTGGGCGAGGAAATGTAAAGGATCAAGAATCTCAAGCGCTTGGCATTGTCACATGCTAGCGGTATTCATCATCGCTGTCAATATTGGGACGGTTTTTATGATGCTAATTATATTGTAACGCCGACAAGACACACCAGCGGACACATAAAGAGCATGTGCTGCACAATATATCCTCTGTGTTTATGGACAGACGGTCTCAGAACAAAGAGAGGGGAAGTCAATCAAACCAGCGGCTGTCTCTCTCATTACAACAATGCTGTTATTACACAGGGCTCACAGTAACACAAGCCTCTCCACTCTCCAGCTAATGCCAGACACAGCACGCACAAATAAGAGAAGAAGAAGACGGCACGCACAAATAAGAGAAGAAGAAGTGAATCAGTCGTCTCTGGAGACGCAGGCTTCCATGTCTGGGCCCTATTAGTTGCCTCGTCTCTCGCCAGATAACAGACATGAAAATCTCTTTTGAGTCAACCCAGCCTGCAGCCTTTACATGATGGACTCCATTTTTCTTCTGCCACCGCCCCCCCCCCCCCCCCCGCCCAACACTCCCCCACTCCCCCCCCCCACACCACCATTACTCACAAGGCTGCTTTTAAAACAAATAGCTGCAGATACCCAGGGTGGGCCTGCGTCGCCCCAGCCAGCCAGCATCTCTACATCTAACAGCCAACTCTTCGAGATGAGAGAGAGAGAGAGAGAGAGAGAGAGAGAGAGAGAGAGAGAGAGAGAGAGAGAGAGAGAGAGAGAGAGAGAGAGAGAGAGAGAGAGAGAGAGAGAGAGAGAGAGAGAGAGAGAGAGAGAGAGAGAGATCCAAAAAAGAGATAGCACAAAGGATGGACGAGGCCTTGGTGACATACATTGTGACACAAAAGAAAACATCGACCATCCCGCTCACAAAAGGCAGAGGACAAAGTATTTTTTTTCTGCCTGTTTCTTCTTCTCTCTCTTTTTTTTTTACAGCTGCCACTAATACAATGCAATTTTCCGACACCCTTACAGTAAGTGTGCCAACAGTCATTCCCCTCTATAAAGTGGCTGCAGGCAGACAAACGGAGCGCATTGTGTGACAGAGTTGGGCTGTTAGCGGGACACGACAAACCAAAGTGAAAGCCTTTGACCTTATGTGACGCAGAGAGGGTGATGGCTCCCTGGATATATACGCAAATCAATATTCTGCATTTAGCTGCGCAGGACCCTCCGTTAAATGGAGCAACATGCCAGCAAGACAGTTTGCTTTGCATTGTGATGAGACACAACAATGACCGCACTGAAGACAAGAAGAGAAACTAAAGGGAGCACAATATTGGCATGATCTTGTAAAGGGTGATTAAAGCCAAGATAATGAATTTAACTTGAAGACCATTAATACACACACATGTAGTTCCCCTGAAACTGTGTGTTTTCACTATGTGAACTATGGGTTTCACAGACTAGTTGACTAGTCGGCTATCAAAACCACTGATCGACACTGTGCATCATATAATCGTTCATCTGTGGTTTTAGGAATAAACGATATAAATAAATTTAAAATAGATTTGTTTAAACAATAATTTTCTACATTATGCCATGTTAAATCAACATAATTGAAGGTATTTAGAGAGGGAAAGACTCATTTCTATGCTATGTTGTTACTGCAGTCAAACAGTTCGTAGGCTATCTCCAGCTCAGCTAAGTTGCTGGGCATGTAAACAGCCTCTCAGAGCCAATCAGGACTCTGCTATTTCACATACCGCCAGGTTGGTCCCACCTACATTATTTAACCCTTTACTGGCTATTTTTGAGATATTTTTGGCGAGAATTGATCATTTTTATTGGGTGAAAAAAAAAGAGATATATACAGCATAATATCTCCCGTGAGTGACCAGTTGACTACTTTTTAGGAGTAGTCGGTGACTACAAAAATAACCGTGAATGCCCTAATGTGAACCAAAGTTTCTATATTTTCCTGCTACAGTAATAACTGTAATACTTGGCTAAGAGAGCCTGCTATGCAATCCAGCTTCACCTTTTGTTATGCTTCTGGAATGTTTCTGACTGCTACCTTTCAGTCCGTGACATTATGACTATAGCGTTGTTATTAATAACTCACACCAGTGTACTCCTACATACTGTACTGTACACACCAAATCCTGTGTCCACATAGTGTGGGCAATGCTGGGTGTCATGTTGGATTCTGTGTACTCAATGTGACTCAACGTTCTTTTTTTATGTTGATACAAGTGGAGCTTCATGAGTTATCCTTTTTTTTGAGTTAGTGGCTCACAGCGAGGAATATTTGGAGAAGAAACCGACGGTTTACAATGAGAGAGCAGATGCCACTGCACTTACTTTTGTCCTTGATTGCTGTAGTTGTTGTCGTAGGACTCATATCCCTGGTCATCGTAAGTGGTTCCGTAGTCATCGTCGTATTCCTAAGGAGAGACAAAATGTTTTTAATTGAGTTAGATTTGAATTGATGTTAAAACGATGGCCTGCAACCAAAGTTGAGCACCTGTAATATAGCCCCAAAATGAAAGTTGGGACAACGTCATATGTCGTCGATACTGTAGCTGCTTCCGGCATCATCTTGTGAAATCGGAACCTAAATATTAAGTATGGGACAATATATCGAAATTCAATGTATCACGATACAAAAATTGAATGAATCGTGATATTAGCTCCATTTTATTCTGCTGTAGTAATCACAAATGAGACGTCCGACCATCACAATTTCACAAGCTCCCCTTGCAAATGATATTATTTACACTTTATAATTACATTTTTAAATTGTTGTTTACATTCTAGCAGCCAATGCCATCGCTATAAAGATTGGTGGTTCAGAATAATTCTGCACAGTCAGACTTCATTGTCATGGAAGTTGTATTTATTAATCATACTGAATGGTATCGTGATATGAGCACATCGTCCCATCCCTACTAACCTAAAGTTCAAAACAGCTTCCAAAGCTCTTTTCATATGCATTTTTGCCATAATATCGCACTGTGGGAAAAAAAAACGTTTGCTCGTTTCACTTGACACTGAACTTGAGCACCTGCGACACATCGCCATCCGTCAAAAGCTCACTGGCTCCGGTGCTTTCACCCTCGTTAGACTATAACTTTGCAATGCACCACTGCCCTCCAGTCACATCACATGCGAGCAAAGTGGCGCGTGCCAAGTTGAACTACGTTCCCGCTCGGTGTCGGAGTGTCACCCCGCGACAGTCCTGCCCCTGTGTCTCCGTGTCAAGCGAGTGACAGTGGGCTGTAAAGACCTACGGCCCTGGCCACGTTTCATCACCACCTCAAAGGATGAGCCATGAACATCTGTTTGTGCTCCAGCAATCTGCCCCCATCTGCCCCCACCCGCACCCCCACCCAAGCCCTCTCCCCCCCCCCCTCCGCCCCCCCCGTCAAGACGAACATCAAAGGGAACCAGTGCCGCACCCACCCTAATTTGGGATAAATGGGACTTATGTTCCACAAAAGACGTCGACCCCTAGTGACAGGTCTCTCGTCCCCCGCACACTTCTCCGCTAATTCCATCTGCCCCTGATTTGCATGCTGGAAATGAATGTGTGTAAGATTTAGCAGCAGAAGAAAAATACTCATCACATCCATATGATTATTAAGGCCCTAATGCCTGATTAGAAACATGCCTTTGCCAAATGACAGCATTTGAGTTTGGCCTTTTATCTTTAATCCCCGGGAAAACCAAGTGTGTGTGTGTGAAGGAAGTACTGTAGGAACTACTGTATATGAAGTTGATCAAAGCGACCCGGGTGTGATCTGAGTTTCTCATTTATTTTTATATATATATTTTTTTGCTTGAGTTTTCCTCTGCTATTGGCGCTGGCTAGAGGTTTGGTCTTGGTTACTTAAGTGCCTTTTAAACATGAACTCTGGATCATGTCCAGCTAGAGAGAACAGGATATTTTCAGGTTTTGCCTTTCTAAACATGAGGGGTCTTTGTTAAGAAACAACTGGATATGAGCCGTTTTTTCTGCCAGTGGGCGGCCGGGGGGGGGGGGGGGGGGGGGGGATCGAAAACAAGAAATGTGATAGGAAACAGCTTTAGCTATGAGGCAGTCAAAATAGTGGTCGCACCGTCGTCAATCACTGTGGGTGATTTATTTTACAAGTGGCAACTAGTCATATCTGACTAGTTTTAAATGTATTTCTCCCCACAAAAGTTTGATAGCCTATCAGTCCGTCAGCTCCTATCCTCTCCGCAGTGTGGACGCACAGTCACACAACACTGCCTGCCTCACACAATAGAATTGGCTGCATCACGTTAGCGACAAATCTGGAGACTTCAAAAAACGTGCCGTTTTAACGGAGTCCATTCCAACGAGGGGTGGCAATGTGCCAAAAATGAGCGCTTCGCCTAGGTTACATAAAGCCGCCCAGTCAAAATAGTGGTCGGACTGTCGTCAATCACTGTGGGTGATTTATTTTACAAGTGGCATTTCAAGTCATATCTGACTAGTTTTCAATGTATTTCTCTCCACAAAAGTTAGGCTTTTTCTGACATGGGAGCAAGCAAGCAGCGCAGCAGTAAGCGTCCCTCCTGATGCAATGGACCTGGCTGCCTGGCTGCAGCTGAAGCGCGTTGGGACCACACGGCCAAACAATTCAAGCCCTTTTTGCAGCACTTGAGGAAACCGTGAGTTTGCACGTTGATATAAGCGATTGCCCGAACGATTCATTAATTAATAAACTAGTGAACGTGAAGTGAAGTGAAGTGAGTCACACCCGCCCACTCAGATCTGCGGATAATGACCTGCCACTGTTTAACATGAGGTGCGATTGCGTGGAAGCGGATCTTATACCGGTGGTCGAGGTAGATAAGATACGGAGTCGCGGGAGTGCGCGTAGGCCGGCTAATTGTTGTTTAACATGCAGGCCAACCGGCTAGGAGCAGGTTATAATACGGATTCCACTGCATGTTAAGAAGTGGCTTTAGTCATTACTGTGTGATGGCCTCTAATTTCATTGGTGACCTCGTTTTGTTTTAGCTTTTGTGCTTTCTGCAAAAGTTTGTGAGTCATAGTGCTCTTCTCCTGCCCCAGGCTAAAGCTCTTCTCCTGCCCCAGGCTAAAGCATAGCTCTTCTCCTGCCCCAGGCTAAAGCAGAGAATGCCTGGCTCTTCTCCTGCTCCAGGCTAAAGCAGAGAATGCCTGGCTCTTCTCCTGCCCCAGGCTAAAGCAGAGAATGCCTGGCTCTTCTCCTGCCCCAGGCTAAAGCAGAGAATGCCTGGCAGAGGATACTGTACTGTAGGTGTAGTGAGGAGGACACACCTCTGCCACAAGACAACACTTTGCTTGATCTTCATATGGGCTGGCACTGATTGATCGATCACTCACTCACTCACTCACTCATTCAGTAAGTCATTCATTTCCCCCCAGATTTGTCAAATTATGTTATTCAAATTGAATTATTCAAGTTGAGCCATTCAAATTCAAATATAAAATATAGCCGCAAGCGGCGATGGGCGGGGTTCAAGCCTTGCGCAGATGACAAAGCTTCTGATTCTGACTAGGACATCCTCCTTGATATATCTGACAAGTTTCGCGATCATTGGACAAACAGGTGTGGAGTTACAGCCTTTTTTTATGTTAAGCCACGCCCATTTCTGGCGTTTATGGCACCCCCTTTTGGTCGAATTGCACAATTGGGACCGAATTGGGATGGTCTCCGAAGATATCCAACAAGTTTCGTGAAGATTCGTTAATCGGTCATGAAGTTATGACAATTTAGCTGAGAGGCCACGCCCTCACAAATTTAACGATCAATATCTCCGAAACGAAAGTAGATTTTAAAAATCCACAAATCACGATTGTAGAGCTTGCTCCCTAGATGCTTCCTGGCGATTTTGGTGCAAATCGGTCCAACGGTCTAGGAGGAGATGTCAAAAACGCCCATTTCCGGCGTTTATGGCGCCCCCTTTTGGTCGAATTGCACAAAATTTGACACGCATGGTCTGGGATGGTCTCCGAAGACCTCCTGCAAGTTTCCTGAAGATTCCTTCATCGGTCATGAAGTTATGACAATTTAGCTGTGAGGCCACGCCCTCTCACAACTTTAACGATCAATATCTCCGAAACTAAAGTAGATTTCAAAAATCCACCAATCACGATTGTAGAGCTTGCTCCATAGATGCTTCCTGGCGATTTTGGTGCAAATCGGTCCAACGGTCTAGGAGGAGATGTGAAAAATGTGTTTTCCAAACTTTTCCAAATATCTCAAAAATTTTCCAGACGGACATTGAGGGTCCTTATGGCAAACTTGTAGAGCAGGTTCACCTGAACATCTGGGGAAAAAAAGTTAGAAAATCGGACCAACGGCGTGGAAGTTATGGCCTTTAACGTAAAACCGTCGATTATAGCGCCACCTTCAGGCCGATTCGAAAAATCTTTCTTGAGCACCTACCAGCCAACAATATCTGTCATTGGGCCAAATTTCAGGTCTCTGCCATTTACCAACTCACGGGAATTTGCGTCGGGGCAGATGAACAAGAAGAAGAAGAAGAAGAAGAAGAATAATAAACCGGAGGAAAAACAATAGGGTTTCAGCCCCTTCAGGGCTTGAACCCCTAATAATTCAATTTCAGTTTCTAGTGACACATATTTCTGCCCATATTTCTATTTTCTTAGTTTGGACATGATTAGCGGGGACTCTTGGTGCTTGTATTTTACAAAGCATTCTTATATTCTCACAACTGTCTTTGGGCATCCCAGCATGGGCGCCGAAACCGTGGGTGCCGGGTCGCCCGAGCACCCACGGAAAGAGCCGAGCACCCACCGGGAAATGAGGGGAGAGAGAGAGAGAGAGATGCCTATCTGACTGATCTGACTGTGCCACAGGCAGATCCTCTCTCTCTCACTCCCCTCATTTCCCCGTGGATGCTCGGCTCTGGGCTCTGGGCTGTGGCTGGGCGGGGTCGAGTCATTTTACATTGATTTGATAGCAAAGTCCACCCGCCCGAGGCCCGCCGGTGGCCCCGGGTTGCAAAACGAGTTGATCAAAACATAGCCCGTTAATCTGATTGGCTGCATGAGTCAGTGCACTCTACGTGACCCTGCTGACGTAGTGACGTAAACACACTTGAGCGGTATCTCAGACAGAGAGTGACAGACTGACAGTATCTCAACAACTAGCCAAAACAAAATGAGGAGATTTTTGATCACAAAACCTAGTGCGGTTTCCACCACCACCAGTGCAACCGTGATGAGTACGACTTCCAGTTCCACCACAGCTGCACATTCGAGTCCGACGACAACAACCAGCGTGGTAAGTGAAATGAGTGTGTGGTTAGTGCTTTGGTCGCTTGTTCCTATTCTGTCGAACTGAAAAGTGGTGTGTGAAGTGTGTGTGTGTGTGTGTAGATCGCTGTTAAATCTCCTATGGTGCTGAAATGTGTGCGTTTGCGCCACTGCAGCTTTATCGCGTTTGGGTCGGCTCGGCTGTGCTGTGGTCGGCGCGAGCATAAGCATGGGCACCCACTGGCACAGACATAAATCGGCGCCCCTGCATCCCAGTGTGTGGCTTTCACAACTTGTTTGTCATCTCCCCATTTTCTGCACCCCCCTCCCCCATCCAGTGATCTTTGTTAGTTCCCTTCTGTTTGTTTGGAAGGAGGGATGGGAACATGCTGTAGGTCCCTCATGGAATTTGTAATTTTGCAATTACAAGAGCCTTTACAAAATCAACAATTCCCTATAGGGCAAGGACTTGTATTTTATTTTGAGTCAATAGCTGTACTTTTTACAATATTAAACCCTGATAATCTGTTAAAAAACAATAGGGGCAGCACTTTTCAAAAAAAGTGGGGCAATTTTGTCAAAAGGTCTAATTAAAAGCACTTTTCAACAAGAAGATGAAATATCCTTTCATTTCCATCCTTGCACTTTACTGCAAATGGACGCCTTACCCCCCAAAAAGAGAAAAAAGGAAGGAAAAATACACAAATTACCTAAAAAAAAAATTAACAGCTGTCAGAAAATATGGTTCTTGTTTGTAATCATTGCAACACTGGCAATATTCAAAGCAAAGATATCATCCTGGGGGAACTGTGAAGGACGTGTGTCTTCTGGGGGGATATGTGAGGAAACAGGCTGTGGAAGACAGCCCCAAAGAGAATACATTGGGAAGAAAGTCGACAGGAATCATAAGGCTTGGGAGCATTTGTAGTTCTGTTTGTAGTTCAGAAGTACATTACTGCGCATGTCAAAGTCAATGATATATAAACTTGTGAATGAATATTTATGATTTTCCCCATCCGCTTGATACATATTTATGATCATTATGTGTTAGTCTGACGCTTGATTTGACAGAAGAACCAAGCGTGACCCTAGTCGTGAATATTCATGAGAATCATTGAGTGGACCAAGCTCACATCTCCATCACATCCTCACATCTTGCTCCTTGGAAATAGAGTATGATCACCGTATTGCTGCAGATGGTCCTGGTTTTAACCAATACTATTATGCTAAATATACCTACAAAGGTAAAGGAAACAAACTAACAGCAACTAGAAATACTGTACAAAATCAGATTTGAGTGGCATTCCTCACTGCTGAGTAGCAGGAAAAGAAAACCCAATGCAAATCAAACAATTTATTCAAACTCAGAGCCAAAGTGTTTGAAGAAAGCTGAAACAAAAAGACACCTATTAAAGTATGTTTGTGCATCCACACAAACGTTATTCGAAAATCCATCCTATTTGAAATTGAAATCATGTTGCTCTGTTTTCGCCATATTTTGTTTCAAAACTCGGAGGATTATCCTTCTCTTCTTTTCTTTTTTAAATCTGTTTAGTGTAAAAGTTTGCTCTACCAGGGTAGGATAACGTCTGGTGATGAATACTGAATGATAGCAATCTCGGCAGGAAGACAAAAAAGTAAAGTCATGTAGTTCTGGCTGTGAAGGCAGCCTGACTATCAAATAAATCAGTCTCCTCCAGTGTAAGAAGCAAGAGGACAGCCACAACCTGTGTCGGATTAGATAGTCAATATTGGAGATACTCCATATTGACTCAGAAATCAAGCCAGCCTGTTCTTACACATCAACAGCATAAGGCCATATGGCCTCATGATAATAAACAGAAAAGCTCATTGTTTTCTCCTCTGTTTTGTTTTCTTAAAAGAAAATCAAGGGCAACAACATTCAATCACTTTCAATTTAACTTCAAGCAGCTGTAAAACACAAGCTACAGTATCACCTAGAGGATATATTTAAACTTGAATGAGTGAATGAATATTTAAATCTCCTGCTGATCTCTCTGAATTTTATGAAGTAAGCACAAAGTGTTCAATTGCAAATACATTGCCCCATGCACGACAAGTGAGAATTACGTGTTCCCAGGAATGTCATCTTCACATAAATTGTGTCCACCACGCTCAATCTGTACTTCAGACGTCATTGTCGTTTCACAAACCTTTGTGTCTAGCTAGGATCCACTGTGGCTACAGAACTGTAACTTCAACAAATCGGGTGAGATTGCATTTCAGCCTCTAACCAGCAACCAAAACTGACTTGCACTTCCTGACTGCGAAGTGATATGACTAGATGTGAAACAGCGGTCTGTTATTCCGAAATAACCGACCTCAGAATGCCTTCATTGACCAGTAAGCATTGAGTATTCAACAAACACACGTCCAGATATACAGTAACATCTAACGCTTCACGGATATCTTATATTATCTCATTCAATAACTTAGTGTGGTTGGCATGGGGAGCAGTTTCTGAACAAAATCTGCAAAAATCTGCCTATAATGTACTGCTAACCTAGAGTATTGCTTGTCCTTATATCCAATGTAGTGCCTTAATGCACAAAGCACTGCAACCCATGGTCTGGTGATGTTTGTTAGCAGAGCAGGTAGATGACCAATCTTCAGCACAAGCCAGGTACCATTAGTGCTAACTGATCCATCTCATTTGTGACCCTATCTAGGTGCTGTCCACTCACATTGGAGAGCGCATTAAACCTTAACAATGGCATGTTATTGCCATTTATTAGACCGGCCACTCTATAATTGAGTTACAAGCAACCTGAGAGGAGAAACATGGTTGTGTTATAAACCACGGCGCTGCAAGTCTAAAAGAAAAAAGCCACTTGTGCTCCTTTACTTTGGTCTACGGCTGTGGGGTTGATGGAAAGCAGCCTCGATATGGAAAGTGGACTGTGACGGTATAAGTGATGCTATTATACTATTTGATGCATTCACATCACATCGATATGCCATTTACTCAAAATGCACAATAACACAACAATACTGCAATAGCGCCATGTTGCCAAGACTAAACGGGATTAGTGTGAGAGTGAGAGGTGCGGGGGGGGGGGGGGGGGTTAGAGAGGCAGAGAGAGAGAGAGAGAGAGAGAGAGAGAGAGAGAGAGAGAGAGAGAGAGAGAGAGAGAGAGAGAGAGAGAGAGAGAGAGAGAGAGAGAGACACCCCTAAGTGAGTCTTTCATTTGTATGCCAGTGGATGGCTGAGAGGCGTGTTGTTAAAAGATAAGGACTGGCCTGTGAGGCCACTGAAGACTAACAGAGGGCCTGGCACTGCATGTTACAACAGCAGTATCACAGCTGCTGCACTGTGCTCGACAACACCACTGTAACAGATAGGGACGCCACGGTCATCCAGAATCGCCTTTTGAGGAGGCAGATTTGTTCAGAGCGTATACTGTACAAAATCCAAATGATTTCCACATTACACTGAGGAGAACTGGACGTGCTACCACGCTGCCCACGCACCGCTCACATCTGAGAAGGCGTCACAATTCTGCAAATGACAAAACATGGAAACTTCACACAGATTAAGCAAATCAAGAGGCAGAGTCTTGTTTTTACCCGACTACTGTATTATGATGGCATCTGTCAAGAGGAGAAAACATGCCTGGCCTCCATACAGCTGTTCCACACATGGCTTTTCATGGATACGAGCGATTTAATTTCCAATGGTATTAGTCCAGGTAAACAAGAATAGAATAGAAAAGGATAAGAATATTTGCATGCCATGGACAGTGGTCTTTTTTATCCTTCTCCCAGTTTCACAAACCTGAACAGGCTGGAATTGGTTGAAGCCGACTGGACCATCAGATTGAGAAAAGTCCAAAAGTGCCATAGAATGTCGAAAAGTTGCCGCATGCGTCAAGACTTGACACATTGGTCTTGAGCCTGACTCAGTCTTGACTGGAGTGGTCTTGACTGCAACACTAGTTGGAAGCAGCCTCGCTGGATATGAAATATCCTCCAGCCCCTTGCACTCAATTGAGTTTTAAAGCACAAGGATAGCAGCACCATGGACAAAATAACAGTCTTCACTGTCCAGCAGACAAACAACCCTCAATTAACCCTCCCTGACTCTCCGCTCAACACGGCCGGCCGTGCAGCAGCCAGAAGGGCCCCGGGGGTCGTGACGGCGATTCGTAACGCCGCAAGAGTCAGCGAGCAGGTTATAACCCGCAATGCTCAGAAAGGATTACTGTATCCGCAGGACTTCACCTAAACAATAGCGGCCCGCTTGCGTTCCGCATCACTTGGCTGCCGCACCCAATGGGATTAAAGCTTCTCATCTGGTATGGATTCAAACACACACAGTTAGAGTCATATTGTAGGCCTTATTAATTTAGCGTGACAGTGGAGTTCAGCTCGTGCTTAGCCGACTTTCAACTAGCCTCCTCGGATGCTTGCAACGTTCAAATCGGGAATCTAAGGGTGCTTTCTCACTGGCGCCGCGGTACCGTTCCCGAGCACACTTGTCCCCAAATTGACCCCAGTTTCGGAACATTTGACGAGTGTGAACGTTGCGTTCCGTTCCGTTCCGTGCCCGGGTGCGCAACAGGGAACCGTGACAGCATCCACTTGTAAAGGTGGTCTGGGGAGCACTTCGGCGTGCCCGGGCACGGAACACTTGCGAGTGTGAAAGCCAACCTTTCCGAACCTCATAGACAACAAACGGGCGACGATAAACTCCACGCATAGTTGATGTGCACTCTGTTCCGTTTCCGAGCGCGGAAGAAATGTCAAATGTGAAAGCTGACCAGCGGGGGAGAGGGGAGGGGGGGCATAGTTCCCGGGTGCGGAACGGAACGAAAGCAACCGTTCCCAGTGAGAAAGCCTAAATGAAGCTGCTAAGTGTCCTTGTCGCATGCCAAAATGCTAGGAAATCGATGGCATGTGCCCTTATTTAAAGGAACACTACACCGATTTTCAACCAGCTTTGTATCATTACAAAATCAGTAGTATATCAGAAAACAGTAAACAGTTTTGCAGACATTCATTTAGTTTGACAGTTATTGAGAGCTGATTTGAGTGAAGTTGTGGACCAGTGATGTCATTCATGCACACATGACATCACTGGTCCACAACCTACAGTAACCCAACTCTCAATAACTGTCAAACTAAACGAATGTCTGCCAAACGGTTGACAGTTTTCTGATATATACTGATGTTGTAATGATACAAAGCTGGTCGAAAAGCACTCGGGTGTTCCTTTAAGAATGGAGAATTACATTATGACTAATTCTTCTCCAATGGGATTAGTGGCAGGTAAGACAGTGATCTCAATGCGCCTAATGAATAACACGGAATGAGATTTGGCTGCAAGCATAGTAAGCATTCATGTCTGATGGGGCTGCCAAGACTGAATCATCGTATAATAAGATTTCTATGATTTTGTTTGGTAACAATTGGATTCAGAGTAATTTGATACTGATACTTACGGTACAAATACAAAGCTTTGATAGAAATGGATTATGTAAACCAAGCCATCCAGACAAAGATATATCCATATGTCATCGTGACAAAAGAGGGTACATAGATCTTAATGTGTTTTGTCTCTAAAGATAGGAGAACAAAAAGCAACGCACGCCTGCGGCTGAACTCATGTTTTGGCCTCTGATGATGATGCCACACAGCAACTAATAGACAAGCAGAGATGCAAGAAGAGAAAGATGGCGACAGGCAGGCACATCAGTGTAGGCTAAGCAGTAATACATGTAGGCAGCAAACAAGGGCGAGAAACACCTCCATGTCATTTCATCAATGATGAATACATCAGCCTATCTGTCAGTATAGCAGACAGAGAACAGAGGTCCTGGGATAGCGATGCATTCAGATAATGCAGAGCAACTCATTCAGCCTTTAATTTGTAGCGATGTGGTTAGATTTATCATCTGGCAGATGTTGGGTCTCTTTTTCCCCCAACGCAGATACACAGGTGCAGGTGTCGGGGGACGCAGTTTACAACTGTGACAATGATGGGAAACAGCTGGTCCAGGAGTCATTCCCTATGACCTCCACGCATTTGAATCGCAACCTCTGAATAAACCTGTCAGATGTTGTTAGGTATGGGCTGCTGGGGCAATTTTCCAACGCAGGCCACCTCCTCTCTCCCTCGATCTGCTAAATATGCTATGTTGATGGCGGAGTCCCAGGGGAACTCGCCTTGACAGTGCGGCGGGAGACTCCCGGCAAATGCACAAAGGCTATGACTCTAAGCCTAATATATTCATCTGTGGCAGCTGTTGATATTTCAGCAAGGTTCCCATAAGACTGTGCAGGTAGAAGCTACAACACCCAGATCACAATAACAGCAACAATAACAAATCTATTCTCTCTCTCACATGTTGTAAGATAAATCCCATATGGTATTTTTGACGGCAGATACGAATATTATTGGATATTTTTGGACTGAATTGACCGATAATCCGATATTTAATGCCGATCGAAAAAAAACATTCCAAAACATTCCAGGGATTCAGTGTTTCTTGTGTCTATTTTGACTCTGACTTTGGATATTGACACCACTTTTTCCTGCCTATCTAAAGGTTTTTCACCACCTGGTCCTTGTTCTCTCCCCAGCACTATGAACAATGTAAGGGATTACACCCCTGGCCCTCAAACTCATGGATATGCATTTAGTTAGTATGTTGAAGGTTCTAGTGCAGAGCTCCTGAAAATAGACGAAGACACTCCCTAAGCATTGTTTTCCCATTTGGAAAGAAGATGTGTACAGTCTTTATTGCCTCTTTTGGTCTTGATCTTGAATAGGACTTGATTTCCTCTTGTGATGTTCTTGAACCCCTTTGGACCTGGTCTTGACTTAACCTTGACTGGACCTGGCATTTCGGGGGTTGTCTTGCAATAGGACCATAAAACTCTCAATTGAAAGCCAAACTTCTGAAATTCTTCTAGGTGGGATAGCAGCTCCTTAAGGCCAGTATCAGCCCAATATGTCAGCAAACCCATATATCAGTCTAATGTTAAAGTGTGTAAAGGATCAGTTTGGGTGTGTGAAGTCCGTGTGCATCTGTACAGCGTAGCTTCTACATAAATATACTCACATATTCGCCGTATGTGTCCTGCACTATGGGAGGGGGCGGTCGGTATCCGGCAGGTGGGGGGGCACCTCTGGCTCTCTGCACCCCCCTCCCTCTGGAGGATGGCGCCCGGCTGGGTGGCGCACCTCTGGGTGCTGCTCCCCGGGGCACCGCCGCATGCAGAGGAGGAACTCCTCCTCGACTCCTGAGTCACAAGACAAACAGCCAGCGGCTTTTAGATGAAAGGACATCTGGCAGCATCTGCACATTAATTTTCACAGGTCTGTGGAGCTTTTTGTGGAGTTTGCAGTCAATGTTACCGCTGTGGATTATTACAAAGAGAATTGGATATTGGATATTTTGGATCAGATTTAAAACAAATATCCCCTTTTTACACAGGTTATTCAGATGATCTTGGACAGTTAAATGAAAATCCACCCTTGGATACGATTACACTGTGAGATACCATCAGTTATTTTGTGAAGAAGTGTTGTAATTCACTTTTTCGGTGTACCCACTTTCTCACAACCTGCCTCATCTACTTCGACTTCGGTTAGCGACTTCCTACATTTCCCACGATCTCAACAAGGACCAGAGAATGTGCCTGAACTCGTTCCATTCAGCGGTGGGTTATGTAGGTGGAGAGAGCAATCGCCAGAGTGGAGTGAGAGAGAGTTTTCCCAGTCGAGAAAAAGTGAATTGGTCCCTCTGCCTCTTCTGTGATGGATTTCTCTCTGTATGATTGTCGAATGTTGGTGCGAATTGGTGAGTCTAGAAAGAAGCCCCGACTCTTTGATTCACACAAAAACCCGACGTCTGATGTTTTAGATGGCTGGAAACTTTCCTGCTATCAAACCCTGTGGAAATATCTCTACATGATGTCACATTGTCTACGTTTTGCCAGTTATCCTTGGAAATAAGAAAAATAATGAGTAGAGAAAAGCAAGATACATCTCCAATAACTGTTTAATATTGTGAAGGTGTTTAGGGCAGCAGTTTTACTGTAATATGATATGCATACTGGGGGGAGGGGGGTGTTACAGCACATTTTCTGGTCCATAAACATTGACACTAAAATTAATTAACACAGACCTCACGCTCTAATGTGTGATGTAAGCGTGATGCAAGCAACGTCGAGCTGCTCCGGTTAAATTGAAAGGCGGCCTGACCTTGTGGTTTGGCAGGACGTTTTTGTTTAAATTGAAAGGCGGCCTGACCTTGTGGTTTGGCAGGACATTTTTGTTTAAATTGAAAGGCGGCCTGACCTTGTGGTTTGGCAGGACGTTTTAGTTTAGCGTTTACATCCAACGGGCTTTCCTTTTACAGCGCTGAACTGATCTGAACCAGCAGGTTTAGTCCTAGCAGCAGAAAACCACCAAGGCTGCTCTGCGGGTCACTGTTTTCCTGTGCTTTCCATTCTGTCCTCAATGAGCTGTATAGCACATTGATGAAAACATCCCAGGTTTGGGGCTGGGAGGGAAATTGTTTCTGGCTAAAAAGAACGGTGGTGAATGTTTAGATGGCACAATTGAACTGTCCTCTAGCGTAGGGAAAAAAAAACATGAAAGTCAGTTCAGGCCTTCTCGTCCAAAGTCAGAGCAAGGTGGACTATGTGACCCTACACAGTCTATGTCCTTGAGCAGTGGCATCTGCTAAAAGTAAGCACACATTGGCAGGAATGTGCAGTGGACTTCTGTCTTATCACAGTCAAATTAGGTATGATAAACGTTGATGGGCATTTGTCACAGCAGCCACTATGTGTCTAAAAGGCAGGGTAAACACGGGTGCAACCAAAACATCAATGACGACCCAAGCACTAGAACACCTAACTGGATTGGAAGTTGAAAAGTTATGGAAACCCTCATTAAACTTTTGGTTGCACATGTGTTTACCCTGCCTTTTCGACACAAATGGCTGCTGTGAAAACTGCCCATTGCAGTGTAATTTAAAAGACAGGCAATTATAGTCTGACTCAGAGCAATGCCAATATGCCTCTCTGTGACCTTGTCCAAATCTGTTTGCTTTTATAAACACAAGGAGCCCACATGGTAACACTTTGCACTTCCCATTTCAAAGCGTGCCGTTGATGTCGAGAATGTCCAAGTGTTGGAACGGCCATGAGTGTTTTTGTTTGTGCTATTATGGGGTCAGAGTCAGAATTAGCATGGGTTCAGTGCGACGGTAGAGAGGCCAGCAGATCATTTGCATAAGGCTTAATATGCAAATTGGACTTTACTATGCTGCTGTTTATGGACACCATTACATGACTGTACACTACTATCTGCTATAAAATGTGAAATTTGTTTTCAGAAGGCATTGGCAATGGGCTGCCAGATTGACCTAATTCAATTCAGATTATATTGGTCTCAGTTTAATTATGGCCATCATACAATGGAATAAAAACCCTCCATTTACAGTGTTAACACAGTGCCAGCCTAAATTACAACAACAGGGAAGATCATCTCATTTCACCTAACTGAGACGCTGAGATTCTGCTTATTTGGCCAAATGAAATTCTGGTGTCAGGTATAAACACTGATGAATCCAAACTTGAGAGTGAAAACCAAACTGCCTCCTAAGCAGCAGAGAACCATCCAGAGAAAGATGGACTCATCTTTTGTCTCTCTCGTCTCTTTGGTATCAAAGTTCATCTTGCTACCTTCAGGCAAAGCCGTTTACTGCCATTCATTCCTGTACAGTATGAAAAACAACTCCCACAGACTTGAACATTGCCTGTGCTACAGTAGATAAGCCATTACAGTAAACATGAAGACCTACTGTAATTTGGTTTTGTCACAGTTTGTGTTTTATCATTATTTCATTGTGCCCGAGCTGACTGTTTTCATATCAATGTGTTACATTATGCTCTGCTTACTGTCAATCACCTCACAAACACAGGAAGAAATGCGAGTCGCAAACAAAAAAGGCCCTCAAAAGCATGTCGCCTTACAGACTTTTGTTGTCACATTCATATTTAGGGCATCTTTGTTAGCTGGGACAGCGGTTCATTTCAAACGACTGAAAACAAGTCGCCCAAATCAATTTACATGCGACTTGCGAGATTGGTGGAAATATAAACTAGACAGAGACAGAAGGAAATGGACTCGAACTCTAACTGACACCGGAGTTCTCCTTTTAATTCTGGAATCTCATTATCGAAATGCAAAAGGATATCCTACACAATCCATCTGCACTCTGCAGACAAAATACTAGCTCGCCAACAGCTCTTTAAAGTGTAAATAATACCCAAGCATCGACCTTAACAAAGCGCACTCACACACACACTTCTTGGAAAGCAGGTTACCTGGGAGGCCCTGGAACAGGTGTCCCTCTTGCACGGGCGGCTGACTTGCCCCTCACCGACGGCACCTTGGCATCCTCCGAGCCGCCATTCAGGTACGTGAGCTCCTGCAGCTGGGCCTGTCTGATCTCGTCATTGTAATCCTGCAGACAGAGGCGACATGCACACACGCACACACACGGATGGACACGCACACACACACGAGCACGGTACGTGCACATGTGCACACACACACACACACAAACACACACGGCGACACACTCGCTTTCAATTACACTGTATTAAATTACGTCCTTTATCTCCAGGGCTACAGCCGCGGGAGTATCTAATTAATGTACTTTACAGTACTGCTGCCGTGACCGCTGCTCCTGAGGCAGCAAAACATTTCAGATCCCCTGTTGATAAATCCTCGGGACCCCGTTTGGCTTTATCGCCTCACACAGTTGTTTTTCCGCCAGTGAATTAAAACGCGTAATTAACATGGAAATAGGCCTTTAAGCACAAAGCGACTGATATGATTGTCATGTGTCCGCTCTATATCAATAGATATATTTGGATGGTGGAAAGAGGGTGTGGGAGCGGGGCGGGAGCGGGGTGGGGCGGCTGGTAATTAATGATGAGATGTAAATCATCATAGCTCAGAGCACGGGAGAGAGACAGCGTACAGAATGAAAATGAGCTCCCCCGCATACCGGCGCCGAAGAGGGTCGGCCCATGCGGCGTAGGGGTTTCACAGACTAGTCGACTATCAAAACCACTACTCGAAACTGTGCATGATAGTCGACTAATCGATCATTAATGGTTTTAGGGATGAACAAAATAAATAAATAAATTTAACATACTGTACAGTAGATTTGTTTCATACCAACTCTTTGACTGCAGTAACAACATAGACTTTCAGGTATAGCAATGATGATGTTGATTTGGTAGAGTTCTTTCTCAGCACAATCCATGCTGTGGCTCATAGCAGCTTTGGAAAGATGGGGAAATGCAAGGTCACTGGGGTCACGCTCCTGTATGTACAAGCTGACTGAAGCTAACTGAAATGTACTTTGTGTGCACTGTGGAGGACATTTCAGTGAGCCTCAGTCAGCTTGCACAGACAGGAGCATGACCGCATTGACCTTGCATTTGCTTTCCCCAACTTTCCAGAGCTACTATGAGGAACAGCATGGATTGTGCTGAGAAAGAACTCTACCAATCATCATCATCATTGGTAAGTAGCAAATAGGGCTAATCTTAAAAAAAAAAAAAAGTGAACTATCCCTTTAAGGTATTTAGAGACTGAAAGACTCCCCTCTATGTTACTGCAGTCAAACAGTCGGTATCTCCAGCTCAGACAAGCCGGGGTTTAGCAGCTCATTTGTAACAGCCTCTCAGAGCCAATCGAGGACTCTGCTATTGCACCCCAGGAAGTTAAACCGTTTTGAGACTTTTTTGATGAGAATTGAACATTTTTATTGGGTGAAAAAAATATGACATATCTCCCATGACTATAGTGGACTACTTTTTGGGAGTAGTGGATGACTAATAAAATGCAGTAGTCGTGAACGCCCTAATGCAGAGTGAACGCTGCCCGTTTTTTATGCTCATGGCGTCCCAATCGGGATCGTGCGTTGAATCGGACGAGCCCTCCGGAGCCTCAGACGGCCCTGACAGCATCACCGTCAGGGAGAAAGAGCGAGCGGAAGAGAAGCTTATCTCTATCTGTCCACCATTATTCACTCGCTTCGAGGAGCAGAGCAAGCCCCAACCTCTGCTTCTGAAAAATAAAGCCAATGCAGAAGTACCAAAAAACTGCAGTTCCTCAAATGGCCGCTTGAGGCTGGCTCCAAAAGCAAGTCAATCCCCATATACCCCATGTTGTTAAAATGCCAATTAACTTTACAGCAGAAATAAACATGTTGACATGTTTTGGTCTCCATAGCTAACAGTGCAAACACAGCAGTCGCTGAAGCACCGCGAATAGCCATGAGACGCCTGGCGCAAAGCAAAGGCACCGCTTTCGGAGCAGATAGGGGGATGCATATATATTTAAGCAATATAGCATGAGAGCCAGTGTGTTGTGCCAAATATATCCCCCTGATCAGCTGTTATCCCACGAGGCCGCAGGCCGAGTGGGATAACTGCTGAGCAGGGGGATATATTCCACAACACACGCAGCTCGAGTGCTATATTGCTTTTATAAAATGGTTTCCAAGTATGATAATATAATAATAATAATAATACTATAAGTCCGACTCCGACTGGCATGTCATTCTGATAGAGTCAGTTGAAACACTACTGTAAGGCGGGACCGCAAGAACATGCGGGTGATTTGATTGGATCGTTCTGGAGACTGAAGTTGACATTGGCCAATCCTGGCGCTTGCTGAGTAGCTGAGAGCTTTCTGGAAACCCCGACAGGCAGCATTCTCAGCGCTTGCTGAGAAGCTGAATGCTTTCTGCAAAGCCCGACACCAACTAACATTACGGGGTTAAATGCGGGGTTAAATGCGGGGTTAACAGCCTTTCTTTTGCAAAGAAGACATTAGCCCGCATCTATTCTTGTACAAAACATCATTTTCTGCGAAGTATTAGTAAAGTTATAAGCGAAGATCGATTCACAAGGATCTGACAGCTGTCTCCGCCATTTTTTTTTTCTACGTTGTCATTTGAGGTAAGCCTTATTATTACTCTCTTAGTAAGAGAGTTGCCATGGCAACCAATAACCCATGGCCATGGGTTATTGAACTCGGTTACTGGAATTATACAATGGCTGTGAACCAATCAGATTGCTTGATTTGAGAGAGCCGTTTTATAATTATATATAACTCCCCCATTTAAGTCTATGGCTGCAAAGAGAAGTCCGATTGTATAGAAGTCAATGAAAATGACCCTACTTCTCACTTGATTTATCACCTCATTAAACACTTTCCTAATGAGTTTACGGTCTCAATTGCTACATAGTTTCTACAAGTCTTCTTCAATACATCGTCATGTTCATTGTGTCAATAATGGTCCTATTTTGAGTAAAATAGACGATAAAGCGGACTATGTTTTGTGGGCGTGATTGACAGCTTGCCCGTTCAGTGATTGCGCAGCTAGCTCGCCGATCACAGACCAATTGGCGGGCGCTGCGGAGTCTGCATTCGACCATTCGGCCAATGGCAGACGTCACGGAGGCTACATATTTGTATACGCTGCAGAGAAGGTAAAGGAACGTACTGGGATGAGGAACTTCTTGATCTCCTCCAGTGCGTGACCCATCCTGGCGTAGGCCTCGGCCGGCGGGGCGAACACCTCGATGAGCACGTGCAGGTCTTCGTTCAGGTGCTGGTATTTGGCCTCTCCGCTCTTCCGTAGTTCTTCCTCCTGTCGGTACAAAAAGCAGCCATGTATATCACACACCCTCCATCTAGGCCCTAGGGAATAAACACGCTGTCAAAGCCTGGGAACATTTCTCATGGATCTTTGCATTTCCGCAAGGATTTATTCTAGGGAGTTTATCTACAACTGTTCCATAATGAGGTGGAGCGCTTGAACGCTACGTGGAGTGTGATGCATTAGTTGCATGGAGACAGACCAACAAAAAAATAAAAATAAAATAAAGACATCCATGGGCCTCTTGTAAAGGAACATTTCTGTCAACAGGCAATCCTACAAATCCCTTCAACCGCTGCTGTCACATTTAAATGATTGCTTTAGTCCTCTCACAGCTGCCTGTCCTCATAACAAATGTACAGATGAAGCCAGTTGAAAACAACACATGGTTCTATGTGCGCTCAAATACTCCATCATCTTCTTTTTTTTCTCGGTTCACGCTATTCCCCCCAGTTCCCCTCCCTCCCGAACAGGCGACCCGACCGAGCAGAGGAGGCACTAGTGCAGCGACCGACCAGGACACATACCCTTAATCTGGCTTACCCGCAGAGACAGCCAATTGTGCCTGTACGGACAACGGACCAAGCTGGAGGTAACATGGGGGCTCGAACCTGCAACCCTTGTGTTGGTACAGTAGGCATGGGATCTACTGCTGCACTACCCGGAAGCCCTACATTTATATTAGCTTGATTGACAAAATATATATCCATATCTATTTGAATTAATTCACCGCTTTTGTGCTCGAAGTCAATAATGATTAATCTTTTCAAACCACCTTTACTGCAGACAAAGAGAATAATAGGGTACTTATTAAACTTTGTTTTACTTCACTCTCTCTCTACATTGTGCCAATACTGTAGGCAGTCACTAATCATTATCATCATACCTTTAACTCAGTTTGGAGTAAGAGTGCTTTAATGGTACTCGAGAGTACTGTAGCTCACCAAAAATACTGGAGAGCTTACTATCTTTTAAATGATCACCATTAAGACTTTCTTTATGATTCAACCCCCCAAGGCCATTTGGGTCCTTGCGAATCATTTTTAGTCATAATTGAGTCTGTTATCAGTCAAGGATTTTGAGGACGGTGATTTTTTTTAAAAACATATTCACCAAAGAGGCTGTGGTTTACAGTGATGTTTGAACAGCTAAGGGGGTCTTATGCGCTCTGCTGCCTCATGGCGCTTATTGCATTTATAAAACGGTTACTATAGACGGTTTTCATGGAATTGTGTAGCTAGGGAGCAGTCTGTAACCTAGCTGATTTCCTGTCAGTTATTGTACTAGCAAACACTGCAACAGGAAGTAAGCTGGGGGACATTTAGAATGTTTATGTTGTCAAGTTGAAACTGTCCATACCTGCCAAGGTTTCATAAGATAAATACACAGCAACAAAAACTGCAACAAATAATCATTCCGCCAAGCAATGTAATCCTTGAGCAGAATTAGCTTTAGAAGAATGGTTGCCAAGCCACACAGATGTTGTTTGGTGCAGTAATACTGTGATGCGGTCACGGCTGTGTGTTTATAGAGTATTTTACAACACCTTTGAACGCGGCTCAGTCAATCATAATCAAGAACCGGAACTGTCCGTTTTATAAGTAATAATCTATGACATTTTCATATAAATGACTGTTTTGCTAAACTATATTGCTGATTGATATAAAACAATAGTGATCCAATCTATATCCAGTTTATTGAAGCTTTTACAACCCGGTCTCACTTCATGGCGTACAAATAACACAGGTTTCCACTTTCAAAATACAGATGAAGTGAGGTGACATATTTCATGCAATTCAGACCATTATTCAGAATTCAGACACATCATAGTGCCACCTACTGGCAACACAAAAAGTTGGTTATCTCGAGAACCGTTTGTCCGATCGACTTCAAACTTGGCGGGTGTGCTGCTGGGAACCAAAGAAAGTGCAATCCTGAATTTCATGCAATTCGACCAATCAGAACATGACTTTCACATATCTGGAGCACCATTCATCCGATCCACCTCAAACGTGGGTGGTGCACTGCTGGGGACGTGACAGAGTGCAGTGATGAATTTCGTGCAATTCGGACATGGGCATAGTCATAGTGCCACCTACTGGCAGCAACACAAAAATAAATCTCGAGAACTGTTCATCCGATCGACTTCAAACTTGGCAGGTGAGACCCAAGAAACTGCAGTGTCGAATTTCATGCAATTCATCCAGATGGGTGGGAGTGCTGCAAGCAGGGGGAGGATGGGGGAGGGGTCAAGAGTGGGAGAGCATGATGTGTGGATGGGGGAAGCGGAGGAAGGAGAACGGGCACTGCACTAGTCAATATAAAATCCATGGAAAAAGGCGCCACAGTCCCGCCCACACTGTTTGATTGACAGGTGATTTCTGGGAAGAGCAGAGCATTGCATTGCACCATTACAAGTGAGGATGTTGAGGATGAGTAAACAGTTACAGAAAAAGACTATTCACCTTATGTTCCAACACAGGGGTCAGCCACTTACTTCCTATTGTGTTTACAGTGACAGTACAGCACTAGTGACCAGGTAAAACCATTAAAAGAACTGGATAGGGGACGTGCCACGCCCACCCATGCATTCGGACGGAGGTTGCTCATTGGCGCATGAAGCCATCATGGGGGCTTTTTCTTCCTGGCTTTACTTCCTGACCATGCAGCCCAAGGCAAAGTGCGCATGTGTGCCATGACGTGTTCCATGACGTCTCCCACTCCTCCCACCCATGGATTGTATTACAAGAATAAAATTCCCCTGGGTTTAACAGCTGCCGGGGTCCCCATGCAAGTGGATGGGAATTTTCCTTTCTGGGCTGCATGGCGTCACGTGACTTGCAATACAGAGCTTCGCCACCATGTTCAAATGGCTTCACAGCCCAGCGCTATTCCTGGGGGCTTGGGTAAAACAGACAGTGTTTTGAACAGGAAGTCATAACACAACTGGGTCAAGTGGGTGGGGCTACATAAGGTGAATAAGCTACAGTAGTAGAGGTACAGGCTTTAAAGTGATTGTATTTGTATTGTTATTTATTCCTCAAAAGTACTCAGTCTGTAAGTAGAGCAACTGTACTGTAACTCACTTCCCACCTGTGACTACAGAACTACAGCTCATTTACCTTGGCAGAGAAATTATAGCATGTAAACAGTGAGGGGCTTCGCAGGCCATTCAGGCCCGACAGAAGCGGGCCAGTATCATGTTATTGATGGCGAGAAATAGGACAGGCAAAACCCCAAATGTCTGCCACAGCATTACGCAAAAGCAACAACCAGTTTGGCGTCCCAGTTTCTCCTTAAAAATAAATAAATAAATAAATAAAATAAGGAAAAAAAAACTGTCTTCTCCGGGGCATTCCAGTGGCGGCAAGTTACTTCCCTTCTCCCTCTCTAGCATCATGCAAGGCAGTGTCTCTGATGTCACCTAATTATAAATAACCTTCTTTTAAGAGTGCCTGTGGTATGTTAATGATATGGTAATTTCCCCCATAAATCTGTGCTTTACGAGGAGAGGGCTCCTTTGTGCATAGCACCTACGCTGATGGAGCTGCCGGTGTCAAGCCGAGTATGTAAGCAGGGTGTTGAGAGAGACGACTGCTGGAGAATCTCCCTCTCTCTTCTCTTTTTATATATTCCTATACAGTATACAGTATGCATTAAAGAAAACTGTCATTACCTGGTGTTTCTAATAGCAGCAGTCGAATCCCCCAAATACAGATGATTCGGCGGTCTAATGTTTGGCATTTATCAAGCGACAAATTGAGTTACCTCCCCTTATCCCACTAGAGGGTGACATGGGAGTGCTTTTTCACTCCTGTCCCGTCCCAATCCCGGGCCAGATTAAAACAACAACAAAACAAAAAAATCCTGTCTCATCCCAATCCAGCAGAGCAGCGAGGGAAGATATAAATAGAGTTTCCTCATATTAGAACTGCATGTGCATTTATATATACAACTGGTCTATTGTTGTCATGATTCCTGCTCCCCTAGTCCCTTGACTTTTTTTTCTCCTGTCCCGCCCCGATCACGTGATGATGAATAGTGAAAATCACTCCCATCCCACGGGAATCCCATGGAATCCCACGGGAATCCCAAAATAATGTGGCAGCCTCTAATTCCCACTCATACAGTCCGTTTCACACGTCGAAATCGTCAAAATATGTTTTTAACCCCACAATAGTTTATATTACTTCAACTCTTGTACTCATATTCCATTCGAAGAGTCGCATTTTCAAATGGATAGTGGATATCTCACTTTGTGGGATGAAACACTACCGTGTGTGTGTGTGTGTGTGTGTGTGTGTGTGTGTGTGTGTGTGTGTGTGCGTGTGTGTGTGCGCGCGCGTGCGTGTGTGACGTGTGCTGTCGTGTGGCGTGTGTGTTACTTAGTATACCAATTGTCATACATCAGCCATACATACAGCCTCTCTCGCAGTGCTGATAAGAGGCATCAATGATACAGCAGCACCCTATAGCCGCTAAGCAGCCCATGGCAGGAGATTACAGCTGTCTCTTTGGCAGCTTCTTCCCTCCGGTTTCTATTTTTCTGGCTGTAAATCTGCTTATATGAAAAGCCATTCACCCTGCAACAGAGGGCCACCACGCTTTAGACTCCGGAGCCTAATATGAATCTCTGCGCATTCACATTCATATTAAGTATTTAAGGCAGACACTGGATGCTGGGGGGTGAATTCTATTGTATTATGCCATTTGAATGACAAGAGGGAAAACACATCATATGCAATAACAGCCATCTATATGTGCTGATGTGCCGCACAACTCAATCAGCCTTGTTTATCCGCACTTCAGACATTCAAACTGGCTTATGAACACATAGGCTAAGTTGAGTTGCCCAGTTTCTTCTTTCCACTAGTAATATATATCTAGCAATATAAATCAGATTCGGTGGACATTTTTGTCAAAAGCACCTTATTGGACAATGAGTGCCAATATTATGGGTGGCCAGCCCCCGTATTGATACCCACAACAATCTCCATCAGCTTCAGACAACAACACTGCTGGTGTTGTCTGTTCATTTCTATACCATCAAAAATGAATGTCTTCCTTAAAGTGGTAATCCATAAGTTTCTCGTTGTGCCTTTGTGGTACTCATTTTATGTAGCGAGTGTGCGTGGGAGCAAGAGAGAGAGAGAGCGCCAGAGTGTGTGTGTGTGTGTGTGTGTGTGTGTGTGTGTGTGTGTGTTTGTGTGTTTGTGTGTGTGTGTGTGTGTGTGTGTGTGTGTGTGCGTGTGTGCGTGCGTGTGCGTGTGTGTGTGCGCGTGCGTGTGCGTGCATGCGTGCGTGGATGTGTGTGTGATGGTGAATGGATCAGAGCGGGAGGGAAAAGTGTAGTTAGCAAGTTGTAGCAAGTAGCAAATAAATGTATAGCGAAAGTTACGGATGTCAGAAAATAAAGACTGCAGCGTCTCAAGGCCAAGGTGCCAAGGTGCTGTCTTCATCAGGAGACTCCCAGCCAGCCAACTCCAGCTCAATGCTTTCTAGAGATTGTGGGATTTCCCAAACTGAATAAATACCACATAATTTGCCTTGCTAGCTCAATCTTGTTTTAACTAAGATATCTGCTGATTTCTCTCTCCCCATGGACAGATTTAGCCACTACGTTCGCGAACTTCACATGTATTTCTAAGCCCCGCCTCCACACAGCTTATGGCACGCTGCTCACTTGTTTAGTGAAAGGGGTGTTTGCTGGAATTGACAGTCGTGTCCCAGCGGTGCTTTGCTTAGTTCAAATGTGTCTCCAAAATTCGACAAATTCGACAGTGCACTTCCTCAGGTTCCCAACAACACATTCGATCGCCAAGTGTGAAGTCCATCGGATGAACGGTTCTCGAGATATGTGAAGGAAACATATACTGTACATACATACATACATACATACATACATGCTGTACAGTACATACTGTACGTACGTACGTACATACATACAGTACATACATTCATTCATTCATTCATTCATTCATTCCTGGAATTAATAGTTGAAACGACCATTATCCAAACTGGTAATCAGCTCATTTTTAGGGGGAGGACAGTTTTGACACACACAGAAATTAGAATATGAAAATGCCACAGATTATTAATTTAGGACAATCAAGGTATTTCTCCTCAGTAGCTCACAATTAGATCTGATGCCAGCGACAAAACTGAAACAAAGAAAATGTGATTGTTTTGTCTATCAGGCAAATTAAAGAGGGACTACAAGTCCCAGAGATGAGAATGGATGAGTTAATCACGACACTAACGAGAAGCGGTGAGCAACGTGGATGCCTTCCACCATCCGGCTGACAGCAGCAGGACAACCAAGGTGCCGTATGCAGACTGAGAGACACTGACTCAGACAGCCCAGCGCCTCTCCTCTCTTCTGCACTCACGTTCTTGTCAACAGAAGATCAAGGTCCCCCAGCAGCAAATATTTGAGGAATTATCCCAGCTCTTTGCAGTGTCTACACACACACACACCATACAGTACACTGACGCAGACAAGCTTATAAGGGGGGATGTATTGACTTGAAACAATGTAGCCTACAGTTTTATCCTCCGATGCATCTATTATCTTCCCTGAATGCCAAGATCACAATTACATTACCATCTTACATTTTCAGCAGGGTATAAAGTGTACATCATCACTTCTCGCCTCTGTCAGTACCCACTGAGAAGTGTGTTTTATCGGCATAAATAGAAACGTGTCCTTACTTGTACAGTAAGTGTGACAGTGCCTGACTGTTGCTAGCCTGGTAAAAGCTATCCTGATAACATGATCTCACTTTCTGTTTCGCTCTATGTATCAGGCTGGCCTCCAGCCTGTCCACATCGATTTCAGTGGGTGGGAGTACTTGCCTTGACGGACAACTCCTTCAGCCAATCAGCGTCACCAAATCCAAACCAAATCCACTCGGAAGAACGGCAAAAACGTCTTTTCTGCTGAGAAACCCCTGGTGCACACTCTTGTTTAATTGTTATTTAATCTATTTCTGCAATAACTGCCCTTATAGCTGCATTTACTCTAACGTTAACATTACCTCTTGTTGCTTCGGGAGGTGCCATACTGTTTTGATTTGTTTTTGATTGGCCGATTATGTTGTCAACAACGAGGTCCCGGATTGGCCCGTGCACTTGGGGGCGGGCTGGAGGCTAGACTGATCCACAGAATGAAACAGGATGTGAGGTCGCGTGATCAGGATGGTTTAGCAGGCTAGACTGTTGCTTCCATACAAGATTTTAGTTTTATTGTCGCTCGCTGTGAAAGAGCCTCTGGCTGCAGGTAGACCTCTCCCTCTCTATGGTTTCAGTATATACCAACAAAGAAACTCGGTTCTCCCTGACCTCCACAAGGAATTTCAAGCATTGGAAACTATGAGGACATATGGAGGAAAGCCGTGCAGCTCGAAATAGCAAGTGAGAAAGTGTTGACAAAGCAATAGACATCTGGGCAGTCCCAGCCAAACCCCCCGCCCCCCCCCAACAATGCAGGCAGCGGCGCACGCTGCGTCCCCGACAGAAAGCTGTCAGTCATAAATCCTGCGGGGGGGTTTTGTGAGGAGACAGGTGAGGGCTGCCGAGGTCAGCACATCTCCATGACAGATCTTTTCTCCTGGTACTCAGGAGGAGTCTGCCATCAAAGACTATTGATCACGGTAATCAAAAGGAATGCGCTGTATGATAGCGAGAATCATCGCCGTCGACAAATCACCCCGTGACAAACGGAGGAAGACGAGAGCTACAGACAGGCCCAAGTGAAGTCGCTTTATTCGCTGCTGCTGTCCAGTTTGGTGTGCCATCGATTCCGCTGTCGTAGGAATTCTCTGTTTATATACAAATATGATTACAGCAATATGATGAATGTAGACATCATTAAAATTGGATTTTGTTTGAGTGGTTCAAGAATCCACCCTACAGTCAGTTTCAGATTAAATCCAGTAAAATGCACCAAAACGGGACGTGGCCCTGATTGGCTCCTTCACTAAACAATTACTGAAATCCATCTAATCAGCCAATCAGTTGGCCTCATTTGAATCAGAGGATCTGCTGTTGTTGGACAATCAGGTTGAGTATTGTGAGGACTTGGTCATCAAATTCATTCAATTCAACTAGTTAAATTAATTTTTTAACGAATCCACATTTATTTGCAACACATCATGAGGAACATTATTTTTTATCCCGAGACATAGTATATCTGAAAACAGAATCATGAAACTGAATAAAGTGAGGCCTTTAAGATGAAATACTTGATAAATCCACTGATCCGCTCTTGATAGGAGGGGAGAAGAGTGAAGAAAGGAAGGAGAAAGATGAGAATGAAAGAACTGACTGGAGTGTTACCTTTTCTTTGTCTCTCATGGATCCCTTTCCGAGAATTGACATCTTTGTGAGGGTGTCCTCCTGTAGTCTCTTTAACGAGTTCCCGCGTGGCCCGAGGAGTTTGCCGACAAAGTTAAACTACAACAGAGAAGAAGAAGAAGAGCAGAGATCAATCAGAGTCCGTCTGTTAGAGATAAAGAGCAAAGGCATTTCTTATGTCAATCACACACCAGGCTCAAGCAGCGCGC
Source organism: Poromitra crassiceps (assembly GCF_964638095.1). NCBI lineage: Eukaryota > Metazoa > Chordata > Actinopteri > Beryciformes > Melamphaidae > Poromitra > Poromitra crassiceps. The sequence continues at coordinate 30,265,372 of NC_139643.1, read as the reverse complement.
TTTTGACTGAAGCTTATTAAAACTTATCAGCATTTCCTCCCGTCTGCGAGTTGACAGCAGACCAATCGGCTTGGAAGCCTTTCCAAACTGTCTGATACCACTCATGTTTGCAGTTTGTCAGATTTTCATGGGTAGCGGTCTTATGAAGATGCTCTGCGGTTGACCCTCTTGCTGAAATGTCCTATTATAAAATGAAAAAAGTATTCATAATAATAAATAGATCTCCCAGTAAACACCCTGACATTGAATAGATGTGATGCGACATTGAGAACCCGTGTAAAGCGACAAAATGAAAGGTGAGACGGCCTCTGTAGACTACCTGAAACGTTTCGTGAAGTCAGAACCTGAATCTTTCAGATATCGGCTCAACACTCTCTAAAGCTGTTTGAATATGAATTATTGCTGTACCATGAGTGATATCATGTTGTGAACATTCCGAGCGTATCCGGGTTGACGTGGAACGACGTCGTCCGTCAAGCGCTTCCCGCGTTAGATTACTTCACAAGGTCGCGGCAGTTTGCCATAATGACGCGGATGTTATGCATTGCTATGTCAAAGCATGTTGCGGGGACACCTATCAAAGCCGTACAATACAGGCTGAACACAGGCCCATAGCAGCTGGAGACGGTCAGGGAGAGATGAGGAGCAATGCTTTTCTCCCCTTCCCCCACGTTTCCTTTACTGTGAGTTATACAACTGTCCCTCTCAACCATCTAGGCCATCAATTAGCAAGTAGGACGGAAACAAACGCCCATTTTTGTTCGACACCTCACCTATATCTCCTCCTGCCTTTTTGTTCAGAGACCGGTGCTTAAAGTGCTCATTAGGAGGCGCCTGCCAATTCCTGGGTGAAGGATTTGAGAGTCAAGCCTTTGTGATAGGCTCTAATGCAGGAACTGACTGTTGGGCTTTATCCTGGCCAACGGTACTGAGGTGAACTCCAGCACTTCTCAACTATGTTCATTCGACTTTAGTAATTACACCATGGCCCGTGGCTATGGAGTTGATCATGTAGGGCCCTATTCAGACCGTGACTTAGAGTAAGCACCACGCCCCACTGTGCCTGTACTTACGTGTGGGGGATAAGTGGTCTCCTGCAAAGTTACGACCTTGGCTTGATGGATATGTAAATGGAGGCGTGTCCACCTTCATATCATATTATGTGGATAGCAGCGCTAACTTAGGGCTAATGTACACCGCCTCCGGAACAGATGCGGTACGGCTCCAGTACGGCTGCAAACAGACCCGCACTCATGTAATCTGTCAGACATATGCGGGATCCGACAAAAATAGAACAGGTGCGTACTTTTTCCGTACCGCATGTATCGCCCATCTATTAACATGGGCGAGAGTCGATCCGGCAGTTTTGCCAGATCCGCAACGCAGCCGTAACATATCTGGTGTACATTGCCTATTAGGTCCGTTTGTACCTTATGCCTACCCCACACTACAGGATAATTTGCAAGATTATGGCCAAGATTCCCCCCTCCCGATTTTCTCGGGGGTGCTCCCGATTTGAAGCGCGTCGGGCAGATAATCTTCCCAAATGATCCTGTAGTGTGTGGGGTTCAAAGATTCACAATCGGGAAGACTGCCTCTTCCCGATTGTGAATCGGCCATATCTAACATGTTAGATATTTACAACCCGACAGGCGATTGCATCTTGAGCAGAGAGCCAGTAGTAGCTGCGTTTCCATTAGTTTTTCGCAAAATAAACTGGTCCGCGTCCACCCGCAGCCCCGCACAGAAACAAAGAACGAGGAAATTGTCATCGAGGTGAAATACCCGTGCGTCTTTGAACGGGACGGAAAACTAATGCTATACTGCAAAGCATGTAGCCTACAACAAGCGCTTAGGTCTCAGCTTCCCGCATCGCGAGTGTCCGCACGGAAAAGTGAGTCAAATCAGCAGACGCGCCCCTCCACAAGACACCTGTGCAGACGGTTTTCGCCTGGCCGTGCACAGTAGGCCTACACCCCGAATGGACGCGGCTGTCCGCGCAAATATTAGTTAAACAAATCCTTTCAGTGCAAATGCATTATAAAAAAAAAAAAAAAAAAAAAAATTGAAAACGAAATGACACTACTACACCCGGTGCGCACACTGAATAGGCATTTTAAAAGTTAACGTCGAGCCCTGCTTCAAGTTGAATCTTCGGCATAATCTTCTAGTGTGTGGGGTTGCGTTTGAACAGACGCGATAGACCCTTCTCACGGGGGCCATTTTGTGTCGAGAAGCCAGGGTAAACACAGGTGCAAGCAAAACACTAATGAGGGTTTCCAAATTCCAATCATGGAAGTTGGAAACCCTCATTAGTGTTTTGCTTGCACCTGTGTTTACCCTGGCTTCTCGACACAAAATGGCCCCCGTGAGAAGGGTCTATTGTGTGTGTGTCCCAAGATTGAAATGTTAAAAAATCGGCTCTCTCTGTCCTGTAGTGTGTGGGCTCTCAAGATTTTTATAATCTTCAAGGATTTGAAAATCCTGTAGTGTGGGGTAGGCATTAGGCGCCTGAAAGCCTGCAGGTATGTCTGAAGGAAACGGAGCAAACTGTGGAATTGTGATGCTATCTAAAGCAGATGATGACGCTCCCGAAGCAAACAAGACACATTCTGACATTTATGTTCTCAAGGTTACAGTATCAGGGCGCGCCGACGTCAAGAAATATTTTAAATGGTGAGTTTAACCGACACCGTGTGCATCCATCGTTTCCACCTGGATAGGGCCTTGATCATTGAGCCGCGTCGTCTTTTGAACAATGATTTGCAGAGCCAGATGACACGGCTGGTCCCTTCATGTTACTCAAGGTACCAGGCACCCTCTCCGTCCTGATGACTGCTGCTGCATCGGACAGGGTCCCGCGGGAATGTCTCAGTCCTCTGTCTCCCACTGGCCTTGTGCACTGGACACGGAATAAGACTCATGGGTTCCATCAACTGTACACATGTGACCAATTTGCAGGAAGAGGAAAGTAGACTCCACAAAATGTGTATTTGATGCAGACATGGCCATAAGCATGGCAGTGTTTGCACAAAGCTTCAACTCAATATGCAATGTAACTGAAAACTGAATCTGGAACTGTGGCTTGTTGGTGAGTTGTTAAGATAAGATTATAACCAACCGAGCCACCGGGACGCCGCAAGAGTTTGAATTTGATTTGATATGATATAAAACCTATTTTTTCAAATCCAATTAATGTCCCGTGGGCAACTTTCTACTTCAATCTTTGCACATAATCGTCCTAAATACAGCTGAATTAAAGGCTTGTGAAAGAAAAAGAAAAAAATCATTGGAGTACATTAGTAAACTGAAACTCCACCGTATTGCTATATTGTACAACATCAGATGTGAAACAATGTAATGATTTGATTACCCAGCTTTGAGACATTAATATTGAGCCTGAGCAAGCAGGTTGCCACGGCATGCAGGTTGGAGCCGATGCAGACGTCTTATAGATGATGTAGTGGCTTGATATGGTGCTTTGTAGTGACATGATATGATGGTATTTATCTATTTAAAGAGAGATTATGCATATCTGCCTAATGCCAGTAAATGTCAGAGGGTCTTAATCTGGACTTTAAAAGCATCACCGTCATGCCGATATGTTTGCTGGTGCACATGGACGATCCTCCAAATATAGTCTTCAGATATCAAAATCCTTCCAACTGTGATTGATATTTTGAGGTTTTGGTAATGCTTTAAGGGATTTTCTGACTGGGATCCTTTGGTGGTTCAGGTCATTAGTAATTATTTTCATTGTCAATTCATCTGTTGATTATTTTTCTTGATTAATCAATTCGTTGTTTGGTCTATAAAATGTCAGAACATGGTGAAAAATGTCGATCAGTGTTTCCCAAAGCCCAAGATGATGTCCTCAAATGTCTTGTCCACAACCCAAACATGTTCAGTTTACTGTCATAGAGGAGTATAGAAACCAAAGCATATTCACATTTAAGAAGCTTGAATCAGAGTTTTTTGACTTTTTTTTCTTCTTAAAAACTACTCAAACTCAATGATCAATTATCAAAATAATATAATCGTTGACAACTAATCGATTAATCGTTGCAGCTCTACTCGAGAATGCTCATAAGAAAACAACGACACAGTGACTAAAAACAACAGTTTCAGCTGTTGCAGCCTCTCCTGGTTTGGCAGCTGGAAAGAAGAGGGATTGTGGGCTTGTGGATGATTAAAAAGTCAGCGGACACAAGTAGGGAAAGGATCTATGATTAATCACACTTAACCAGGAGGGGCTGCATCTGAGATCTTTTCATCATTTGCTGAATGTGTTACTGTGAGCCTGGCGAGAGGTGTGCTCAGAGGAAGGCAGTGCAGAATGATTGTGCTGAGGACAGCAGGGCCGGGGCGACACTGGAAGGATAAATCACCGTTCACCAGCACAGAGAAAAGCCACAGACTGAACTGGAAATAAACCAGTGGGACTCCTCTCGCCTCACAAATGACCCGCGGTGCTTTCTGCCACAGATCCAGCAAATGTATAGGAGAGTGTGATAGCACACACAGCCCATTTAAAAGCTGTGGTATTGTACTTAGGGATGTGCCCCACAGACGGAATTTTGATTTCAAAGGTGTGTGTGTGGGAGGGGAAGGTGGGGAGGACACACACACACACACACAATTAGTACAGGCCCAAATCCTCAAAAGTTCTTTAGTTTTTAGATACCCCTAACCTACCTGAGGTAGCTCCCCCCCCCCCCCGCCATCATTTTGATATGTCCCCATTCACTCTATAATTTATAGAATAACTATTTATAATATTTATAGAATAACCGTAAGAAAGCCACACATCCCCTGAATGCCCCAGGTCTCTAATTTGTGGTTGTAAAGATTTATGAGGCTGGGATGATCCTAGAGGTCACAATAAGTCATTTTATACAGTGAGGTCAAGTTTCAATGAATGGTCTCACTACAATTAAATGACTACTATGGAGACTAACATCATCTCACATGAATACAAATGGGCTCACTGAATCCACATGCGTCTCAGCTTTCCAGTCATACCCAATTTATGCAATTCCAAGACCCCAGTATGCAGAAATATTCAACTAGAATAGGCAAAAATAACACATGTATACTGCATGCAAAAAAACAGCATGCCTTTGGCCCAAAATTGCATGGGATTAGCATAAAGTGGAAATGTCTGTAAAGGTTATATTTATGGATACCCATAGCACCCATTCTCACTCAGATTAAGGTGAGAGGTCCAGGGACCTATTTGAAACTGGCCTTGCCAGTTTTCCCTCGCCAAAATGTAGCCTAACTTTGGGAGCATTAATTAGCCCCCTAGCATAAGCGGGTTGGTAGCAATGGTACCAATTTGTGGCAGTGGTGGCTCCATGGTTAGAAAAGCGAGCTTGTGACCGGAAGGCCGTCGGTTCAATCCCCGTGCCTGGCAGGATAAATCTGGGTGGGAAAAGTAAAAAAGCAGCGCTTGCCCCTTCCTCATTAACACCACTGAGGTGCCCTTGAGCAAGGCCCTTAACCCCAACTGCTCCAGTGAAGCGGATCAGCGGCCAGCAGATCAGACTGGTCAGCTTCCAGGTATGAATGTGAATGTGAACAGGGCACTCCTGAAAAAGAGAGCATTGCTCTCAGTGAGACTCCCCATGTATAAATAACGTTTTTTTTTAATTGATTCCTTAAGTCTTCTAGTTTCATATGATATCAGTATATTTCACTATAGGCCCACTACAGCCTCTGAAAGACAGTAATGTCGGCTGTTGAAAGAAGTTGAAAGAAGTGCAGGGGTCCATTATTGCATTCTAAAAAAAGTGTGTGGGGAGGGGGACAATGTAAATGGGCTGCATTTATATAGCGCTTTTATCCAAAGTACTTTACAATGTGCCTACATTCACACATTCACACACCGAAGGCGGCAAGCTGCCACACAGGGTGCTGGCACAGCCATCGGGAGCAATTTGGGGTTCAGCGTCTTGCCCAAGGACACTTCGACATGCGGACTGGAGGAGCCGGGGATCGAACCACCGACCTTCTGATTAGTGAACAACCCTCACAATGTCCCCTGTGCTTCCGCCCCCACTCCCCCCAATAAATTATGTCCTTGATGTGCATGACTAGTCAGTTAAATGTTTAAATGGCCCCATGTCGGCACCAGAAAATAATAGTAGGTTAAACTAATAATGAAATTAATAATGTAAACTGTTGCGTCTACCCGCGAGGCGATAGCCCCCCTCCCCGCCTGTGCCCGGATGTAAACACACCAGCGTGGTGAAAGTGGGACCGGACAGAGATGACATATCATAAAACCAGCGCAGTTTGGCAGTATTTTGATTAATTAAATTAAAATAAGGTTAAAATAAGTAGGCTGTGTCAGAACAAACTGGCATATAACGACTCGACTGTTGCAATAGCAATGCATAACCACGTTCAGCACAGGCATGTGAACATTAACCTGCAAGGACAGCAGGCTGCTGGCTTGGTGTTAGCTACAGCAGTACTGCTAATGTTAGACACACTCAGCAAACCAATGACATCGCTCGGTCTGAAGAGATAACGCACAAGATATGTTTCCACTCACCACTTGAAGGCAAAAGCATCCAAAAGTTAATGGACTCTATTGAGCCTGAACATAATAAATGGCGCAAAGTGCCACACAAGATTTGGTTATTGAAGAGCGTAATTAAGGATTTCAAATGGCTCTTAAATAAATGGTAAATGGCCTGCATTTATATAGCGCTTTTATCCAAAGCGCTTTACAGTCAGTAGGTACATTCATCCATTCACACACCGATGGCGGCAGGTTACCACGCAGGGTGCTGGCACACCAACGGGAGCAATTTGGGGTTCAGTGTCTTGCCCAAGGACACTTCGACATGCAGACTGGAGGAGCCGGGAATCGAATCACCGACCTCTTTTATCCAAAGCGATTAGTGGACAACCCGCTCTACCTCCTGAGCTACAGCCGCCCCAAATACGCACAATATTTTTGTTCGGATGTTTTAACACTATACGAGGGATCAGCCGAGCAGCATTTTGGTAAACAAACCCCGTCACTGGGTGACAACGGCAATGGAACCCTATGGAGCCTGAGTTTGAGCGTCTGACTCTAGCCGGCTGACCGTGTTTACAATTTAAAAACTGCGACAGTTCACACAACTTTAACACGACATGCATATATTATATATCAAACTCTTGAGCTAATTCTGCTCTCACTCAGAACGTCAAAATATAAGTAATGTGATGTATACTTTTTGAGATATTAACGTTTGTTTGGCACAACTCATACTAGTTAACTGACGCAGGGTTACGCATTTTTGGGTGGCAGTGACGTCATGCTGACTCATCCTATAGAGTCAATTGTGTTAAATTTGGACTGTTTTCTGAGTGTTTTCGTACTAGACTAGTTCAGTTTAAAAAAATAGACTAGTCGACAGGGAAATTAGTGGCTTTGGAACAACCCTAGTATAACTTCTGAGTAGGAGGGGCAGCATGTGTCATGCTGGCTCAATCATGATTTGAAATTAAACTCTGTAAAAGAGGTTTGGTGGAATGGTGCCTTTATCTAAAATAAAAACAATAAAATAAACAATAACAATAACAAAAACAACCCCCATGGTTAATAATACTAGACTTGTTTTTAAAGGCTGCTGCAGGACATTCTTTACAGTGCTGTGATGTGCATTGCACAGCAGAACTGCAGCACACAGCATCATAACATCATCATTCTTCCTGTTATCTCAAAAAGCCTTCAACATTCCACGGATCCAGAAATAAAAGAAATTTTCATTGGGCCAATTATTTGCAGCATAGCAGACAATATAATTCATCAGAGTTTGGTATTAAAAATCATCAGTGAAGAACAGGTCCATTTGTCCTGGAGAATCATCAGTCTGCAACTTGCTGCATGCTGTCCTTGCCTGGTTCATATTGATAAAAAGCTATGTTCGCAGAGGATGGATTTAAGTTCTCTGTACATGCCTCTAAATGGCTATTTGGAAAATGGCTGTGCCACTTCAATGCCAGAAGCCAAAAGGTGATGCTTGCAGTTCAGGAGAAAACCCATTCAAGTCAGACCGATCACTCTTGCCATTGCTACCTGTCAGATAGAACAAATTGAATTTGTCTTCCTTCGGTGGCTTGTTGGAGCTCTAAACAGCGTATTAGCGGCTCCACTTATCAAAGCTGTCAAAGCAAATCTGTTTAGGCTGTGAACCTATGAGACACAGATTGGCCTCCAGATGACAGTACATAGCACTCAATGTTCCCCAATGTTATTTTGTACATTCAGGGTTAAATTCAGGTCTACATCAGAGTGCGTACCTGAACATAGGGCTACACAATTAATCAAATTGATATCGAAATCATAATATGGCCAAGTGCAACATGCATTGTGGTGCTACAGAGATGCCAGGGCTTACAAATCATATTATCCAGATGTAAGGGAACATGCTTGTTTGGTACAGACCCGAGTAAAAATCACATCCATATATTTTTTATTTCTCCCAGTGAGAATGAAATGCAAAAATTAGAACTCCCACTAAAATCGTATCGCATATTGCAATCGCAAAATCTGTCAATATAATTGCAATGATTTTCTTTTCTTTTGCATAGCAGTCCTAGCTGAAAAACCTCTCAAAGTTCTAATCAGGACTATAATGGAAGATAAATACATCTATTTATTTGCATCCACCTTTTTAGGCTGATCTAAATCATTATGAAGCAATTTCATAGACATCATAATAAGGCTGTAATAAGGCTATAATGAGGCATCAACTGATGTACATTATTAGGTCTTTTAACTTAAGGCATACAGTATATGTAAATTAACACATTTATGGAAACATGCTTTTTTTCATGGAAGTCATATCTTCTACACCTTTTTATTTACCAGTACATCACTGCATCTATCACGTCTTCCTCAATTCTCACACAGCAAATCTTTCCAGCTGTCGCAAGTGTGTTGACTTTGACGTGATAATTCTCTTTTGAATTAACAAGTGTTGGTTGAGGGGCTGTCTGTCTTAGAGCTGGTATGGCTCTGGGGTTAGCGTTTCCAAAAACATCTAATTGAATCTGACGGGTGTGGACTGTCTGACATAAAACCTGCCGTTTTATGTCACCCTCAGAGGTACACTGACAATTACACTGTGCATGTCATTGCTGGCATAAGTAGCAGCGCTTCTCACGAGTGAAATAAGATAGAAGATATATATTTTTTCTTCTGCCTATATAGAGCTTTTAAGTTGACTCCTGCACTGTATTTCTGCAGCCTCGGTCCTCTCAAGTCAGGCCATTCACATTACTGTAGGTTACCGCTCCTCCCTCCCAGGGGGGTTGAGGTGAAAACTGGAGTGACCCGCCCCCCCCCTAAGAGTGGGGCTCTCACTTTTACACCAGCCTCCCCACCATGTTCCCAGGGGGAAAGCCCTGCCACCCACCAAGCATGCGGGTCACATTAAATGTCAGAGTAACACTTCACAATAAGGGTCACTAAATAAAGGGTTAGTTCATGCTTATTAAGCATGAACTAACCCCTTATTTAACAGTTAACTAATGTGTCTAGTAATCATGTACTAATGGTGTTCATGTTAATTAGCTATTAATTTATCCATAAACTTCAGGTTGCCTATAATGACTGCATGCGCATCTTGCTGAAAAAGCCCAGGTGGAGCAGTGCTAGTGACCTGTTCTGTAAGGCGGGGGTGGCCACTTTCCAGGCGCTCCTGAGAAATCTCAGGTACAGGTTCATCTGTCGATTGAACGTGTCTCAGAATGCCATTCATAAGTTGCTCACTGATCCTGGCCTAAGCACTGTGAGACACCAGTCACATTATGTGGAAATTCTGTTATGATTCTCTTTTATAATGTTTTTGTTCTTTTATTGTGCTCTTACGTACTTTGTGTCCTTTGTAATTGTGTATGCGAAGTGTCTGTCAATAAAGGTTTGATTGATTGATTTGATTGATATGCATTATTTAATAATTATGGGTTAGTTAGTTAATTGTTAGCATGAGGGTTAGTTAACGGTTAATGTTAGAGCTAATAAACATGAACTAATTGTTAATGCTTATCAAGCATTAACTAACCGTTAATTGAGTGAGCCTTATTGTAAAGCGCTTGCTGCCGAGGGGCCCCTTGCCACAGTGGGGCCTCAAGTGCTCTCAGCGCACGCCGGCCGGCTGCTTTAACACCTCAAAAGGCCTTTTGAAGTGTGACTTCTTTCTTTTTTCTTTCCATTTTCACGTGGAGGTCATCGTGCACCTGCCTCTTGTCTAGAGCGCCGGCCGGGCACGCGTGACTCATTCATCGCATTACAAGCACACTCTGTCACCCTGCGAGCGTTTTTCAATTTTCCCAGGTCCGTGCATGTCTGCCCGTCTGCTGTTTTCTGATCAATTCAGACTATGGCGGCAGGCACCGCGGCATGATAGCGGGGGAGATGATTTTCCACCCATATCGCGCGCTCATGTCTTGAATAAACAAACATTTGCATGCAAAAGAGTTGGGGGGTGGGTGAAAGACGGAAAAAGTATAAACGTGTATCCACCTGAGAACCATACGGAATACATACACAGTCAAACAAATGCATTTCAACGTGAGGAAATTCCTTCCTATCGTATATTCATAAATATTCATTGACAAATTAATATACCGAGACATGAAAGCGTCATTGACCAAGGTCAGTGTAATAGGCACAGGGAGGGGGAGAGGCAGAGAGAATTACAGTTGTAACATTTCAAAAGCTTAAAACAATTCTTTAGAGAGGAAATAACGTCGTTCTACCCCAGTTCTGTCAGCCAATACCGCCTGGATACTGTCTTCCACATACATCTAATAACATAAAGCATCAACACAACCTGTCAAGTGGCTGTTGTGAGGACTTTAAAAGCGCGTTTGGCTTCATTATCTATAAATAACACAATCTCACAAAATTCTCTGTGTGTGTGAAATTCTCTGAAACTTCTCTCAAGCAACGCGAGAGCACTTACTTTAGGAAACTGCTTGACTGGTATTAAAACTTTCTGGCCCAGTTTCATGTTCTTGTTGATGACGACGTCGATGAACTTTTCTTCTTCCTTCCCCTCATCTTTCTGAATTTTTTCGATTTCTGTGGACAGGGAAGAACCAAAGGCAAACAAGTCAGTGTTTGGAAACGACAAGTACTGGTACAGTATGCAACTGAAGAAGGGTCAAGAAGTGTTTGTCCATGATCAACTGAAATAGTTGCCACTCTTGCTCGCACCTTTTTGGCCTGTTCAGTCAACTGCCGCATCAATACTATGGGTGCAACTAAAAGTTATTTTAATTCTCGAATAATCTGTGAATTATTTTCTCGACTAATTCACTATTCAATTAATCATTTGGTCCATAAAATGTCACAAAATGGTGAAATATGTCGATCCCAACATGACATCCTCGACTTCTTTTGTCCTGACCAGCAGTCCACAACCCAAGATAATCAGTTTACTGTCATAGAAGACTAAAGAAACCCGGAAATATTCACATTTAAGAAGCTGGAACAAGAGAACTTTAGTATTTTTTTCTTAACAAGCCAAAGTACAACTAACTAACTAAACGCCCACGGCTCAGTGGTGTGCACCCCCCACCCACCCACATCCCCCCTACCCACCCCTCCAATCTCGACTCTCTACCACCTTCCTATTCCTACTATTCCTATGCCCACTAAACTTACACGCGTGCTCGTGCGTGTGTGTGTGTGTGCATGCATGCGTGTGTGTACGTGTGCACGTGTGCGTGTGTGTTTCACCAAGCCGCGGTGCTTAGCTGTCTCCACTGTGCTTCCTTAGAGGCAGGGGGAGGGGCCTATGCTAAAAAAAAACTTGCTCAGATCCCATGCTCAAACACACATAGTCACTTATAGAAGTGGCCGTCCCGCTTAAAAATAGTTGCAGATTAATTTCTGTCTATCGACTAATAGATTAATCAACTAACCATTGCAGCTCTTGTCAATGTTTGTGTGTGTGTGTGTGTGTGTGTGTGTGTGTGTGTGTGTGTGTGTGTTTTTTTTATATATATATATTGGAGATGATGTACCATAAGGCCCATCAGATCCATTCATCTCACGTATCAGATGGTGGATGAGGCTCTATCGCCGTAATACTTTGCCGTTTTAGCAGAGACACCAATTTACCCGTAGAGACATGTCATGTTCCTCAACCCCTTTCATGTGCTTCAGGGGGGAAAAATTGATGGGGAGGACAGTGGAGTTTGCAGCCCTCCAGGCTACCAAAACTATTGGCTGTCACGCTTTGTCTTTTCTAAGAGGTAGACTTTGATGCATTTGGCGATGTAACCTTGAACGTTTAATCAGATGGATAGCATCTGTGTTCCAGTGCCAGTGAAATGGTTTTTGCAGAGAGGGCAGCTCAGAGGGGTGGGAGGCTAAAACAAAGACTTCAGGCTGAAACCCTGGCAGGGGAGAGGGGGAGGCAGAAGGTGGACTCCATCAGAGCTTTATTTCCTACTGTATGTGGCAAAGTAATTCTGAACACCCCCCCATTCAGAATTAAAATTAAACTGGAGCAATCACGATGCTTTTAGTGTCTGCTTTTCCAGTTGACTGCTCATCAAGGCTCATGTTTGGATAGAGATTTTTGGAGGAGATTGGTCCAGAATAAGATGCTGCTGGGGCATCTGGGTAGCGTAGATGAAAAAGGACTTGCTTACCACCACGGAGACCTGGGTTTAATTCCTGGCACCGGTACTTCCGGCTTGGTCAGACGTTCCTACTACACATACAATTGGCTGTGTCTGCAAGTGGAAAGCCGGTGGGGTATGAGTACTGGTCACTGAACTAGTGCCTCCTTTGGTCAGTCGCGGGCGGGGCGCCTGTTCCAGGGGGAGGGGAACTGGAGACGGGGGGGGGGGGGGGGGGGGGGGGTAGTGTGGTCCTCCCACGCACTATGTCCTGCCTGAAAAGAGGCAGCTGGCAATTGCACATGACTCGGAGGAAGCATGTGCTATAGTCTGCAACTCGGCAGAGGGGGTGGAGCAATGACAGCAGGGGGAATTAGCCAAGTGCAATTGGGGAGAAAATGGGAGGGGAAAAAAAAAAAGTATAAGATGCTGCTGTGCCTGAATTCAGCATTGTAGAATCATGACAAAATGACCTCATAGCATACAAGCATACAAACAAAATCATGATACATACATCAATTGCACTGGGTCAGAGTTGAGCCAGGTGTATCAGCACAGCAAGCCAGAAACTAAGACAACCGTGAGTCCTCCACAAAAGCTCTGCAACGTTACAGTAAATTTGAAGAATGCAATAAAAGCACCGGTGAGATGGAGATATCTTTCAGCTTCAATTTATCCCAAGGGTGGCCAGAGACTGCACGTGCTCTGAGAAAAGACTAAATTAATATTAATGCATCGCCTAGCAACATGCCAAGATGGAGTTTCCTCCTTGCACAATTCCTTGTCGTCAAACCATTCAGGCCCTGGTTCGCTGAGATTGTGTTACATCGGTGAGTCGTGCAGTTCTTTGCTCTTCAGTTGCAGCTTGCATAGTGCAGAGTTCCCCGAACCCTGACCTGCTCACACAGGTTTTGCATTTCAAGCTGTTGCGTCTGAAAATCTAACCAAAAAGACATTTCTAACAACCAGCCAAACTGTATCAAATGCATTGAAATTCATAGAGAATCAGTCAGAGTGAATTGCCATACTAAAATTACAATACTTTCAAAGGATCTTGTTTGAGCCACAGTTTATAAGGGAGATGATGTGGCAACACAAACTCAGGGCAAGTAAGAAAAAAAAGGAGAGATTTAAACATGCATGTCCGACACAAGCACAATGTGTCTGTTTTTGACTGCCAGCGCCATCACCTGGCAACAAAGATCAGCCAATAACAGATGGGAATATGCCTCCGCTGATGATAGCCAACCGTCCGTCCGTCCGTCGGTACGACTACGTACCATGCTTGTTAAAGCGATATCGCAGGAACGCCTTGAGGGAATCTCTTCAGATTTAGCTCAAACATCCACTTGGACTCAAGGATGAACTGATTTGATTTTGGTGGTCAAAGGTCAAAGTTCAAGGTCACTGTGAGCTCATATCCATCTGTTCCATCAAGGAAGGGGCAGGCTATGGATAAGGACCCGTAGCTAGGGATAGGAAGGTCGTAGAGAGCTGGGATTTGAGGTCACTGTGACCTCACGACCGTCTGTTCCATGCTCGTTAACGCGATATCTCAGGAACGCCTTGAGGCAATTTCTTCGAATTTTGCACAAATGTCCACATGGACTCAAGGATGAACTGATTAGATTTGGGTGGTCAAAGGTCAAAGTTCAAGGTGACTGTGACCTCATGTCCGTCTGTTCCATCAAGGAAGGGGGCCGGGTATGGAAAAGGGCCCCTAGCTAGGGATAGGAATTTTGTAGAGAGCTGGGATTTGAGGTGTGTAGGGGGAGTGGCTAGGGGGTGTACGTGGTGGGAGGGGGTGTGGTGAGGGAAAGGGCCGGGGCTAGGGGAAAGGGGCCATACTGTAGCTAGGGATAGCAAGGTCGTAGTTGTGGTGCGAGGTGTGGGTAGGGGAGTGTTTAGGGGTATGTGGGTGACAATGAAATGGGATCCTGCCAGCGCCACTGCTTCAAGGTACATGTATTTGTGCTTGTATGAGTCTGGACAGACATGGATGTAGACGGCAACTTGACTTGTTGGTGGAGGCATACAACCACGAGGCGGTTATTTCTAGTTACCATTTAGATGTCAAGCTTTACACAGTTTGGTGTTGAGCTGCTCTTTAATTACTGGTATAATGGTGGTATCTCTGCAGTAGCCATATCATATATTAAAGCTGAATTGGGAATCGAGAACCTGTCCAATTACTGAGAATCGTATATGCCTCCAAGGTTATCAATTCCTTTTATCAATACTGGCACATTTTTCCTGCAGTTACACTGTACGCATGTGCATTGCACAAACTCAATCATGACATTCAACTCTTCATTGACGCTGCTGGAAACTTGCAAGGAGTCATGGCGGAGAGGAAGAATCAGTCCAAAGGGTGGCTTCATTTCATGAAGAAAGATGGCAACAGTGCTACTTGTAACGTCTGTAAAATTATCATTTTGATGGCAGAAACACGAACATAATCAAATGCTATTACGCAGACATTCTACACTTTGTTCAGACTCAAGAGATAATGAAACAGCTGCGGTGACACTGAAGACCGATGTAGGCCTACTTTTTTCCCAAACACAGGAAATTGATAGGGAAATCGATAAGGGAATCGATAAAGAATTGGACCGATAAGCAGAATCGATAATAGCATTGGTATCAATAAAATCTTATCAATTCCCATTTCTAATTAAAGCTTTGTCAAATTGTTCCTCAAAGCTGAAATCTATTCATTGCTTTGGTTCTTCTTTTAGATTCGAGCACCTTGGAGGAGCTGCGATGTGGTGACAGGTTTTTTACCTTTACGATTTATCAAGCTACAAAAAGAGACATAAAGAGCAGACAGTGAGCAGCAAGGGCATCCCCCCCTTGTTCTTTTTTAAGCCTTATATTAACTGGTACTGTATGGTTCTTTTTTATGCCCTATATTAACTGGTACTGTACTGTATGGTTCTTTTTTATGCCTTATATTAACTGGTACTGTATGCTTCTTTTTTATGCCCTATATTAAAGGAGAATCTCGTTTTTTTTTAACCTGGACCCATCTCCTGGCAATAATTATGATTTGGCCACTCACCCAGCGATGTCGGCGGCGTTTCTGGCCGTCCTAGCGTTGTTTTGACTACAGGTAGGACGCTTTGCGGTGGTGGTTTTAGCGTAACCTATGTGGGGTTTGGCGTAACCTATGTGGGATTCGAAATAACGAAGGTTATGCCAAACCCCACATAGGTTACGCTAAAACCACCACCGCAAAGCATCCTACCTGTAGTTGGGCAGTCGGCAGGAAAGTATCGCGGGACTTTACGAGACTTGGTGACCGAGATCACGTTTGAGGCAATTTGATCCCTGGGAGACTCCAGGAAATGGCCTGGGGCGAAATATCACTCTGGTGGATGTTGAGGGATCACATTACGACGATATTTGGCGAAAACGGGAATAAAAATAGCTATTTAGATGCAGGAAAGACAGGCTCACACTTGGCCCCAAATCAGCTCCATTTTACAACTGACTTGGATGCTATTGATCTCAAAACAACGCTAGGACGGCCAGAAACGCCGCCGACATCGCTGGGTGAGTGGCCAAATCATAATTATTGCCAGGAGATGGATCCAGGTTAAAAAAAAACGAAATTCTCCTTTAACTGGTACTGTATGGTTCTTCTTGTTTTAGGGCTTCTTTTGCAAGAAACATGGTCAACCTTTCAACCCTGCTACGCATTAAATGTGTGTTTCCAGTCTTTAAAGGGGGACTAACCCCCCAGATATGTAACAAAACGGTGATTTGAAAAAACATATGGGAAAAACCAAGAAATGACGTATCCTCTTGTCTATACTATACTCTTTGGCTGTGCTCAGCTCAGGAATTTTTTCCGGAAATCGACGCCATTACAGTTTGCCCACCGCCTCGAAAATAATTTATATGAGAGCTGCAATATCTTTATAAATATCAACAACTAGCCAACACTGGTGGCCTGTATGGAAACGGCGTTGCTCAAAATGGTTGAAAGTTATATCAATTTGGCCATTCAGTGGCGAACTAGAAATTTAATTATTTTTCTCCCATGTATGTGTGTGGCGGCTTGTGTAACTTACGTTAAAAGAGACTAGTGACGCGAGAGCACAGCACAATAGTGAGGACAAACGCCCCGCTCTCACGCTCATGTAATCACAATGCGAGATTTCTCCACGTCATTCCCTCGTCCAACTTGCCATATACCGCGCCATGAAATCCGTTTTTAATTTTCGTTTGGGGGCTTTTCGTGATTCTTGTTAAAAGTTACTGCACCTCTGATTTTTCCTCTCAGGGCGCAGCGCAGGGCAGAGCTGCAGAGCTCCCTACATCTCTCCCCCTCTCTGTTCCTCAGCTGCTGCCCGTGCTCCTGCAGCCTCTCTCTCTCTCTCTCTGTCCGCTGCTGTAGCCTACACGGACGCACACACGGCTTGTTTCTCTCTCTCTCTCTCTCTCTCTGTTCGGGAGCTGTCTGCGCTGTACACCGACGGACACGCGGCACACACGGCTTGTTTCGTTGTTTTTTACATACTGACAGCACGCTGTCTGTCGCTGACTGAGCAGAAAGCTACATGTCATGACATGAGTCCTGGCAGACTAACGTCAGGTGAGGGTCTGTGTGTGACTGTGTGGCTGGGGAGCCTCGGAGCTGCAGCTGCAAACACACAATAACCCCTCCCTCCCTCCAATAGGCTTGAGTTGTGAGGAGCCGGGAAAGGGTACATGGGGAGTAGGGGAGTAACTATCTTGAAATCCCATAGTCTTTGGGGACAACGTGACGTCAGGTTGTACCAAATCTCCCATTCATTTGAGGGCAAAAAAAAAAGCAGTGTTCCACCCATAGAGGGCACTTATGCCAGTTATGCTGCTGAAAAATGATACAAATGGTAAAAATGGCAACAGTTTGGTCTCAAATGTGGAAATTTTGACCAGCATTCTTCACACACCACCCCCAAAGTCATATATATTGGTTAAAAGCTGAAAAAAAGTGTTTGGGGGTTAGTTACACTTTAAAGTGGCGACACCACATGGCGGGGCACCATCCCAGCTGTCTGCTTTCCTATTAGAAATGGAATCACTTAAAAGCAGCCATGTGATTTAGGCTTTTCCATTTAAAATGCATAAGCTGGGTAGATTTTGTGGGATTATGCATGACTTCAGCCGAGTGTTGGTGAGCGGAGTTGGGGGAGGAGGCAATCGGATCATTAAGTCTACCAATTTCATGTTGAGGGGCGAGATCCATATTAAATACAGTTTCTGCACACTGTGTGTGTGCTCTCCCTATTACTGGGCGAGATTCACATCTAATAGGATCAGTATGTGTCACTTAGCAAAAGCACATGCTATACATGTATAGACTAGAGTGTATTGTACCTTGTTCTGATGCAGCTATCGATTATTTTAGTAATAGAGTATTCTACGATTATTCCATCGATTCCATTTTCTTTATTAAAGAGCAATACAAAACACATTTTCTTTCAAATTATCTCTAGTATAGTCTTCACAGCTGTGTGACTGGCTTGTACACATCGATGCTGCTAGTATCATTGATGCTATGCAGTTGTATGTAATATTTGTAATAGTTGATGGTTTCATTTATGAAGATGTAGGCAGTACTATGATATTGATGAAGCAGACTGAATTGAACTCAAATAAATATTCTATCACTAACACTAACATTTGCGGTTCAGGCTGAAAACACAATGCAACGTTAGCATAAGTGGTACAGTAGGTGGAAAAATTACAGAGTAAAAAATGGAACAACGGATAACGACATAGCAGCCAGGCTCTGTGCTGGGATCCAGTAGCTACCCCAAAACCCAAGATGACATCATCAAATGTCTACTTTTGCCCTGACCTACAGTCCACACCCCAAACATAATAAGCATAATCATAATAATCAGTTTACTGTCATAGAAGACTAAAGAAACCAGAAAATATTCACATTTAAGAAGCTAGAATGACTTGGCAATTAATTTTCTGTCGATCGAATAAATTATTAATTGTTGCAGCTCTAGCTGTAATCCAAACAGATTAAAAGTTTGTGAGGGTTTGAACCTTCTTCACCTGGTTTAATGGGTCTTTTCCCACATTTTTGGCAGTTCATGGGACAGTTTCTAGGTAGTGGATCAGTTTGTTGAGAGCTGCATTAGGCAAGACTCGTATGTAAAAATAAACTACACACTCGTCTTTCCTATCACATCGCAAAGTGGGGCTACAACGGCAAAGAGCAGCCCATCTCGCCTAATTGAGATGCTGCAGATTCAGCCTATGTGCCCAAATGAAATTGTGCTGTCTGTATGGTTACTTACTACCGGGAACTCTTATCTTATCTCATCCATTCGCTTTCTTTCCTTCCTTCCTTCCTTCAAAGATCCAGTCTGGAACAGGGGTGTTCATGTTCACTTCTTCTTTCAATCATTTTCCAGACCCGCTATTCAAGGTCATAGAGGGGTTGGAGAGGCCTATCCCAGCATGCATTGGGTGGAAGGTCGCCAGCTTTTTTCTCTTAGGTGTTAAGATTTAGCCTATGTTTACCAGCCCTGTTTATGCTGGTATATAATATATACATTATTTTTTGTAACCGTGTGTGTGTGTGTGTGTGTGTGTGCGCGCGCGCATGTCTGTGTGTGTGTCATGGTAAAATGTTGTCCTGGAGACTATCAGGTATTACCGCAGAATCTTAATTTGAGTATTTTGCCAGGGGCTTAAGTCTGTGGACAGATTTTGTCACAGCGATAGCATCAAAACCATGCAAGATGCAGTCATGAACTTTACAGGTTGAAGGGTGACTTTGAAAACAGGTGTACATTGACCCCCCCCCCCCCCTCCACACTTTACTCCCCTGGCCCACATTCATTTTAAGTCACGGGCGATGCGGCTGGTGTGATCGGCTCACAAGTTGGTCTCTAGTTGAAAACACCATGTGAGCTTGTGAGCAGTCGTCTAAATGAGGGAGCAGCACTGTATCGATGCCCTAGTGGCGTCACTTCGGTAAGCAGTATGTGTGAAAGAAAAGTTCACAGCTAACAAATCTAATGAGAACCAAATTGTCGCTGATTTACACACAGATTCAAACACCAATTATCCAAGAGAGTCTCACAGTTGAGTTTTCAAATTCCTCAACTCAACACAGACTTTTTAATTATAGATCTTATGACACGTTTTATGCAGAGAGCAGAAGATCTAGATGAGTCTGAGGCGGCACGCAAAGGAAGGAAAAGTGGACGAGTATTTTCTTTTTAAAGAGCCAGCAGTGCTGTCTAACCCCATATCTTAGTTCAATTGACTGGAACTGACTGGCGCTTTGGAATTAATTGTACATAAAAGCCGGTTTATGCGACAATTTTTCATGTTGGTGACTCAAGCTACAGATATTTATCTAACGGTGGTACTTATCTAACTGTGGTTCCCCATGGCAGCGCAAGCTTCACAGAGAAACCTGTTTAGTCGCAATAAAGAGATGCTGTCAGGGAGTAGCATCAGCCTTAACGAGACATTCTTTTGGTCCAAAATAATGTGAAAAATTAACGCTAGTATATTTCGATTATGTCACATGGTCTTGTTTGATTGAAACAATCCAACTTCAATTACCCTCTTGTGAGTATGCAGTACGTTTGTATTGTCATTTGTTATCTAACCATCTATTAACTTTAACTTTTTTGTTGTTGTATTTTACAAATGTTATTTCATTTGACCTGCATCTAAAGCTCAGCTCTTACTGTGTTTCCTTGCTTAAAATAATGGGATTGGATTGAAAATTGGAGGACAGAGGATTTCTCTTGTGCTTAATTGGGGAAACGGTCAAAGGCAATAAAAGCATATCTTGTTCATGTAGAACTCTGCAGTTTATACAAATGATGCTGTATGCTGCTCACGCTTAGAAGGACCTGACAGAGTGCAGTGCCGAATTTCGTACAATACGGCATAGCGCCACCTACTGGTAACACAAAAAGCGGTTTATCTCGAGAACCGTCTGTCCAATCGACTTCAAACTTGGGGAGTGCACTGCTGGGAACCCGACAGAGTGCAGTGACAGCCCGCTGATTGGATCATTCACCAATCACGTCCATTCTCACAACAAGGTGGTCCATTTAAATATGGCTCCTTTCTACACTGGTCTTTGCTACTCTAATGCTGCCTGCCACACACATCGCTGCTTTTTCTGCTGTTGCTGCTGCAAAGCTTTGCCTCCACCACCCCAGCCTTCACCTTTCTATAGTTCAGAGTCTGGCTTTACACGGTGAAAAAAAACTTTCACACAACTTTAGTTGGTTGAAACTGAGGTGAAACTAAAGTTGCAAATGATTTGCATGGTGTAAAGAAAGCCCACTGCAATGCACTTGAAACTTGTCTGAAACTAAGCTGCAACAGTTGCAAAACTCTCAACTTTGTGAAACTAGATTCATGCAACAAATCAAAATGCTGATAAGTAGGCTATCAATGCACTGATGGCTCTCTTCCTATTCTCCGGGACAGCCATAATGAAAGACAGTGTAGCCGGCCAGTGGCAGAAGAAAACCCGATACAACACGTCCAAATTGATATTCTGCAGCTAGAAAACGATACAAAATAAGATACAAAGATGCAAACTTACTCCCCACTTGATACAGTATAATCTACTGTAGCTGTCCTGGATATACTGCAACAAACTGATTCTCAGCATAACAGAAGGCAAGTGCTCGTGAGTGTCTCCATCTACTGTCATTTCAAGTCTGGCTGACATTCACCACCATTAGCCTACCTTCAGACAAAAGAACTGTGACGCTACAGGCAAAGTCTAGAGCCGTTTCCTCGCTCTAGAAAGACCCTCCACTGAAGCCAACAGCATGGCCAATGTCACAAACGCTTTGCCCCACGCACATTTCATCTGTGCTGCCAGTGTGACCACACACATTTAGCGTGAATCACGGTGTCAAGGCTGTGACCCTCGAAAGAGAAATGCTAACACTCGAGAAAAGAAAGAGCCCTCGACTCGCCTCTGTCCTGAAATCTCAATTTCACTCTGGCTCCTCCATCGCCTTGACAAGGTCAGGCTGGCAGCAGGAATTTGTCTCGCCCCCTAATCTGGAGATTACGGTCCCTATTCTCCCACAGGCCTTCGGCGCTAAAACGGGCCTTAAACGCAAAAAAACGTGCCTTGCGCCTGTTTCGGGAAAATATCAATAGGCTTTAGGCTGCCAAATGCGCTTTAGGCCGAATGGGCGTGGCGGAGTCCCTGAATGCGCCAAAGTGGGCGTGTCGGCCTTAAATCTCGGCGTACTGATATCTTGGCACCTGCCTTAAATTTAGCGCTTTGCGCCTTTGAAAACCAGGCCTATTCACTGCGCCAGTGCACTTGTGCCTCTCCCCTGTCACCCTTCTCTGTCTCTCTCTGAAACCAGACCTATTCAGTGCGCCAGTGCTCTTCTGCCTCTGAGTCACCCTTCTCTCTCTCTCTCTGACTCCCTCGCTCAAACAGACACAACACATAGCAGCACCCAGCTTCCCATAGGAAATAGCAGTTGTAAGTTTACTGCCTGTGAATGTCCACTCCCAGCATGCAATTGGGTCCTCCATTTCGCTACTAAATAGCAACTAAATGAGCCGAAATAGATATAAAAGGTAGATCTAAAATAATGTGTAATGGTAAGACAACCTGCAATTGTCGAACATTTCAATATTGGACCAAATAAAACATGAAATGAAACACCACCCTATGTGAAACATATATGTCCTCTTGAGCCTATATATACCCTGTGTGGATTTAACGTGATTTAGGTAAGTGACAGCGGAACGCGCTTCGGAAGCTTCTACTGTCATCTGCTATACTGTGATGTGCGCTCCAATAACTTCGCCCTACTCCACATTTAGTTTTACAATAAAAACACATTTATGCAATGACTTTACATAATGTAGGGTATATTTATGTGCATCATTCTACCTGCAGCAGGGGAGAGAAAACGATATCTTTCTGGACAAACTTTCACCAATCTAATAGGCTATATTTTTCTAGCTGATGCGTTTAGTACATTATTTTCACTTTGATCTTGCTATAGTGTAGCGTATTTACATGCTTGCAGTATTGAAACTGCAGTTAGATTGGTTTGAGAAGCATAATAATATGGAATAATAGCCTATAATGCAGACAGACAGGCTGGATGAAGGGAGGGGGGGGGGGGGCAGAGCGTTTGGCTTTCGTCTGGTTTTGCGGGATCACTGGAATTGGAGCTAAAAAGGCAAGCGTGCGATTCGTTTATTGCACTTATCCAATGAGCATGACGGTGCATAATTTTACGCCTAAAAGGCGTGGTTGTAATGCTTTGGGCTGCATCTAGCGCCAGCACGACGATATCAAGTGCGCCTTTCCACGCCCACTGCTTTGATCTGCGCCTGCCGCTCGGCCTAGAAACTGCGCCGATGCAACGATAGAGCCCTACATTCTCGGCGGCCGGGCGACTCTCTCCCTCCTTCCCTTCCCTTTCTGCCTCTCTCCCTGCAACCCTGCCAGCCTGCCGGGTCTCTGCTGCGAGGTAACGAGCCAAGACCCGCTTACAGTGTGGAGATAATGTCCACGGATTAAGACAGAGATCCCCTCGAGTGGTGCCTCTTTCATTTCAGTATCCGGCCTGCGAAGCAGCCAGCTATAGTCAGGGACTCCATTCTCTGGATCTCTGAATCTCTCTCCCTGTCAAACTCGGCGCTCTTACAGCGAGGGGGAAATAACAGCATAGCACACGATCTTAATCCGCCAAACTCAGGAAGTAATGGCCGCAGCCGTAGACGAACACGAGAGACATGTTTTCGCTGGCGAAACTCGGGGAGGGGGGCACGGTGGCACAGTGGCAGCGCTGTCGCCTCACAGCAAGAAAGTCCGGGGTTCGGTTCCCGCCTGGGACGCCGTGGGCGCCGAGGGTGTGCCCCCCCCCCCCCCTCCCATGTCCTCAGTGCCTACCACTGCCCGGGTGGGCTATCTCGTCAAAAGGGCCTTTCTCTGTAGAGTTTGCATGTTCTACCCGTGCTCCCCTGTGGTTTCCTCTAGATAATAACCCCTAACTACAAAAGAAAAAAAAATCTGGGATCATCAGCCATGCTCTTGTCACTCTGGGGGCAACTTGAAAATCAAAAACGGGTGTGTAAGAACATTAAAGTTCCCCGAAGAGCCCCTTGGGTGGCAGGGTTCTTGGAAGTACACAATCAGGGTGTTAGGGGCTTTCGGGGGGTTGCTGCTAAGAAGTTCAAGCTACCTTGAAGATGCCAGACTTGCTGCAGACATCTAAAACCTTGCATGGCACCGCTGCATACAGACCTGCATTGTTAGAACGTTATTAGGATGGTGACGGGGTGCATTTGTAGTGATTATATCTTGGCACCTGTTAATGTAAAGACAGAGAGATTATAAAAACCGCTCAGCGGATTTTGCATTACAAATACCATTATCCCTGGAATGATGAGATACTGCGGTAAGCAATCCACGCTATAGTGTACAGTAAGTGGTGTCTTTTCTGATAAGACATCAGCATCAACCAGGAAAGCATGCCGTTTTTAGCCAAACCACTGAAACCACAAGGCTGTTTATACTTGCATGTCCTGGAAGTATCAGTAATTGTCGCTTTTTTCTTTTCTTTTTTTACATTCCTTGGGATCACAGCAAGTCCTTAAGAACATAATAAGCTAAGATAAAATTAGGCATTCGAGTGTGGGAAAGGTTCATTTTCAAGAGAGCAGGTGAATGCAAGTAAGCTAAAAGAGAAAAATAACAAGACAGCAATTCAGAACTTTTCTAACTTTCATTCAGAAATTTTTGCCTCCCTCAAAGGTATTCTCACTAATAAAGTGTGCTATGGCAACAGAAAGCAGTCGAAGTGAGTTTGTTGGCTCGTGCTGCCGGTGTCTGTTGAGCCGTATTAGCATTTATATTTGCAGGCAGCAACAGTCCAGGGAGGCAGATGCAGAGACATGAAAGGATCTGCGTGCGTTTGTCTGGGCATCATCACCTTTTCAGACGTAACCCCACTGAACGCTAAGGCCCGCCTCCTGCTCCTCAGATCAGATAAAGATGTCAGCGGTACAATGCAAACACACAAATATGATTTGATAAAGTTACCTCATGAAAAGTCCACTCTTATTTCACCTTTGGTAAAGTGGACTATTTTGGCTCATTTCCACCACATTTTACTGCCCTGTACAGCTCGTCACCACTCGGCTCTAATCGTATCAGCCCTATTGACGTTTTGCTTCCACCGCGGATCATGTGCCCCCACCCACCCCCGCCCACAGCTGGTCGTCTAAAAATAGCGACCGCATATCTGTCCTTCGGCTATAACATAACGTTACAATTAAATCCATCCACAGAACTTTTAAACTGTTTATGAAATACTGGTGCCTCTAAATGACCTACAGTGTACATGGGCAAATGTGACAATCGGCCAAGAGAATGATATCACAGGCATGTGCTGTGCTGTGCGGGGACGGGAGAGGCGCAACAGAGTGAAGCCTCTACCCCGCAGCCTCTCACCAGGCAAGACCGGGGCTTCCAAACACCCGCTGCGGCCTAGCGGAGCGCTGCAGCCTCCTCTCAGCTACAGAGCTCCCTGAGCGAGCAGCGGACTTTTTTCTCAGACAATTGAACACCCGCCACGATTTTATTTCACCGGAGGTGAAGGCAGCGACACAAAATACTGATGGAAATATACATAACAGAAGATAAGGTAAGACCACTAAACTGGTATGCAGCCGCCAGCATTGCATTGACAGTCAGTAGACAGAGTAAACACGATTCTCTCTGACCAATCAGTAGCCATCAGAGTTTTACGTCACCATTTGGGACCTACTCGCCAGCCCGAAGTACCCCGACGAGGCAGGGACCAAAAGTAGCACGACTCGGCCTAAAATCAAACCGAGCTGGGCCGGTTTTTGACGGTGGGATGAGACCAAAAGTCGAGTCGAGCGGAGCGGGACCGCGCTACTAGCTGCTGTGGAATTGGGCCATTAGTGTTCTTTCTGTGGGTGGGGGTGCTTTTGCTCAGCTGCTGGCAAACAAAAAATACTGCTAATAAAATCCCAATGGCCATGTGCCAAAGCAGAGCAACCTGTTTACAATGGAAATATGAATTGTTTGAACTGCTAATAACAGCTATAGGCCCTAATTGAGCTGTGTCAGTGACATGGCCATCCCATCAATTTACTACAAATGTGATGTCTATTATGCAAATTATAATAGGACGGGGTGATTTTTTTTCGTTAATCACAGTTAATTAGATCAACAACATACAATTAAAACAAGAAATATGTTTCAAAATCAGATGGAAAAATATGGCATCCACTATTCCATTGGGTGTTTATTAGAGTTCATTGGGTCCTGAGAATGTGTATATGTTTGCCTGATCGATCGATTGATCTGCCTGATTGATCAAGATCGATCGATCGATCGATCGATCTATCTATCTATCTATCTATCTATCTATCTATCTATCTATCTATCTATCTATCTATCTATCTATCTATCTATCTACAGTATCTATCTATCTATCTATCTACAGTATCTATCTATCTATCTAACTATCTATCTATCTATCTATCTATCTATCTATCTATCTATCTATCTATCTATCTATCTATCTATCTATCTATCTATTTGCATTAATGTATATGACCAGCTAACAGACCAATACTGCACAATAACACATTGCTTTCCAGTTATTGCTGCTTAATAATAGTGCAAAGGCTATATCTCACTATGTTACATAAATTAAACATACATACAGTAAGATAACTCATAGAATATACAGCTGTCCCAATTCAAGAACATTCAAAAGGATCTAAAAATCTCTGAATGTGAAATGAGTTTGTTCCTCAAACATCTTATATGGGTTAATAATATTCCCCCATAAATAATTCAAAAAAATATTCTCATCATAAAATACAGTATTCTGTTTTTGCACAATAGACTAGCAAACAGCAAACTGCTCTGAATTTTCCTCTAACTAGCAGCATATAGCCTGACCTTACATTGAAATCAACTCATGCATTTACCATGAAAGCTGGGCAGAACCAGAAGTTTTGGCATTCTAGAATCAGACTATACACTACAGAAGGATGCCTGCATTATTGATAATGGAACTACGTCCACACAGTAAAACATTCTATAGTTCCCAACACCATGAATCTCCTGCCTAATTTTGTCTCACCATCACCTCTGCCTTCATCCACTTCCTTGTTTGTTCAACTGCTCCATACATTATTTAGCAGTACCTGCACTTTTAAAGTTTCTGATCAAAACAAATGCAGTTCAATGAGGGGCCGGCCACCCTGCAGAAGACACTAGGTTAGGGTTCAACCGATAGGCCCTCTGGGTTTTCATGAGCCACATTTCTCGACAGTTTGCCAGAAGTCAATATTTGTTGTCTAAATGTTCGGTACATTCATATGAAACAATTGCAATCAATTCGCTTCCCCACAGAATTGCACGCTCGGTGGAAAACAGCATTTGGACCACGGGGCAGTAAAACCCATTGAAACCCTGAATAATCTTAGCAGGTTAGCAGCTCCTTAAGGCAGGGAGTCTACCCACACCTATTCGCACACCACTAAAATAATGTACAATTTATAAATCAGGTTTTCCAGACTGGTTTTATGTAGATCTGTAGCTGTCATAGGCAGTGGAGCCCATGACTGGCGGATATCTGATATTTAATAAAAGAGTAATATCAGCCCCATATCGGTCTAACCCGAGCAGACACCCCAGCGCTTTTCTCTCCTCACATTACACCTTTGATGAATCACTATCTTTGTTTGGCAAATCCTCAGTAATAGCGAGGCCTGTAGTGCTCTGCTCTCTCATACACTGCAGCCCCACTATCTGTAGCCCGCTAACGCACTGCAAAACAAGCAAGCCCAGTGACTGTGCATTCTGAATGAATAGGGCGAGAAGAAAAGGACGGCGCGGCGAAGACGAATCATTTGAAACATGTATTAATTAACAATAAATCATCGGCCTGGTTACACCCCCACCTCCACGATAAACCTCCCCCACCCCCGTGTCCCCCAACATGAAAAGGACCAAGACTTTAGCCCACAATTAACATAAGCCGATGTTTATCGGTTCAACGTCCCTTTGCTTAATGAAGTTTCCCATAAAACTGTCATTAGGCTCTGAGAGGGGCAGGGGGTGGGGGGTGGGGGGTGGGGTATTTGAGGAGGAAAATGAAAACGGTGCAGCTTAATGTACGTCATTATCTGGATCTCATCTCAGGCTGCATTATCAAAATACACTGAATCATCATAACTCATAATGACCAGACCGCCTCTATTTTGTATTTCAATTACTCATCGGGTGTCAATTAAAACTGCAGACAAACGCTCGAAAGCATGTAAGTGCCTCTTAAAAGGATTTTGCACTGTTCTTTCCAAATCTATAGTGTACAGTCTGTGTTTGAGAAGAGACAAATTAAATTCATTTGGCACACAAAATCAATCAGCGAGCAGGGTGCAGGAGTGGTTATGATATTATCGCGTGCATATTATATTCAATCATTTTCTAACATGGTGTTGTGCTAAAATCAGGGGGGTTCCCCGAGTTCCCAAAAAGTCTCCAGTCTGCCGTGCTGCAGGGAACCTGTGGAACGGGAACTACAAGCTGAACGATCCGCGGGGCTCCTGGGAGCCCCGGGTGTCGTGCTCCCCTGCCTCTCCCTCTTAGCTACTTCTGTTATCTGATTTTTGGTTTGGTTTGGTGCAGAAGGTCCAGCAGTCAGGGTCCTGTCCTTCACGTTACCACTATCTACCTTACTGATTTAATTAGCCTCACCTTCAATCTATGACAATGGAAACTGTGTCCGTTTTCCTTCTATCTCCTGTACATACACATTATGTAGCAATCTGGGCACCAAGAGTTGATCAGTCTGAATAAGATGGCTGACATTTCGGGGTTTCCGGTGTAGAGCGGACATCCGCACCAAGACTTCTCCTTCTGTGCGCCGCGGCCATTGTTCACAGTCCAATTGACGCGGGAATGGAGTTGATGGATCAATACTTTTTGTAGGTGTTTTAGGTCCAGACGACATTTTGGCTCATCTCTATAAACAGATATCTGCATATGAGACATTCTCGGTCTGTAAGCAACAACGAAGTGGAAGTCTTGGCGCAGACCTCCACTCTACACCGAAAACCCCGAAATATCAACCGTCTGCCCCACAGTCTTTGTCGTCAGACTGATAGACTCTGGGGACCCAGATATATCCCGACAACCCGCAAGGTCGACAACCCGCAATACCGATAATCCTAACCCTAACCCTGAACCCAGTCTCACGGCAATTTGTGCTGACGGAATTTAATTGACAACCTCCGCTGATTCAGGACCGCGGACAGCGCAGGCTATCGGCATTGCGGGTTGTCGGCATAGTGAGCGGACCCCGCCCAGATTGCATACACAATAATGTTACTCCAGTCTGCTCCAGTGTGTACCGATACACATGCTCAATTCAGTTGTCACTACCAAATTCTGGCAGTGTGTACGTAGCCTTAATGATATTCAGTTATAATAGCAGCCGGCCAGACAGAGATGGGTAGACGGTTAAATAGCCAGCACTTGTAGAAGCCCCTGTAATATACTGCCTCTCTTTGCTTGTCCTCTGATCACAACAAGCTCAGTCAACCTCTGTTCCTAACTGAGCACAATCAATTAGATTGCAGTCAGAGGCTTTTCATGGCAGTGAGCATCAAACAATTCAAGAAGGAAAAGGATCAATATTCTAAATGAAATAAGGCACTTGATGCTCTCCAGCGGAGATGCACTCATTTCTACTCACAGATAGATAGAGAGTGTGTTTGGCATCAATTGCCAGCATTGGCAATGACCTGCTGGATCAGCTTTACAAATGCAGCCTCTGTTGTTTTACTACCACAGATTAAAGTTTTGTACATGGGATTAAACAGCCAATCCCACTGAGTACATGATCATACAGTAGACGCAGCCTGCTCAATCTCATAGATGCAGCATATCAACAGCGGCTCTCAATGCATGACAGAAAGTCGAGTGTGTTATGAGTTGTTTGTTTTCTTTCCAGACGATATGAATGTGGATCTATATTAGCAGGTCAAAGAGGCACGGAAGCTGAATAGATGTCGGGGTAAAGCGAAATAAATTTGACTGTCGATGTTCAGCTCTCATCAAATGACAGTTGTTCTTTTTATGTTCTATGATTGAAACCGAGGAAAGTAATGCAAAGTACCTGGGAACTGGCTTTTGCAGGCCGACCACAGTTTTAGTGTAAAAGTAGAAAAAGATGATAAAAACATTTCTCATGCAGAAATAGTCTCATTGTTGATGTTGATTAGCTTCTTTTTTTTTTTAAGTAAAGTAATTTCAAGTTCCATTTGCACTGGGAACTGGGAAGTCATATAGGAAGTGGGAAGTCGTATAGGAAGTGAAATGTGTTTAGCGCTACACGGGTTGGCGATTTGTTTCAATAAAACAAGGTGACACAACATTTGGGGACATTTTGAGCTATTTTTCCCAGCGACTCCATTATAAACACTCCAGAAAGGTTAGCAAAGTAGCGAGTACATAACCTTGCTTGCAAGATGGATAACCTCGCGAGATCAAAAGAGATTCTCTCGACGTAATCCATCTTGTCATGCACAGGCAGTTAGGATGATTGGCCGAACCATGCCGGCTCAACGAATCAGCGGCAGCCTTAGGCAGGCTTTCTGTGTGACGCACATGGTCTTTGTAGTTCTTTTCACTCGTCAACATGGCTGCCGCCGCGGAAGTGACAGGCAGTCTGAATTAAATTGAATGTAACGTACAATTCTATGTATTAACTCATTGAGTGCCATGGACGTCTTTCGACGTCCAATTAAATAGTGACGTAGAGTGCCACGGACGTCTTTCGACGTCCAATGCGTTTTTTGACGGTGGGACGTCGATCAAAGCCTTCCGCAGCTCCTGTACAACTATTGTAGCTATTGGAGGTCTATAACCTATTTTACAGAACCCTTAGGTGGCGACAGTGCTCTCCAGGTTAACAGAAAGGCAGAGAAAAACAGAGAATAAGTCGTTGGGGAAATGGAAATCGCATCGCATCCGTATGCATCGATATGCATGAAGCGTTTTAACGTTAGATGTGCCTGCAGCAGGCAGCAGCCAATCTGCTCCCACAATTGAGCTCCTCCATGTCCGCTGCGACAGGCTGTCGCCGACAGCCCATTCGCATGATCAGCCGTTATTATTCTCAACTGGAAGCATACAGTAGTAGCCGGTGACAAACACACGCGGAAAAAGCTGGATGTCGCCGACGCGCACCCTTCACAGTGCAGAGCAAACTCAGCAGAGAGCCACCTCCCATAAGGAGGAGTGTGCAGTTGAGGCGGGGCGGGGCGGGGCGGGGGGGGGGGGGGGGGGGGGGAAGCAGAGCAGCACACAACACTGACCCAGACAGACCCAGGCAGCAGGACAGGGTTGGCAAACGCAAGCCAGAATATCCGATGCCCACCAGCAGCAAATCAAGATCAGCAAGAAGCTGCAACCAGCAGCGCACGCAGGGGCCAGCGCTGCTGGTTGCAGCTAAAAATATTATTCTGCCAAACAAAATTCCCTGGCCTTCACTGTTTTATTGAAGGAAATTATTTTTGAGGTGTGACTACATCAGAAAATTAGCTTCAGAGTCAGTGATGTGTTTGAAATGTTTAATTTCACAAAAGGGCCATTATCTCAGCTTCTAGAAAAAAACTGCTCTTTTTTGTTAAATCAAGCTATCTTCTCCGGCTGATAACTAAAGAACGGAAAATGATATCAATAAACCTGTTTTTGCTGAAAGAGTCTCATCGTTCTTTTTTTAGTTTTTTTAGTTCATTGTTTAGTTCATTGTTTAGTTCATTGTTTACATAGTAATATCACACAATATTCTGTGGGCCTCGAGAAATCACTGAAAAAAGCTCTGAAACTCTGGCACTGGGAGCGTCCGTTCTCCAAAAGTGGCTGGCACTCAATGAGTTAAAAAAATAAAAAAATAAATCAACATTTGGGAAGGCTAAGCCACACAACTAGTTCGTTATAATCGAACGTCATGCTTCGAAGGCGACTTTACGACGATGAGGATGGTGAGGACTCAATCTTACAGGCACAGGGACCTTCCTCCGGTCGCAAACGTGACGTCAGAGGCATGGCGATCTGATTGGTTGAAGTTAACACGCGCCAGCGGTGATAGACAGATGGGTCATCCAATCACCTGCCAAGTAGCTTGGAAAAAGTGCCGGCCTCCGTCAGTGGGTCGGGTTACTGCATTCCCAGATCGACTGGTTTAGTGAAACGTAATGTGGAGCTAAACCGTCCATCTGGCAGCGTCAGGTTAGCGAGTACATGCAGAAACAGCAAAAATAATTCTGATATCTGAATGTACACACAGGGAAGTGTAGCATTTATTAGCATCCATACTGTATTTACCAATTGTGGCAGCAGAGGCCGCTGTTGCTGTTGCTCAGCACAAAGTTACAAATTGGGGATTTAAACTTGACATACACTTTCTTGAGAATGTGATCAAACTATTACGGTTTAGCTGGATTGGCTGATACTGGAAAAACAACCGTAAAAAATAATCACACTTACTTACAATGACACCAGCTCCCACTGCTACTGTTGATTTAAATTCCCTATTCACACGCTTGCATCCCTGCAACAGTGTCCCATTATGGAGAAGAGCATCTTTTATGTAATGGACTGTGAAGAACTCATAATTGCTCCAAACAGAATACTTAACCCTGCTTGTCCATTCGACTTTGACCAGCCGGACCCGCTCAGGTGCAGACAATAGCATCTAAGCGAAACCACCAGAGAGCGAGTAACGTGCAAGAAAAGTAAAACAAGACATGGGTAAGATCTTGATTAAGCACGGGGCAGACGTTTTTTGAAACGTAGCCAGATGGCTAAAAAGATTCCAGTCCTACTGCTCAGGGAGTCGACCATGACAAGTTTTACGGTTATGAGGGAGGATCTAATGAGTCTCAGAAGGCCACGGAAAGTGAAGAGGAGGAACCGCGTTAACAGAGTTGCTTAGGCTGCACAGATGATATGCCTACTACGAGCAGAAAAAGATCCTTTCCATCTCTCTCCTTAGCTCTTCATCTATTTCATCTCCCCCCACTCTCCTCTTACAGCATCCTTTTATGGTCAGGTGAATATTTCAAGGCCGCGGCGCAAAGGCTCTGACCTTTGCACTCCGTATTGCTGCTGGCTCGTAATTTTCCACGACCTACTGTAGGAGGAGCTAGCTTATTCGGCCGTTTGTGCTCGCTGTAGGTCATTCTGGATAAAGGCATCATGCGAAATGCCTGAAATGTAAAATGTCATAACTGCAATAGCCGTCGTCATGATCCGAGGTCCCGGACAAATCTTGCGCTCACAATTTATAGATGCTACATTGAAAGAGAATGTTATGACTGGGGTTAAGTCATGAACCCGGCAGCTCCAAAGGGCAGGGAAAACCAACAGTTCCATTTTGCGTTTGTTGAATCAACTCAATTTCATTTTCTGATGCCCTGTGACAGCCGGTCCCCACAGAGAATGATACAATACTCTGGGCTGAGGAGGAGGAGAAGGAGGAGGAGGAGAGGAGATTATTAAACTGGTTGATGCATAATGACCATCAGCCTCTTCTGTGTCTCCCACCGTTCGGAGACCAAAGGAGGAGCCTATCCGTCCGTCCGTCACACTGTCACTGTAATGACCCAATGTAAAGGCCCAGAGGAACCACATTTGGCATGTGGTTCCTCTGGCCCCCCCACTACGCATGGCCAGACCCCCATGTGTCGACCAGATGGTGAGCACCAACATTTCTTCTAAACTTGAAGGACTGCATCACAGACTATTCTATTTTTTACTCTGGAAATGGCCCACTGTGTCATCTGCTGGGTTTCACATGAATCGTCAGATTTATAGGCAATGTATATGCAAAAATGCTCTAATTAGTCGAGGAACTAATTAAATAGTTATGTGATATTTTCCACATTTCTTTTTGCCGAACCTCCATTACATGACTGTCAAAAGTGTAATTACAAAAGGAGATTAAAATAGTTTCGCAATGATCAAATATTAAAGCTAGTGTGATCATTTCTCTTGGCCCTCATATTTCTTAATAATAAGTTGACTTCTATGGGATATTTTTCTCCCCATTTTGTCTGGAGGAAACTTGACCTCAATGAAAAACCAGGGACAAATTTAAACTCAAGATCAAGTGATTTACAGTGGTAATTCACGACATACTCATTTCTTTAGTTTTTACTCATCTAGGCAAAACTACCTCATCAAATTTATGAGCACATAAAAAAGATTAACCCAAGTGCAGTGTGTGTCCAACATACAGTATATCTGTTCATTCTCTAATTTTCCCATTCAGGATTTTAGAGAGATAATTAATTCCCATGAAAGCATGAAGATGACCATGAAATTACACTACACAACCCAAAACAAGTAGGCATGTGCCGAATACTTTGGAAATGTGAAGCTTCGTTCGTAATGTTGACATTCGAATTTGAAATCAAGACATACGAATGCTGCATGTTTTCTATTTTATTTTTTTGCACGTCTATTCATTCTGTTTATGACAGAGCTGCTGCGGAACTGCTGACAGAAGTCCAAAGTGTTGCCAGATACAGCTGATGGCTTCCAGCCCCAAAACATCAAAGAAGAAAAAAGCGACTCTCAAAACCTGCCCAAGCCCATTTCCCCCCGCATAATGCAATCCAAAACAGCCCAATTGGGCGGAAAGCTGCCCTACCTGGCAACACGGCACGGTGCCTCAAAAAAAGTGGAGGTGCATTTGGGATAGCGGTATGGCAGCTGTTATGGTTCCCCCAGACCTTCCAGGCAAAACCCGAAAATCACGCCCA